>NC_141900.1:71278288-71592519 GCF_057802395.1 Ceratotherium simum simum | reverse complement strand
CTCCGTGGCAGGCCTCCCAGCGGAGCATTCCAGGGCCTACTCGGTCCACGCTGATCTCCTGACCCACTTGCAGCTGACTCAGCACTATTTATGCTCTCAGCTCTCGCCCACTCATCCAACTGCTTATATTCCTTCTCTGGGCACGAGCCTCCTGACCTCAGTTCTTCAGCTGCAGCCAAATGCAGATGATGTTACTGACACCTGGGAATTTCCACCTGTGAATCAAGGGATGCCTTGAACAGAAAAAGTGCTTTCTTCCTGGGAACATTGCTCAGGTTCTTTTTTTGAAAGAGTTAAATGAGAGTGAGGAGGAAGCAAATAAAAGACCTGCTCATAGCAGAAATGGATGAAAGTGCAGCATAGGAAAAAAATTTGATGTGTTTTCCAGAAGATAGATGAGTGCAACTACTTTATTAATTTCCTAATCTTATCTGTGCAATCTGAGGGCGTTGCCAGAGTTATAAAGATGGCTTGCCATCTATTCTCTGTTATAAATTCTCCCCATAATAAATATCAATTTTGGTAACTAATTGACCCTTGCTTTATGCTGTAGGACCGTGAGATGAATGGTTTGTTCTGATTTTCAGGCTGCAGAGCTCTGCGACAGACTGCAGATGTCCTGAGTTATAGAGCTGGTCAACACTCTATAAAAAAAAGCCACATGGGAAATGCATTTCAGCATCTTTGCTTACTGGAGAACCTGTACTGGCAAAAATACTTGCCCTGTGAAGTCCTGAGTATACCGCTGCCAGCCCCATGTTCCCTTCTAAGTCCCCACTTCCTGTTTCCTTGGTTGTGAAACGAGGAGTGGTTAGAAATCTCCTGCACAAGTACTGAGTGGTCACAGATGCCTCCTCTGCCCACACTGTTCCTCTTGCAACCCTGACCACAGTCCCTGCAAGTGACAGGAGGTGGGAGTGGCTGGCAGGTCCAAAGAGCAGCAAACACCGACACTGCCACTTCCTTCCCTCTTGGGTTCCAATCTCTGATAACTGCTCCCTCCCCTCTTCCCCCACCAGGTGATGCAAACATAACCATCCCATTGTGGGGCCATGCACAACCTGGCTGTGACACCCTTCTCCACACTGATCACCAAGGGTGGCTATAGTGTGAGTGAGTGCTTCTTGCCTCGTTGCTCCATGCACGACCCTCGAGAAAAACCGTTGAAGAAGATGCCTTCCCAGAAGAGAGAGGGTACAGAGAGGTCCTGATAGGAGACATGGACCCCCCACTCTGCTCTCTCTGGTTCACAGAGGGCACTCTGTTGAGCCTATAGGGCAGCAGAATTTGCTACCTCAAAATGTGTCTCTTTGGCTTGATTATTTTTAAGAACAAAAGACTCAGGAAGAAACTTTGACCTCCCCCCAACTGCCTAAAAGAATTTAAGATAGAAGGCCTGTTCCAGAAAGGAGCTAATACCATAGATAACTATAGTATAATATGAACTAGGGAGGAACCTAGCAAGGCGCATGTGACCAAAGCCGCCTCCATGTCTCATTGTCTTTGCAAGGCATGGCAGACATTTGTTTACCAAACATTTGCTTTTCCATCTCCATGTGAATTGCCTTCCTCCCCTTTGAAGTCCCAAACCACTACTCTTAACATCTTCCTTTGTCTTTAGCTGAAAATGGTATTTAAGGTGATGGCTTTAGCCGTTTTTGGCAAGTTACTCAGTTTTCCTGGTTTCTCCCATGTATACGTGTTATTAAATTTGTTTGATTTACTCCTGTTATTCTGTCTCATGTCATTTTAATTCTTAGACCAGCCAGAAGAAGCTAGAAGGACAGAGGAATATTTCTTCTCCCCTACAAGGCATTCCCTGATCTCAAGATTATTCTTCTTGGCCACAACTTTAAAAGACTTGCTGTCTGCTCACCAAGTCCTAAAAGTTCTGACTTCAACATTTGTGCTAAAGATCAAGTCTTCACTTTTCATTCTTGTTCATATTTGTTTGCAGATTGATTTTTTTTTTTCAGGCCCTGGTTCTGTGTGCTCATTTTTTTTTTTTTTTTTTTTTTTTGGTTTATTGTGGTAACATTGGTTTATAACATTGTATAAATTTCAGGTGTACGTCATTATACTTCTATTTCTGCATAGATTACATCATGTTCTCATGTTCACCACCCAAATACTAATTACAATCCATCACCACTGTGTGCTCATATTAATTCTCCTGATTCTTAATGAAATGAACCAATACAGCTTCTTTTATTTAGTTTGATTTTTGTTGTGAGTTGTTGAGAAATGGGACAGAATCATGGAAGGAGAACAGAGAATTTTTTAACTATTAAAGATTATACAAGTTATTGGTTTTATTAGCATTTTCTGATTATAAAACTACTGTATGATTATTTTACAAGATATGAAAAGTCCAGGAAAGTTTAAATCACCAAAATAAAAAGCACAATAATCTCACCACCCCACGGCAATGACTGTCCACATTTTGATATATTTCCTTCCAATCTCTCTTTCCTACAGTTTTTAGTAGGAATAGGAAGCCTGTTTTTATTAATAGCACCCTTCAGTGAAGATCTGGCACTGTGCTAAGGGCGTGACATACATGTTTGCTAGCATTTCCAACAATTCAGAAAGATACATAACGCTGAAATTGTGAAAACGGAGTCCCAGGAAGGTGAGTTAGTAACTTGTCTGAGCAAGGATTCAAATCCACTGTCTCACTCTCAAGGCAAAACTTTTTAAGAAGTGGACTCCCAAATGAAGCCCTTAGCGGATTTTATGGAGAGAACGAACTGCTGAGAGAGGGATGTGGGAAGTTTGATGCTATTCTTAGTGATGGGAGATCTATCCAGTTTATTACTAAATCAGACCTACTGAAAGAAATTTCTTCATCTGTATATAGCCGTTTTTTATAGAGAGATTTATTTCTCCATGAATCCAAAATATCACTGCTTGTCATTGTAAGCCAACTAGAAAGGAGTGGAGAGAGACCTCTGAAACATCTACAGAGCGGCTCAGCTGGAAGTACACTAAAGGAGAAAGGAGAGTAAATCTTTGGCAGTTTGGGCCACATTCAACACAGCACGAGCCTGGGCAATGTCTTGGCTGCCAGGGACTGCCAGCTGCGATAAAGTCACGGCAGCAGGGGCCAGGGCTATTGGCCAGACGTGAATAACCAACAGTGAGGACAGAAATGTAGTTGGAGTTCTGCTGAAAACATCTGGGCTCAGATAAAAACATATATTAAGCAATTCCTGTGCTAGTCCTGTACTAGCTTTAAGGCATCAAAGTAAGTACATATGATAAATGGCTTCTGGGGCCAGCCCAGCAGCGTAGAGGTTAAGTTTGCATGTTACACTTCGGCAGCCTGGGATTCGCCGGTTGGGATCCTGGGTGCGGACCTACTCACCACTCATCAAGCCATGCTGAGGTGGTGTCCCACACAGAAGAACTAGAAGTACCTACGACTAGGATATACAACTATGTACTAGGGCTTTGGGGAGAGAAAAAGCTTCTCTTAAAGAAATTAAGCAACTATCACAACTTTGAAAAAATAAATGGCTTCCTTGCCCACAAAGGGTTTCATTCATTCAACAAACATTTATTGAGCACCAACTGTGTGCCAGACACTGTGTAGGCTGTTTGGATACATCAGTAAACAAAACAAATAAAGACCCCTGCCCTGTGGAACTAGCTGTTCAGTGGGAAAAGACAGACCATAGACAATAAACATAATTGAGGCAAGTTGTACAAATTCCACAGCTTCCCATGGTTTGCGTATGAAGAGCAGGCTTTACTGCGGAAGCTCAAAAGTGCAGGGTCAACAACAGAGGCAAGTGATCCCTCAATCGGGTATTCATTATAAATTAATTTGTTTCCAATGTTAGGGTTTATTTTTATTTTCCTTTTTCATTTTATTTTATTATTTTTTTGAAATTTGTAAAACATTTACACTGTTCAATATGTTTAGAGAAGTGTTACTTTCATCTGTATCTCCTCAGCCCCCTTTTCCTGCCCTTTCTAAGATACCATTTTTACTAATTGTTGACTCATTCTTCCAAGGCCTTTGCTTTTGGCGAAAATAAGCAAACATTCTTATTTCTCCTCCTTTCTTACACAAAAGATAGTATTCTATATGTATCTTTTTTTCTAACTATGTAATCTTTTATTCTGAATCTTGTTTTTAGAGAGCTGTTTCTTTTCTTTTTTAACAGCTGCTCTGTTTTCTATTTTATTTTACTTAAAAGTCCCCTTTTGATGGATGTTTGGATTGTTTATAATATTTTGCTATTATAAATTATGTCATAATGAATAGCTCCCTATGCATATTGTTTTGAATTTATAGAGATTCTTTTTTTTTAATTTAATTTAATTTTATTTTATTTTATTTTGTGAGGAAGACCAGCCCTGAGCTAATATCTGATCCCAATCCTCCTCTTTTTTTGCTGAGGAAGACTGGCCCTGGGCTAACATCCGTGCCATCTTCCTCTACCTTATATGGGACGCACGGCAGCATGGCTTGATAGGCGGTGCGTCGGTGCGCGCCTGGGATCCGAACCTGCCAACCCCAGGCCGCCGCAGTGGAGTGCGCGCACTTGACCACCTGCACCTCCAGGCTGGCCCCTATAGAGATTCTTAAACGTAGAATTGCTAAGTCAACAGGTGAATGCAAATGTAGCTTTTTTAGGTAATTCCAAATTATTCTCCAGGGGGGCTGCACCATTTTGCACTCCCAACAATTACGACAGCAACTGTTTCTCTACAGCCTCACCAACAGAGGGTATTATCAAACTTCTTGACTTTTGCCAATCAGATAAGTGAGCAGTAATATTTTAAAATACTTTTTAATTCACTTTTAATATAAGCAAGATAAAGTAGCTTTTCAGATATTTAAGGACAGTTACCTCTTTAAAAATTTTTTTCTTCTTTTAATGTGATCACAATAAACATACATATTAACTTGGGGAGAATTGGCATCTCCCTGATACTGTGCTGTCTAATCCAAGAACATGGCATGTCTTCCTATTTGTTCAACTCTACTTTTGTGTTTCACAGGAGTGCTTTAAAGTTTTCCTCCTCTGTTTTGCACATTTATTTGTACTCATTTGGTAAAACCACAACAGGATGCAGCTGAACGTGGCTGGAGAAAAGCCCATGATCATGCTGACTGGTCTTACTCTAAATTTATTACCACAGACCTCACGTGGTGCCTTTGTGCCCCTAGGCAGTCACACTGCCCCATCTTTCAGTCTCCAGCTCCCCCATCTTCATTCAGCTGATTGTCTTGTTTTGTACCTCACTGAGAAAACAACACAAAACAAAAACTCAAATCAGAAGAGAATTTTTGCAGTTTTCCCGTAGGATAATAATGTCAGCCACCCAAATTCAAATCTCTCCACACAACCTCCCTTTGGGGAAAAAAGTACAGATTAATAAAGAGAGAGAGAGAGAAAAGCTTGCACTTTCAGAATAACTAGGAGACAGAGAATAATACAGATTATAATTTAGATATAAATGGAAAGTAGAAATACCAGAGCAGCAGTCACTCCAGAGCCTCCCTCAGAACCCCAGACTTGTGAGAATTCCATGGAAGAGAGGAGAGAAGCAGGGTCTCAGTGACAGCATAACCTAAATAACATCAGCGCGGGTTCGCCACCAGCAGGAGAGTGGGGGAATACAGGTGGAAGACTGTGAGCTGGCTCACTGTCCTCCACCAGGCCCCCCAGGGAAGGGCTGACCTCACCCGAGTGTGTGTGCTCCATCTTGACCACTGCAGATGGACTGGAGGACGCCTGGGATTGCCAGAGTCACAGCAAGAACAAGGGCCCCTCATCACCCCATGAAGGTGTAGGGGATGTGTGAGGGCTTAGTTTCCATGGCTGAGGCCTCTTTTGAATCCAGTTGATGGGATTGGAGGCCTATAGAATTGACAGACGCACTGGGAAAACAAGACAAACACCAAGCAATTAATAACCAAGACAGAATGATACAGCTTATATTTACACACTGGTGTATCTACTAAATTATGCAGTAGAGACAATTTGGGAATAGTATAGTATATAATAAGGTGCTAATCATAGGATGCAAGGGGTAAATACAAAAGATGCCTGAGAATGGACAGATCTCGTGAGCTGGGGCTGTCAGGTCATGGATATCTTGATGAGAAGCGGGCATCTAAAGTTAGATTTTTATCTTTGGCATAAAGATTGTTTAAGAGGCTTTTACCACATGGACCTAAAAATGAGCAGGACACTCAGCCATAAAAAAAGATGAAATCTTGCCATTTGTGACAACATGCATGGACCTTGAGGGTACTATGCTAAGTGAAATAAGTCAGACAGAGAAAGACAAACACCATATGATTTCACTCATATGTGGAATGCAAAAAACAAAACCAAAACCAAACAAACAAACAAAACAAAAACAAACTCAAACTTGTAGAAGCAGGCAACAGATTCCCAATCAGAGGGGAAGGGGGTAGGGGCAGGGCAAAATGGGTAAAGAGGGTCACTTATACAGTGACAGATGGAAACTACACTTTGGTGGTGAGCACACTGTAGTGCATACAGATGTCAAATTATAATGTTGTACACCTGAAATCTACACAACATTATAAACCAATGTTACCTCAAATTAAAAACAAAGCAGGACAGAGGATGCACATTGGTGACATCATGTATCTGATTGACATGTTTCTTAGGAAGGTCTCAATTTAGCCAGCAGAGGGCAAGAGAACACAGAAACCATTCCATGATTTAGTCTTAGGAGTATTTGGAATAGGACTACATAGGTGTCTTTGCAAAAATAAACAACAAAAACAATCACAAATATGGGTCTTTGGGAAGAATATATTTAAAAACTGTGATTGTATAAAGCAGAGACTGATTACTGTCGACACTGCAACAAATTCTTGCTTTTTTACAAAAAGTCAGAATTTCTTTAAATGGTACATGCATTTCTTTATAGATCCTTAAATGCTTGACAAAAATATGGGTGTAAGTCTGAATAATTTAACCTAACATTTTAAGAAACATTTAACATACAAATGAAGATCCTACAGAAATAAAGTCTCTGAAACTTTAATAAACATACGTAGCAGTGATTAATTTTATAAATCTCAGAAATAGATTTCTTTAAAGACTGAGATGCTATCATTAAATGGGCTAACAAATGTCAAAATGTTAAAAGGGGTTGTTTATTACACACAAACGTATTTTTTCTATGAGGTAAGTAAGGACGGAGGTGGGAAGAGTGAGAGAAGGAACTGCCCTTTCCAATAGATAGAAGGCAAAATCGTGAGGCCACAGTGGCCATGTGTCTGCTCTCTCCAGTGTCTGTCAGCTCCTCCTTTCATGCTACTCACACCCTTAATTGCAAAAAGTACACTTTCTATTCAAATAAATCTTCAAGCCCACAGACTCCAGACCCAGATAGAGAAATTGCAGTGAAGTTCCTCCAGGCATTTAAAAGGTGCTATTCACACACTTTGGGGGTGGCAACAGAGTATAAAATCTGCTGGGCTGGAAGTCTGGAAACCAGGAACATTATCTGGGTGAACCACTGAACCTCTCTAGTCCACAGTATTTTTCATCTACAAAATAAAGATGTGAGGCTAGGGGATCTCAATGATCCCTACCAACTCATAGATCCTAAGATTCTGTTCATTTTGTCCCCATCTTACAGTTCTCCATCTCAGTTAACATGACAGGTGATGAGAGTATAGGATGCAAGTCTCCACTCAAGAAAATATGTAATTTAAGAAAAGACTCTTGAAAACTCTGAGAAAATTAATCTTTACCAATAGAATTTCAGACCTGAAAGCAGAATACAAGCAAATTCATTTTATTTTATTTTATATGCTAGGCAGAGGATTTTGGTGCTGTTCATACTTTTAGAGGTCAGCTTTAGGCTAGAAATACAGGCTGCTTTTACAATCCCAAAGCCTTACTGAACCATAATCCTCAGGGCTCTTAGGTCTCTGAGCCATCAAAGTAGCAGCTAAGAGAATTAATAGAAGGCAGGAAGGCCAGGTCCAATACTCCCCCAGGCGGAGGTGTGAAGTAGCATTACCTCCTACCCAGTCTTGAGACCATCTGTAGCGGCTAAAACGCATTTGGCTCTAAGTAACAGAATATTCAACCACAGAAGCCTAAACCACAAGGAACAAGAAGATCAGAGCCAGGCTCTTCTAGGGATGGTCAGCAGATCAGTGGTTTCATCCAGAGAATTAACACCTAAGGGTGACAAGATGGCTGCCAGCTTCTAGGCAGCCCGCCTCACATAACAGCCCCATCTGCAGGGAGGGATGAGTAGGCAAATGTAACTTTCTTCTTCTGTAGCTTTTGCTCTCATCAGGGAGGAAAATCTTTCCCCCAGCTGACTTGCTCTTATATTTCATTGGCCAGAACTAGATCACATTTATTTCTCACAGTTCTGGAGGCTGGGAAGTCCAAGATCAAGGTACCAGCCGAATACAAAAATCCTCAACAAAATACTAGCAAACCATATTCAACAGCATAATAAAAGGATCACACAGCATGACCAAGTGGGATTTATCGCTGGGATGCAATGATGGTTCAACACACACAAATCAATAAATGTGATACACATATTAACAGAATTAAAGATAAAAATCATGTGATCAACTCAATGGATGCAGAAAAAGCATTTCTTTTATAAGGGCACTAATCTTATTCACGAGGGCTGCACCTTCATAACCTAATTACCTCCCCAAGACCCCACCTCCTAATACCACCACAGTGGGGATTAGGGTTTAAGCATAGGAGTTTGGGGGGTACAAACACTCAGCACCCACCAAAGGAGTTTTAACTTATTTAAAGCCCCCTATCGCTTAGCTTATTATGTTTCTCTTGCCCTTCTCTCTGTTGAGTAAGCAGCCAGATTATTCCCAGGGAAGCGTTTGGAGACGTTTCCTCAGGAAGATTTTTTTGGCAAACAAAATGCGTGCTGTATGTTTCCACAGCAGCCCAACAGAGTGCAGCACTGCGCTGCTCACTCCCTCCCGGGGCCAGAGCTGCACCAGTTGTCAAATTAATTCCTTCTTGCTGAAATTCATAACACAGTTCATTCTGGGCAAGAATTTAGAGCCAGAACCTTAGACAAAGGGATTTTAATTGCATGCTGATAAATTGCCAACGCTATTGTGCATAAAGTAGCTGTGCCTTTGTTTTTAAACAATGCCTCCAGGATTACAAGAAAGATTTGCCCCTGTGAGTGAAATCTGTTTTGTAACTCATCAGAAAATCTTCATACCAGGCGTGAATTCTTATTTTCTCCTCTATAAGCCACTAGACTGTGTCTTTCTACCTTTCAGGTTGCACGGTAATACAACACGCTAAAATGAGCGGTCTGCAAATTTGACTAACATATTTTTAACTTTAAGTGGTGGAATTTTGACCCCCCTGTGAAAATCTTAATGATGAATAAGGGTCATTATTTGGGAAAGTTGCTTATTTCACAGAACACAGCTGTTATGCCTCATGTTAAACCATGAAGAGCTGTATCAGAAGGTCACCTTCTCTAAGAGCCTTTCTAGCTTTGAAAAGAAACATCCAAAGACAACAAGGATGTGGTTGTTGTCAAGGTCATCTAATGAGATACAAAGAGTTGCTCTAAGCTAAGGCAGGTATATTCAACCAAAGCTTGATACCACTATTGGTACCCTTTATAGTCAGAGTGGGCTACAGGGTTTACAGAACAATTGCTAAGACAATTGCTAATACCTAGAAATACAGAATTATCTCCCCAAAGAGAAGTTTTTGTTTCTATCGGGGTAAGACACATCTGAGGGAGTGATTAATGAGAGGCAAGATACAAAAGGTCCAAGGCATTTGTCACTATCCTAAGTACAGTATTTAAGCAATAAGGCAAAATATAATTATATATATTTCTATTGGAGGTGATGAAGTGCCCTTCAGTCACCTAGCTTACTCGTCAGTTCAACTGACTCTTCTTGATTTCAACAAGAGAGTTCATATGTGTCTCAGTTTTTAAGAACCTGTTCAAGAAGTCTGAAGTTACGAAACAGTGAAAAAAAATCCCTACTCTTCTCATTATCAAATTACAAGCCTGTTAGCTGATGGACTTCTTTCACATGCAGCTTGCAGCCCTTGAAAACCTCTAATTTCTCTGTTAGACTCTCCAGGGTACACAGACATTGCCTCATTATTTGGGTCAATGGTGATTGCAAAGGAGCCCCCAGGTCACGTAAGTATCGTTGCCACTGCTTTAAAAGAACCCTGTGTTAGGTCCTGGCGTAGGTAAAGAAGCTCCCTACCCGCATATGTGTATTCCTGAACTTGTCAGAGGCTGTAGCTAAGCAACTCAAAGCTAAGATGAGGTGTAACTGTCAATGCAAGATTAATTTTAAAATGTTTAAATAAATTTCTTTATTGAAGATTAGCATACATGCAGCAAACAACAAAAATATTATAAGTACAGCTCAATGAAGAAATACCATCAAGGAGATTGATCCAAGAGGACTTGACTGAAGGAGCTGTCAGCCTGCTATTAAATGTTTTAGGGAGAGATAGAGGTCAGTGAAGGGACTGCCATGAGACCAAAGTAAGACAACTTGACACATGTCCCCCAGAGTCTGAAGAACATAGACATTGGTACTTGATTCTCACCTGGAAGATTGTAAGGTGAGGGACTGGCTAGAGCTGCCAGTGCAAGGATAGAGAAATGCAGTGGAAGCAAGCAACACTTCTACCAATGGTGGACGAGGGTGCTTGATTCCCATAGGCCAAATTGACATTACAGAGGGGCATCATGCTATAATCATCTTCATAGGACCCCACAAGGATGCCTGTTGGGATGATGAGAGCCCAGGTGAGGACTCTAGAATAGGACATGAAGGAGATTCATAAGAAATCAGATAGAAAGTACAGTACTTGGGTCAGAAAATAGTGTATTAAGAGTGCTGCTGGTGGGATGGAGGGGAGTGGGTGTCCTCAGATATGTCTCAGGAGAGGAAGCCCAGCACTTGGACCTTCCCCATAGCAAAGGGCGTTTGCTATCCAGGAGAGAACTGCCAATAGCACCAAGTTCAAGGGCAGGATGTTCTTATTCTGTCATCCTCTTCCATGACCAGACCCTAGAGGAGAAGGGGGTGGGGAGAGTAGGGAAGGGAAAGGAGACCCTCCCCATACGGGCCTGTGGGACTGCAGGTCAGGCCTGGGCTGAGCACGGGGCGGGGGGGGCGGGGGCTGATAGGAGGTAAAATTTTCACTTCATTAGGACTGGAGTTTTTAATACCTGAAAATAAGACTGTTCTAATAACTGGAAGAGACCAGAAACAGATGGCATTTTCCCAAGATGTCCACAGGGCCAGAAAAGAAAATCCAACATGGTGTGTTTGAGGCAGCTCATTCCATAAATTGGTTACATAAGTTTGAGTGTCCATAGCCAATAGAGGAAAGGAGTCTGCCAGCTATCATAAGTTTGATATTCAGCCTGGGGATGTTCGGATTCTTAGGCAGGGTTTGGGGTGAGATGAAGAAGCCTTTTAATTAAAGTCAGAGTGTAAGAGCAGGAAGACGTCGAGTTCTTCCTAGAACTTCAAAGCAGGAAGATTAAAATAACGGTTTGGACACTTTAGCCTTCCTAAGGGTAGATAAAAGTATTTATTGAGTGTAGTCTAGGTTTTCTCCAGAAGCTTCTTAAGTAGAAATAATCTGCTTCACTGGGTATCACTTACCTACCTGGACCTGTCACACCACACCTGGAGGACCCAAGTATTTCATTCAAGAGGACTTACTTTCAGCGGCAAGTGGCCCAAAAGTAATATAAGAATTGTAAACAGGAGAGGAAGGAGATTTGAAGCCCTGAGAAATGAGCAGGTGAAAGGAACCTGGCATGTTGTGTCTGAAAGAGACTGAAGAGTTCCATTTTGAGAGCTGCGGCCTGCCTCATGGTAGCAGTAGTTATGTGTGCTTCCAGATGGCACACCAGCCATTGTGTGAGTGTCAGAGGGTGGTGAGTTTTGTCTTAGGAACCTTTGTGTCAAAATGACCCCTAGCTATATTTGAGGAGAGACGGTTATCCTAAGACCTAACACACTAGGCCATTCCCTTCTGGGGAGCTCCCTCTCCCTTGAAGTGTCCAACGTTAAGGAGAGAATATTCTGCAGACATGAAACTGGAACTCAAAGGTGGGCTGAGAAGCAGGCAAGGATGGAATTGCTATCTTAGGCCTTGTTCTCCTGGGTCTGCATCTCAAGGAAAAAAAATGTTCGGAATTGACTCCTGCAGGGGGAATGGGAGGGATTCTGACTTCTAATGCATAGTGAGTTGGCCAGAATGGAAGAAAGAAATCTTAGCAAATCTAAAAGGTCAAATAGAATTTGATTTAATGATTTCAACTTATTTTCAAGGCCCCAAAATTC
Organism: Ceratotherium simum simum; assembly: GCF_057802395.1. Classification (NCBI taxonomy): domain Eukaryota; kingdom Metazoa; phylum Chordata; class Mammalia; order Perissodactyla; family Rhinocerotidae; genus Ceratotherium; species Ceratotherium simum. Next base: position 71,580,155 of record NC_141900.1, on the reverse strand, counting down.
CCATATTCCCTGTTATCACCAATTTGGAATTCTAAAGGGATATGGGGGTTTCTGGCCCCATGGCTCCTTGTCTTTGGGGGCAAATGGTGGACAGTAGCAGAGCAGAGGCCGTGGAGTACCAGAAAGAACCATTTGCTTTTCTCATCAGCTCCTCAATCAACTTTAGGATGTCATTATTGAGAGCTGTGGGACACAATTTTGAAATATAAGAAAACAAGACCAAAACTCTTTGACAAGTAATATCTTAAATCTCACATTCTTCCAAGAACTCTTGCCTCCCACTTCTTGTCCTCATTTTTCATAGCATCTGTAGCATCTTTCAAGAGCAAGCAAGAAAAATAAACTCCTTTTATGCCCTTTAGAAGAATCATTTCGAAATCTATGTTGTAGGTTTACAACAATGATTTAAAACGGACTATCCACTCTAATCTAATACTTGTCTTTTCGTGCAAGGTTGACCCACTGCCATTATCACCAGATCCTTGAGCTGTTTTATTTTAATAATTTATAGTGGTCATGAGTTTAAACCGATCCACTCAATACTCTCCTAATGAGCACATTTTGCAAGGCAGACAGCTAAGGGGTAATCAACCCACGGAGGGGAGCAAATACACATGGATAAAGAGACAATAATTATAAATAATATTATTTGAGTGCTTAGTATGTGCCAGGCCCTGTTCTAGTATTTTATTCACATGCATAATCTCATTTAATCATCATAATAGTCTAATGAGATAAGGACTATCATTATCGCACCTTGATATGGGTGAAGAATGCAAAGCACAGAGAGGTTAAGTGACTATTCCAAAGCCAAACAGCTTGGAAGTGCTGCCATCTGGATGCTGCGCAGCCAGGACTGTTATTTTGTATTCATTTGCACAATAACGTAGTAATTCAATGATCCCGATAGCAGCACTTTTGGACACAACTAATTTGCTCTGATATATGCAATTCTAAAATTTCCCCAAATACCTATACCTCCTGCCAAGCATTTAGCCTTTTGAAAACAGCATAAAGAGCCAGGCGAGACTGATATAATGAAAATCTTGAGAATGACTTCAAGGTTTCCAGTTAACATTTCTGAGTGTGCTCTGTTCTGTTCGACAGCTTAACTCGACAGCTGAAACTGTCTTAAGAGTGGGTCAGTTATGTGAGTTTTCTCTTTAAGGCAAAGGAAAAGCCAGATATGTCAGTTACGGGCTGTAATTAAGTTCACTGTTCAATTTCCTCTGTAGACGATATACTTTTCCTGCCTTGTAATGCCCACTCTTTGTTGCTGGTTTCAATTTTGGCAACATTTACACCAAATACTGTACCAATCTCCTCACTCTGCCCCCCTGAGACTTCATTCCTCCACTTTACGCCCCCCTCCTTGCATTTGAGCCAGCTTGGCCCAGGGGAAGGGGTTCTGGCACTGTTTTAAATCGATTGGGATAAGTTCAAGTTAAGATTCAGATTTCTGAAACAACAAAGTGGGCATAAAAAGAGGCCATTAGGGTCAGATTGCTACACTTGGGGCAGAGAGGGCTAGGTTTCAGAGAAATGGAAGCTCAGAAGATCTTAATGGTCGTGGGACCTAGGGCCAGAGTAAAAACGAAAATTATTTTTTATTGTTGTTGCAAGATGTTCTATTAAAATGAAAAGACAAAATAAAAATTATAATGAATGATTATAAAACCTTTTTTATTTTGGTAAAAAACACACAATACAGGGGCCGTAGTGGCGTAGTGGTCGAGGTTGCGCACTCCACTTAGGCAGCTAGGGGGTCACCAGTTCGGATCCCAGTCGCAGACATACACACCACTTATCAAGCATGGCATGCTGTGGTAGGCATCCCACATGTAAAGTCGAGGAAGAGGGGCATGGATGTTAGCCCAGGGCCAATCTTCCTCAGCAAAAAGAGGAGGATTGGCCACAGATGTTAGCTCAAGGCTAATCTTCCTCACCAAAAAATAAAATAAAATAAAACAAACCACAATATAAAATTTACCGTCCTAACCATTTTTAAGTGTATAGTACAATATTGTTAACCATTGTTGAGCAACAGATCTCTAAAACACTTGCATCTTGCAAAACTGAAACTCTATCTATACCCGTTGAACAACTCCTTCTTTCCACTCCCTTCAGCCCGGGCAACCACCATTGTACCTTCTGTTTCTAAGAGTTTGACTATTCTAGATACCTCACTTAAGTGTATTATTGAGTATCATGCAGTATTTGTCTTTTCGTGACTGGCTTATTTCACTTAGCATAATGTCCTCAAGTTTCATCCATGTTTAGCATGATCATCAAAATTTTAAATCAAAATTATGTAAATAAGTGATGTTTTAATTTTTTGGAAAATATTATTAAATCTCATTATGTTTTTCATAAAAATAAAATTATTCATAATTTTTGCCAGCCATAGAAGTGAGCCCCTCAGATCTCCCTTCAAAGAGAAAAATGGCCATGAAGTGTGCAGTTATCTATGGCCTTCAGCTACCGTGCCTTAAAGATTTGCCACGGTGTTCAAGGTGAGGCTGTGTTCTCCCCAGGATGCTCTCAGTTAGAGGCTGCCCAGCAGGGAGACGAAGGCTTAGCCATTTCTGCTCAATGCAGGACTCCTCTACTGGCAGTCTGTGCACCAGAGAGCCATACTGGCTGGTCAAAACTTTCTCAGAGTTGTGTTGCCATCTGAGGCTCCTCCTACGCAAACTTCCTTCCCCCTTTTCTTTCACAAGTGTCAGACCTGCGTTGTCATCTGAAGGCTTTTCCTGCCCACTCCTGTTCCCTCTTCCCTTTGTCTTTCACAGGCATTTCTCCAAATAAATCTCTTACACTCTTCTAACTCTGTCTTGGCATCTGCTCCAGGAAAACCCAAACTAGCACAGTGTTCTAGCATTCAGTATCCATTTAGTTGACAATGTAAAGAATTGGTATTGCGTTTTACTCATGTTATGTCTAGGCCTATGTATATACAAATTTTAAAATGATATGAATTAATATTGCAAACTATTCCTTGGCTACCATATGCAATTGTCATGAACACTGTGCTCTGGACCCACAGATTGGAACACGAGGAGAAGCAAGAGTATAGACATTTGGCACTACTGAAAAAATGATATTTCATTGTGCCAGAATCTATTGTATTCAAGTTATCTGAGAGGAGGCATTCAACAGTTGATTAATTTGTCTTCTTTTTACTAAACACTTCTGCTACTCAAATCCTCATGCCAAAGTGGTGTCCATCTCCAACCTCTGCAGTGGTAAAACACATAGACCTTCAGGGCATTCAGATGCCATCACATGTTATTTAAAAGGACTTCAGGCAAAAGATGTGGATAAGTGTTTCCCTGGGTCCTGACCAGTATTAGCCCTGAGAGTAGATGTGTAACCTCACAGGTTGTACTATACCAGAGCCAAGCTCTGGGTCCCAGTGACAGAGTACATTATGTGTTCTTTAATAAATTTATGTTTTCTGTGTTTTTGAAACACAAGTGTCTAAAGCACAGGGCTCAGGACAGGAAACTGTCTTGCCTAGATTTAAGGATGGTGCTGACACTTTAAAATGGGTGTCCAAAGGATGAAAAGAAGGAGGCCCCCACAGCAGCTCCTGGCACAAGGGGAGCACCTGGTAGCCAAAGGTTTCCAGCTGCACTTGGCTGCACCTGATCCTTAGTTGGCTCCAGCCTGTGGGAAAGCCAGGATAACAAGTACTTGGTAAAAATGTTTTTTGAAGGAATACTTGCTAAATCAATGAACCCAGCTAACCCAACAATTCCTCTGACATAGTATCTTCTTCCATGCTCTCCTTAACATTTTTTCTACCGTCTTTCAAAAATCTCCTATAAACCCTCTTCCTGTGTGAACTCCTTTCTATTTAAGACGTAAAAAACAACTGTATCTTAATACTTAGCACTTGCTTTAAATTTGAGAAGTGGACTAATCTTTGTTTAATTAGACCTAAAATAAAGATTATTCTATATTCTAAAAGGTTCTTAAAAGTACAATTCTGTATTTATTTTGGTTTCATCATAAAAATTCCACTACCAGAAAGGATGGAGTAACAGGGACCATATTTATTCTCTCGCCTTAAACAACCAGAAAAATGGACCAAATATATAAAACAACTATTTTCACACATTGGAGAACAGGCAGAGCAGGTCCATGATTCTCTGAGAGAAAGGAAATAAACAATGTCAGCCCCACAACTGCACCAATTTGCTGCCCGGAGGTAGTTTCCAGGCTGTAGTACAATTTGCAGAGAACTCAAACAGACCCCAGAAGTCTTGCTGCATTGAAAAGCAGATGTTGGCCAAGGCAGGCAGAATTTTTAAGACAAATTACCAGAAAGGAGGGAGCTGCAGAGAGAGAAAGAAAGAGAGGGCTCTGGAGATCTGCGGAGGAATACCCTCAAGTATTTGGCTGAGTATGACTCTTTGCATGTGTGAAAGGAAACTACCCGAGGCCAGGAAAGGAACCACTGGAAATGAGAAGGTATAACAATTCCCAGAGCTCCCACAGGGCTGGGAATGGCTTGTGTTGCACAAGCCTGAGTGGAAAGGCTTTGTAATATATGGGGCATTGTGTAGAATCCTTAAAAAGTATACCACTTCAAAAGCGTGTAGTAGGGCTCAATTTTCCCTTGACTGAAGGCAGCTCTGGACCTGCCCTGACAAAGCTTAAAAGCAAAGGTTGGAAGGATCCAACTGATTCCAAGTAACTTAACTGTGTGCCTGAACAAAATCCAATACTATTTAAAGGAATACAACAAAATCAAACATGAAAGAATGTAAAATTCACAATGTCCAACATCCAATCAAGTATCACCATGCACGCAAAGGAGCAGAAAATATTATCTATAGCCAGGAGAAATTTTATTAAAAAAAAACCACCCAGAACCAGAAATGAAACACATGATGGAATTAGCAAAGATGTTGAAACAGGTATTATAAATATGGTCTATATTTAAGAAGGTAGAAGAAAACATGACCACTAGGAGGATAGAAATGGGAGATATTAAAAAGACCCAAATGGGACTTTTAGAGATAAAAAACACAGTGTCTGAATGAAAAATATACTAGATGGGGTTAATAACAGGTATGATGGGGCCGGCTCTGTGGCCTGGCGGTTAAGTGCGCGCGCTCTGATGCTGGCGGCCCGGGTTCGGATCCCGGGCGCGCCCCAAGGCACCACTTCTCCGTCCAGCGCGGGGCCGAGTCCCACGTACAGCAACTAGAAGGATGTGAACCTATGACATACAACTATCTGCTGGGGCTTTGGGGGGAAAAAAATGAATAAATAAAATCTTTAAAAAAAAAAAAAAAAATAACAGGTATGATGCTGCAGAAGAAAAAATCACTCAACTTGAAGAATAGCAGTAAAAGTATCTGTGGTAGGCAGAATCTAAGATGTCCCCCCAAGATTTCCTGCCCCTGGTGTACACACACCACATAATCCTCAGCACTGTGAATATGATGGCTTTCACTCTGGTGATTATGTTATCTTACATGACTCAGACAATACTAAGAGAGATTATCCAGATGGGCCTGACCTAAGCACATGAGCCCTTTGAAAGCAGAGAGTTTCTCTGGCTGATCACAGAGACGAAGTCAGGGATCAAAAGCAAGAGAAGTATTCAAAAGCACTGTTGCTGGCTTGACAATGGAGGAACCCATGTGGTAAGGAATGTGGGCAACTTCTAGCTGCTAAGACCAGCTATTAGCTGAGATGCAGCAGGGAAACAGAGACCTCAGCCCTATAGCCCCAAGAAAATGAATTTTGTCAACAACCAGTGAGCTTGGAAGAGGATCTTGAGCCTCAGATAAGAACCTCATTCCCAGTCAACACCTTGATTTCAGCCTATGAGATCTTGAGGAGAGAATTCAAACATGCTGTGCCAGACTTCTGACCTACAGAACTGTGAGCTAATAAGTGGTGTTATTTTAAGCCTCAAAGCTTTTGGGAATTTGTTACACAGCAATAGAAAACTATCCATGCAACACAGAAAGAAAAAAGACTAATAAGACCAATGTACTTACAGCACACAGTGACTAAGAACAATATTAAAGATTCTAACTTATGTGTAATTGTGGTCCCAGATGAAAGAGGGGGGAATATTTGAAGATATAATGGCCAAAATTTTTCCAAATTTGATAAAAACTATAAATCTACAGATCCAAAAATCTCAACAAACCCCAAGTAGAACATACATAAAGAAAACCATACTGAGACAAATCATGAAACATTATGTACAGAGAACAAAGATAAGAATGACAGCAAACTTCTCATCAGAAACCATGCTGATTGGAAGAGACTGGAACAATATTTTTAAGATACTGAAAGAAAAAACTGTCAAGCTAGAATGCTTTACTCAAAGAAAATATCAGATAAGCAAAAGCCGAGAAAATTCATTGACAGCAGATCTGCACTAAAAGAAATATTAAATGAAGTTCTTCATGCAAAAAGAAAATACTAGTTGGTTTTATCATAGCATATCTTCTGTTAATTGATATAAACTCCTAGAGGTTAAAATCATGCACACACACACATATTTGTCTTATGTTTAGGAAGCACATATAACATTCAGCCCAATCATGCCAAATATACAATAAACCAAATTCTCACTATTTAAAATTTACTTTCTGTTCATTAGCTTAAAAAAATGGGAGAAGTAAAAATTAGTTTACTATTTAATTTACTGAAAGAGTATTTACTAGATGAAATGTATTGAACCTATAAAATATAGTATGCAGATTTTACAGGCTCAGTGTCTGCAAGTAGATCATAAAACTTGACCTGATATCAAGCACTTTTTAGGAGATTATCATCAGATTCCTAACTTCACAGAGCCTCATTTCATTAACAAATATCCAATTTTAGCTACTATGTAAAAACAAAATAATTTATTAAAAATCAAGACCATCTGCCAAACAATGATTTCAAAAATATAAAACTCCAATGCTATTGTTGTAGGAAGCCTCTATGATTATTACCACACAAAGGGCATGATCTTCTTGCCGTGAGACAAAAGCCAATCGTCAAGAGGCAAGATGGTAGAAAAGAAGGGCAGTTTATTACAGCTTGCTAGCAAAGGGGAAGACGGCCGACTAATGTCTCAAAGAACCATCTTAGGGAACAAAGACTACAGGCCAGTTATATAGAGAGCTGGTCTCTGAGTGGGGGAGGCATCTGGTCCCAGGGTGGGGGCATCCATCTGATTACTGGGTGGAGGCCTCCAGTCTCAGGGTGGGGGCATCCATCTGGTCTAAGTTCCTGGCAGTATTTTGTTTTACTTGATATGCATCAGAGACTGGAGCAACACCCTCTACCCTGATCTTTCAGTTGTCATTGATGATGGCTATCAGCATAGACTCTCTGCCTGGGGGTCATCACATTCCTAAGGAACTCAAAAGAACAAAGTTATCAACTTACAGCAGCTGGGATGGGCCATGAAATCCAGAGTTAGTCAGAGGTCTTTCTAAGTTACAATATGGTTTCTTTTCTACAATATGGCTTCTCTTGTGTCAACCTTGTATTGAGCCAATATCATGATAATCCCTAATGATCCCCACTGTCTGATATTCACACCCTTGTGTACTCCCTTCCAGTCCTGTGGACTGGACTTATTGGCTCACTTCTAATGAATAGAATATGGCAGAAATGATAATGTTACTTTTGAGGTATTATAAAAAGACTGGCATCTGTTTTGGGTTCTTCTCTCTCTCTCTGATCATTGGGCCCATGGAAAGCCAGTTACCATGTCATGAGGCAACCCTGTGGCAAAGCCCAAATGGCAAATGACTGAAGCTTGTCAACAACCATGTGAGTGAGCCTTGAAGCGGACCCCAGCACTACCAATTGAGCTGTTAGGTGAGCCCACAACCCCAGCTGATAGCTTGATTGCAACCTCCTGAGAAATCATAAGCCAGAGGCACCCAACTAAGCCGTGCTCAGATTACAGACCCACAGGAATTCTTTTAGGCCTCTACAGATTGGAGTAATTTGTTACACAGAAATAGATAACTAATCCAGCTATTATTCAGCAGTTTAAATATCTTATTCATGAAGAAATTGTGATATGTAATATAGGGGAAAATAATTCTGCTGGCTACCTCGTGTACCATGGTGTTTTCATGGATCAGCAAAAAAAAGTCAACTAGTGGCAAGCTATTACATGGTGACTCACAATCTGTAATAATTTGGCCCCATGATATATTCAATTATTGTCACCAATGAGCAATGTGGTCCAGAAGACAGAATTTACCAGGAACCAAAGTAACACTTCCATTATCCAACTCTTGTTACCATTTTTTAATCTTAAAGAATTATGAGTTTCTTTTGAGTGTTCCAGAGAGATATCTTTAATTGCCGATGCTAGGTTCAAATTAAAGAACTTTCTACCCACACAAATGGGTAGAATTACATGATGACTCACTAATTCTCCCACTGAACAGAGCTGCACACAGCCCTTTGGCCATCTGGCTGAGATAGCACCTTTGGGACTAATAACCTAGGGCTCCCTGGGACCCAGTAACTATATCAGACTAATATGTATAACTCCTGCTGGCTAAATAATAACATCTGGGCTGGAGCCATGAGACAAAGAAGATGGTGATTAAAATAACACTGGCAGAGCAGTTTAAAGTTTATAATATTATTTGTCATTCACAGTTGCATTTGTTTCTCACCAAAAATCTTGTCTGCTAGGTATTAATTTTATTATAGGGTCCTTTCACCATGCTCCATTCTTTGCCATGTATCTAGGACAGGGTTTGATAATTCTGGAATTCAAAGACAATTTGCCACAAACAGAGTAGTTGTTGATCCCTTAAGCCATGAAATGCCTGCATAAAAAGTAAATAGATCCATCATAATGAGAAAAATCCTAATACCCCACTGCCTTCCCAACCTACCCTGGGCTGGACTTTGAAATTGTTTCTATTCCGCATTGCTTAAGACATTTATTTTTGGTTGCTTTACTCTGGCTTAATGAGCCAAATTCTTTGAGCCAAAGACTACCTTCCCCACCAGCCCCATAAACAAAATTGACTGTATTTGTTATGAGAAAAGGCAGTCCAATGACATGGTAATGAGTGCCTACTGTGGGATTTTCATCTCCTGCAGAAATTTATGGCCCCATTTGCCACAGCATCATATGCCTCTAAGAAAAAGAAGCAATGGGTAGTTTATTCCTGTCTAGAAATTGATGTGTAGCCAGGGGTAACATGTGCACATTCACATCTGCCTAAAGCAGGGTGTAAAATGTGCCCATGAATCAAAGATACTCTTGTATCTTTAAATCACAGAAAGTCAGAACTAGCTGCAGGAGGCAGGCTTTTGTAGCTAGGCTGCACTTTGCTGAAATCTGTGCCTTGATCTGTCACTGCTCCATTTCCTGGACTGGATGTTCTTTACAGGTCCTTTTGACTCTAACGTTGTAAGATTTCTGGACCAGCTGAGTTGGTTTAAGGAATTTTCCTAAGCCGTGCTAGCCACGTCGGATCGTTGATGTCATCTGATATTTTTCATGGGTGCTTTGGATTAGGAGAAATAGTGTACATGGAAGGACATTACGGTATAGCTATGGCTGGCAAGGAGCCATCAAAACTAGTTGAAAAAAGAAAATATTTGAATGAAAAAGAAAACAGATTATAAAATACCACGTTTGGCAAAGACCACTAGTGAAGTCCCAATTTCCAATCTCCCTATTTCCTTTATATTAGAACTCTAGATTTTAAGCAGGGCACATAGCCGTCTGAAACAAAGATATTTCTCAGTAGCTCACCAGTAGATATGGTCATATGTCTGAGTTCTGGCCAGTGACATATAAGCATAAGGAATGCAGACAAGACAACTGGAGCACAAGTAGCCATCCTGAACCATGAGGTAGAATTTGTATGCTGAGAATGGTGGAGCAACATGACAGAGGACCCTGACCCCTGAAATTGTGAGTACTAGCTAAACCAGCTCTGAACTGTCTCCAAACTTCATTTACACGACAGAGAAGTGAACTGCTGTCTTACTTACATCACTACCATTTTGGATTTCCTGTCACAGTAGAATTAATCTTGCTGACAAAGCAGGAATACTTGTATACCATTTTAATAAAATCATGTCTGTGTGTATGCATACGTGTGTGCGTGTGTGTGTGCATTGGGTCCGGCCACCCAGCATCCATTCTCCCATTTTAATATCATTCTGATTTCCTTTTAGTGAACTGCCTCTCTCGCTGTGTGATGTCATGGTGGGATGGTCAATACAGGTGTCTATTCTCTCTTTAATGGATCTAAGAGGCTGCCTTCATCAGGGCCTTCTTCTCACTGCCCTCTTTCTGTGGGAGGCAAGGTAGAGTTTCTTAAAGCTCAGTGCTAAGTATTCTCCATTTCCTGACTGCACTCCCCCACAGAGGAATTTATCATCCACATCAGCTTCTGCTGCATCTATAAACAGATGATTCACAACATACGTCTCCACCCTGAACCTGTCTCTGAATTCTGTATGCATGTATCAGTCAGGACCCTGGCAGAAATGAGTGATACACTCAGACAATTTCAGTGGGTGGACAGGATATAGGGAATTTATTAGAGGTAGTAGAGTATTCTGGAACAAACAAGAGCACAGCCAGACCTTGGAGAGAGAGGACCTCGTGGGGACAGCTGTCTGACAAGAGCTATGGCAACACACAGGGTTGTCTGTTTATGATCTATTCGTTCAAACAATATGTATTGAATGCCCATTATGTGCCAGACACTATTCTAGACACTGGGGATAAAACGCAAACAAAGCTGACCCAAATCCCTGCTCCTATGGAACTTACAAGCCAGTGAGGGAAACGCATAACAGAGAAGCAAATAAGTAAATAGTATGTGAGATGGTGGCTAAGTGCTTTGGGGAAAAACAAGATAGGAAGGAGGATGGGGAGGCCCTAAGGTAGAGTGGGTTGTTATTTTTAAAAGGGTAGGCAGGGGAAGCCTCAGTAAAAACAGGATCTTTGAGCAAATCCCTGAAGGAGGTGAGGAAGCTATCCATGTGGATTTAGAGGAATAGTGTTCCAGGAAGAGGGAACAGTGAATGCAAGTTTTCTGTAATGGAAGAAGCCTGGTATGTTTGGGGAACAACATAGAGCAGAGTGAGTGGGGACCAGAGGAGCAACAGAAAATAAGTCAGAGAGTTAACAGAGAGCTGGTTCAGCTTTGAACACAGTGAGAGTGAGATGCTTTGGAAGCCTCATCCAAGTGGACATGTCCAGCGGGCAGTGGGCTCTTTGAATCTGGAGTTCAGGTGAGAGGTCTGAGCTGGGCGTCTATGGTAGACAGATGGTATTTAAAGTCATGAGACTGGACAAGACCACCAAGGGACTGAGTATAGATGGCAAACAGAAGAGGTCTGTGGACTAAGCCAAGAGCACTCCAGCGTTTGGGGATCATGACAATGAGGAGGCACCAGGAAAGAAACAGCCAGAGAGGAAGAAGGGAAGTCAGGAGAATGCAGTGTCCTTGAAGCCCAGTGAAGAACTGTTTGAAGAAGGAAGCAGGATCAGCTGTGTCAAATGGGTCAAGTGCTGCTAATATGTCAAATAAAAGGAAGATGAGGGGTTGTTGGCCGTTGGATGAGGAGGCATAGAAGCGCTCCTGAATCTCGACAAGACGAGTTTTGGTAAAGTAGTAGTAGTGGGAGCAAAATCCGCCTACTTAGGGGTTCAGGAAAGGAGAGCAGGATTGGAGCTGGGAAGCTTAGACAATTCTGTTGAGAGTTTTGCTACAAATAGAGACAGAGAAATGGGACAGTGGTTAGAGCAAGCTGTAGGGTTAAGAGAGTTTTTTAAATTTAAGGTTTTGTTTTTTTTTTTTTTTAAAGAATAGGGATGTTACAGCCTGTTTGTATACCAATGGGAATGATCTAAAAGAAAGGGAAAAGGTGGTGATACAGGAATGGTAGGAGAAAATTCAATGTCTCTGAGTAGAAAAAGAAGAGTAAGAATGATAGGAAAGTGTGCATAAAAATGTTTAGTCATCGACACATTTGAACTAATAGAAACCCCCAAACAGTCATTCATGCTTTATTCATCAACTCAGGTTTCCCCCACAGGCACAAGTGCTTGTGTGTATGTTTGTGACATTCTTGTGTGAATGTGGCACGTATCGTCTGATAGTAAATTTGTTCCTTTTTGGTGTCATGGTGTTAAATATATCCATCTTTGTGTTGTTCTAAAAGAGCATCGAGACTTTCAGGTATTCATTCACTTATTCATTAAACAGGTATCTACTGAGCATGTACTATGTGCTAGATATTGTGACAAGTGCTAAGGACACAAATGGTGAGCACGACAGACATTGCTATCCTTGTCTTCAAGGATCTCAAAATCAGATAAGTAAGCAAGTATTTGCAATACATAGAAAACAGCAATGGTAGAGGTAGGTACAGTATGTTTGGGAGGGTGTAGAAGGGGTACCTAACACAAATAATGGGAGTGAGAGAGGTCAGGGAAGTTTTCCTATAGAAGTGACATCTAAGCTGAGACTTGAAGAAATTAGCCAGACACAGGAAGAAATAGTGTTCTGACCCCTCAACAAGTGTGAGAGCCAGTGTGCTTCCAAGTAATTTACATAGACCCGAGATAAGAAAAAATCCAGATGTTTATGTAAGGGTTGCTGTTTTTCAAGGCACTATCCACACATTATTTTATGTGACCTTCACAACAATCCAGAAAAGTAATTGGAGTGGAGTTATTATCACTATTTTGTATGTGATCAAGTTGAGGTACAGAGAGATTAAAAGACTCCCTATCTTAGTCCATTCAGGCTGCTATAACAAAACACTATGAACTGGGTGGCTTGTAAACAACAAAAACTTATTTTCTACAATTTTGGAGGCTGGGAAGTCCAAGATTGAGGTTCTGGCAGATTTGGTGTCTAGCGGTTCATAAACAGCCATCTTTTCACTGTGTCCTCACACGGTGGAAAGGGCCAGCGATCTCTCTGGGGTCTCTTTTATAAGGGCACTAATCCCATTCGTGAAGCTCCACCCTCGTGACTTAATCACCTCCCAAAGGCCCTGCCCCCTAATACTTTCACACTGGGGAGTAGGTTTCAACATACGAAATCTAGGGGGACACAAACATTCAGTCTACAGCACTCCCTGAGGTCCTAAGACTGGTGCTGGAACCAGGGCCTGAATATGGTTGGTATGTACTATGTGCCTGGCAATATTTTAAGCACTTTACATGCATTAACTTATTTAATCCTCACAAAAATCCTATGTCATCCCCATTTTACAGATGAGGAGGCTGAGCCACTGAGAGGTTAAACCTTGTCCAAGGCCACACAGCTAGCAAGTGGTGGAGCCAGGATTCAAACTCACATAGTCTGCCATTAGAGCAATCATACCACCACACCATATCGTCCACTGAAGAATTTCAGTCATTATTGAGTAAAAAAGAGATGTATTCATATAGGTGTGGTGTATACCTAGGGGTGGATCAAGGTGGGGAAAAGTGCTCTAGCCTGATAGCCCTGAATCACATCTCTATCTCTATTAGGATGGTCAAATGGCCTCTATAAATGAAGTCTATGTTAATTTTGTGTACTCTTGTTTAATTAGGTGAAACTTCCATTATCATGGAAGGGAGGGGTGTCTTTATTTCTGTGACTTGGGAGTTGTCTCGAGGTTTCTCTAATCTTTGTTGCCCTCCCTCCCTCAGAGGCTTTCCAGAGCCCACATAGAGTGTACAGGGCAGAGTCACATACCAAACACAACAATGCAGAGATCTGACTGCTTGAGGAACACATTGGCACTGAGACATCTAAATGAGGGTTGTTCCCTTCAAACCAGTTTCTTGAGGAGAACTCTGGGCTGCTGCTACTGCTCCAAACATTTGTGCAACTCCTCTTCTGCTCAGACCCTATGGCATGTAGAAAATGTTCATCCTTACAGCAAGGAATTTGGGGAATGTCTAAAGGACATTCACAGTCAAGTCTGTTGGTCAAGGTTTTTATTTTTAACAGCTTTATTGAGGTCTAATTTATACACCATAAAATTCACCCATTGTAAGTGTCTAAGTCAATGATTTTTGATAAATCTATAGAGTTGTGGAACCATCACCAAAACCCAGCTTTAGGATGTTTCCATCACCCTATAAAGCTCCCCAGTGCCCATTTACAGTTAATCCCCGCTCCCACCCACTGCCCTAGGCAAACACTGATCTTATTTCTATCCCTACAAATTTTCTTTTTCTGGATATTTCATATAAATAGGATCATATGATATGTGGTTCTTTGTGACTACCTTCTTTCACTTAGCATTATGTTTTTGAGGTTCATCCACATTGTAGCATTTATCAGTACTTTTTCAATAAATTGCTGAACAGTAAGTATTTCATTGTATGGATATACTGCATTTCATTTATCCATTCGCCAGTTGATGGACATTTGGGTGTTTCTAGTTTGGGGTTATTATGAATAATGCTGCTATAAATATTCACATGCATGTCTCTGTATGGATATGTTTTATTTCTGTTGAATAACATTTAAGTGTACAATTCAATGGTTTTTAGTATAGTCACAGAGTTGTACAATCATTGCTACCACCTAATTCCAGAATATTTTCATCATCCCAAAAGAAACCCTGTACCCATTAGCAGTCACTCCCTATTTCCCTTTCCCTCCATCCCCTGGAAACCACTAATCTACTTTTTATTTCTATGGATTTACCTATTCTGGACATTTCATATAAAAGGAATCATACCATGTGCGGCCTTTTGTGACTGATTTCTTTCACTTAGCCTACTGTTTTCAAGATTCGTCCACTTCATAGCATGTATCAGTACATGCATTGAAATGTACTGACACATTCCTCTTTTTGGGTGGGGGAGGGGACAATTGGCTTTGAGCCAACATCTGTTGCCAATCTTCCTCTTTTTGCTGAGGAAGATTAACCCTGAGCTAACATCCTTCGCCCATCTTCCCCCACTTTGCATATGGGACGCCACCACACCACGGCTTAAGGAGTAGTGCATATGTCCGCACCCAGGATCCGAACCCACAAACCCTGGGCAGCTGAAGCAGAGCACGCAAACCTGGCCACTACACCACTGGGCCAGCCCCAACACATTCCTCGTTAGTGGCAAATAATACCAGATTTTATGGATATACCACACTTGACCCGTTCATCAATTGACAGTCATTTGAGTTGTTTCCACTTTTTGGCTATTATAAATAATGCTGCTATGAATATTTGTGCACAAGTTTTTGCATAGACATATGGTTTCAATTCTCAGTTCTCTTGGGTGTATATCTAGGAGTGGACCTGCTAGGTCATATGGGAACTCCATATTCAACTTTTTGAGGAACTGCTAAATTGTTTTTCAAAGTGGCTGCACCATTTTACATCCCATCAGCAATGTATGAGGGTTCCAATCTTTCCACACCCTTAACAACAATTGTTATTATCTGTATTTTTAAAAATAGCATTTTAGTGGGTGTTAAATAAGGTTTTGATAAAATTAAGTTTTATCAAACTTAATACCACCAAGAACAAAAAAAAGAATCCCACAGTTGATAGCAAAGTAAAGAAGAAATTCTTGTGTGATGCATAATTTGACCATAAACAATTCCCAAACAGTTGCTCTGTAAGACTCTGGAGAAGCAGTAGCATTGTTTACCTGAACATGGGTTTCATGTGACTACCAAGAAGGACAACACTAGCATCTCTTTGCATCTGTGTGAGGATGCAGGGGCTTTGGGATTCATACACTGTATGTACGAGGACAAATTAGTATGACCCCTTTGGAGGGCAATTTAGCTAGTAAGTTTCAGAAGCCTTAAACCCAACAGTTTTATCTCTCGGAATTTATCTTGAGAAAATAATCAGAGACACACAAAATTTATGCACAAAGATGTTCATCACGGTATTATTTATAAAGACAATTACTGAAGGTTTTAATTCTTCTTTGTTCTTGTCTGTATTTTCCAAATTTTCCATGGTTTCTTTATGTAATTAAAACAATTCAGGATAAATGTTACTTCATAACAATTCTCCTCAGTCTTCAGCGTCCAGTTCAAAGCTGCACCTTTCTTGATGCCTTCCTTAATGTTCCAGCGGTTCCTCCTCCCTTGGCATTCCAGGAGCATGTAGGGCTGAGTCTGAGGCCAAAGACAACAAGAGAGAGGTTGCTTGTAATAACAGAGATCTGTCACCAAAAGTGACTTTTTAACCAGATTTCTAACTGTTTAAGAAACTGATAACTCTTCTGCATATTCAAGAGCTGTTTCTGAGATTATGAACAAGTAAGGAAAAAAATTTTCTTTTCCCAAGTTAGGCTGTGGAAATTTATTTTTAACCACTAAGAGCGTAAGATGTCAACATCCCTGGATTGAGCCTCCAGAGGGAACTGCTGGGTTACTCCTACGATTAAGGAGAGAAACAGCCAAACACAGACAGTGAACCATGGCAAAATCTCACTAGACAACTCCTCTGTAGCGAGCTAATCAAATAATAACAACCTTGTGGTAATAGTTACACAACAACAGCCATGCAACTTTCCAGAAACTGCTTATTAAACCTCAAGTTGTTACATGTGCTTCATGCTGTCTCTACCCAAATGAGCAGTTTCACCAGCAGATTTTAATTGATAAGGTAGAATATTTGCCTCATACAGAGAGGAAATCAGTGAAGAGAAATTAAATGTGTGTGTGTATACACACATATGTATTACTATAGAATTTGGCATTGTCTTATCATTCACACTAAAAGGCCTAGGCAGACAGTCAAACACCTCAGAATATGCTCTCTTTTGGCCCAAATAAATAATAATAATGGGTAATTTTAAAAGAGTTCATTATATTCAACTATAATTAGTAAAATCTAAGTATGAGATTATTATGCTATATATTTCATGCATTGTTCAATCAATCACTTTAATTATAATTTTGGTTATGGTTTCTACAATAATAAAAGAAAAATATCTCATTTAACTAATGGATTATACCAACAGACATAATAATGTTAAGATGCAATGAACCTTTGAGTGTGAACCCATAAAGAAAATTTGCATATAACATAGTCAAAGGACACTTTAGAAAATTTTGCACAATATGTATTTGAATGGACTTATAATAATAGGCAAACAAATAACTAGCAAAAAAACCAAACATTCCCCTACATGATGAAAATAATAATACAATGTAATTAGCAAAAAACTTTTCAACAGAGAGAGAAAGAATAAGACAGAACGGAGAGAATTTGAAAGATAAAATTTCAGGTATCAGGTCCTGGAATGAAATGATCTTAAAAATGTTCTCCTGGGGCTGGCCCAGTGGGATGGTGGTTAATTTAGTGCACTCTGCTTCAGCAGCCTGGGGTTCGTGAGTTTGGATCCCGGGTGCAGAGCTACACCACTCATCAAGCCATACTGTGGCGGCAACCCACATGCCAAATAGAGGAAGATTGGCACAGCTGTTAGCTCAGGGACAATCTTCCTCAAGCAAAAAGAGGAAGATTGGCAACAGATGTGAGTTCGGGGCCAATCTTCCTCACCAAAAAAAAAAAAAAAACACAAATGTTCTCCTCTCCAGATATGCCTCACAACCCAGATCTATGTTAATGCACAGTAATCCATATTGCTATCTTCTTATTCATTTTCATTAATAATTGAAATTATGACACGTTTTTTCTCTTAGTTGTAAGCACAAATGGAACACTGTTACAGAAATGTTAGCAAACTCAATGTTGGAATGTTATAGGTCAGGGAAATGGCCCAAACTTGACAAATATAGGTTCCCAGGGCTTGTGTCACGTGACTACACTTAGGAAGGACAAAAGTGTTCCGAAGGTCCTCTGACCAACAGTAGTAACCTTATGTGTTGTGTACCAGAGGCCGTCGATCAATGAAGATGGAGAAAGAACGGGGATTTGCTAAGCACACACATACAGAACAAAGATTTTCTAGGAATCAAGTTTACTTTGTTTTTTTAAATTAAACAGAGACAGGGTCATCCTCTTGGAGTCCCTTACTGTCATCCAGATACAGGGTTTAACCATTCTCAGAACATGTTCCTTTTCTGAAGTCGAGAAATAGACCTCATAATAACAATGCCATATAGAGCACATCGCACCAGGACAGCTGACAGGTCACTGTTACAGGGCTTCTAGGCTACTTGAGAGAGGCCAGGTCAGACCTGCCCCAGCTCTTCATGCCTTTCTTGCAACTGTGTCTAGCGGCTGCTCTTCCTGGCCCCGCAGATGGGTGGAAAGAGCACCGGCCATGCCACCTGCTGTTTTTGCACAGACGACCCCCTCTCCACCCAGGCTGTAGAAGAGTCATCCAGAAAAAACACTCTGTCTTCGAGTCTGGGCATAAAGGAGTGGGCGGCTATTCTAGGTCTTCTGGTTTGACTCACTGTGCCCCTAAAAGTGGGCTTCTCTTTTAAGGGATCAGGTTCTAAGAGGGCTCAATTCTCATAACTGTCTGAATTAAGGCCTCTTATGATTAGGGAAATTGGGGTGAGATGCTCCTGCTGGTGAACTGTAGGGTCCTTCTATAGGAGATACCAGCATTAGCATATGGAACTGGTGCCTAGCCTGGAGTTAGATTTGGACAGGTGGGACACAGAAACTTCCCAGAGATCTTATGTAGATTGACTTGGTATGTGGCCCTCTATGTTCCATCTCCCTCTCCCTCCCTCTCCCCTCCACCCCACACTCAGTATAACTGACCCTCTTGGTCCTTCACATTAGGAACTTCTCCATATTCCACTTTCAGCTTCCTGGCCCGGGAGTAATCATTGAACGATTAGGTATCTCAACCATTTGTAATAACTGTTTGTAATACCTATAATAACTATTAATAGAAAGATACAGCAGTCTCCCCTTATCTGCATTATCTGTATCTGGGATACATTCCAAGACCCCCAACCGGAAACCGTGGATAATACCAAACCCCATATAAAATATCATTTTTTCCTATACACATACATTTGAGGTGTGACAGCAAAACTAGCATGACTTTCTTCACAATTTCACAGATAGAAGGCTCATTCTTACTGCAGATCTTAGCAACCTCAGCATATGATTATTTTTCTTTCCTTATTTAGTCAAGAACTTTCACCTTTTCACTTAAAGGAAGCACTTTATGGCTTCCCTTTGGCATATCCGAATTGTCCGCATCACTACTCTTGCATTTTGGGGACACTATTAAGTAAAATAAGAGTTACTTGAACACAAGCACTGCAATACCACAACAATCCATCTGATAACCGAGATGGCTACTAAGTGACTAACAGGAGGGTAGCATGTACAGCATGGATACACTGGACAAAGGGATGATTCATGTCCCAGCCAGCACGGTGCAGGATTTCATCACACTACGCAGAATGGCACAGCAACTTAAAACTTACGAATTGTTTATTTCTGGAATTTTCCATTTAATATTTTCAGATTGCAGTTGACCATGGGCCCTAAAACCATTGGAAGCAGAACCATGGATGAGGGGGGCTACTGTTTTAAAAAGACCTCAAAGACCAAGGTTGCAATGAAAATGGCTTAGCCAGCCTGAAGACCCCATGATTCTAAAACGTACAATAAATTCATTCTTGAAATATTTAATGTACACATACTATTTGTTCCACACTGATTAAGGTGCTGGGGATTCAACAGTGCATAAAAGAGACAAAAATCTCTGCTGGGAAGAAAAATAATGTAGAGAAGAAGAATAAAGGAGGAGGTTAGAGTGGATTGCAGTGGTCAGGGAAGGTTTCACTGTGGAAGTGCTACATTTCAGCAAAGACATGAAAGAGGTGAGAGAGTGAGTCATGCAGCACCCAGAGGAAGTGTTCCAGGCAGAAGGGACAGCAAGTGCCAAGTCCCCGAGTTGGGAGCACGCTTGGCATGTGCAAGGAGCAGCAGCAAGGCCAATGTTCCAGGATAGAGTAAGCAAGAGAAAGAGAGCCATAGAGAAGGAGGTAAGGGGGGGTCGGGTGGCGTAGGGTCTCATAGGACCTTGGGTGGAATTACCTCTGGGTGGAATTGGAGCATTTTGAGCAGAGAAGAGAAAAGGCCTGACTTACACCTGGTAGGAGCCCTCTGTCTGTGACTGGTCACTCACAGCACTCTCATAGACGGCCTGATGGTGCCCAAACTGAGAAGTGCAAGGGAAGCACTGGAGAAGAGAGAAAGAAGAAGGAAAGAGAAATCAAGCAGGGTGAAAAGTGGAGGCAGGCACCGGTGGGGAGGGAGGTTGTGATTAGGGGCGGAGGAAAGAACTTGGGGTCCACATTTGCTGACAGCGAAGGAGCGAGAGTTGTCACTGAGATGGAGGTGAGATGAACACGGGTGTCAGGGAACATTCAGTCTAGAGCCAAACCCCTAACCCACCTTAATAACCCTGGAGGGTTCTATAGTCCGGAAAAATTATGATTTGACTCATAAAGAAAAATTTTAAATGTGACCAAAATAGATGAGCTGTTTTCACTTTATTGTACCATGAGGTTACACGATCTTGGGCAATGTTCTGCCCCACCACGTGTATTATTTGTGTCCAATGCTGACGTCTGCTTTTAACTAAAAGCGTAAGCTACGTTACATCTAAGCATATACAAACATGTTACTATTGGTGAGATATGAAACATTCATTTTATAATCAGTGCTTGGAATATCCCAGACAGATAGGTATATAAGGGAAGACGATAAATTCCAAGGTCCAGTGCTGAGCAAACACAGAGAGCGAGAGAGATTTCTGATAGGCGTTATCAGACAAACTCACCAATCGGGCACTGACCCCTGTCCCTGGGGTAACGAGGTAGAGGATCAAGGACATACAGCCCCTGGGAGACACAGGTGGGTGGAATGTTGTGGTGGGTGTCTTTTGGGGGGCCCCACTTCATCTTCTCTATTTACTTGATTCCCAAAGTAATGATCATTCATTGCAAATTTTTTCCTAAAAACTGCAGGAGGGTATGAAGTAAAAAAAATCCTCCCTCTAGAATCCCTCTAACCACAAGTAGTCAGAGTTAACAATTTGATGTTTATCTTCTGGGCATTTTTCTGTGCATATATAATTCCTTACATATAAATATATATTTCATATGAATTCACATTACACACACACACACACATGCAAAATTATTTAAACAATGAAATAGTAGGTACGTTTACCTACTGTTCTCCCCTTTACCCCCACTTACTTCATGGTCTTTTCTCCAGATTAGGATGTATAGATCTGCCTCACTGTTTTTATTTTTTTAAATAAGTTTTAAAAAAATTGTGGTAAAATATACATAACATATAATTTAGCACATTAACCATTTTTAAGTGTACAATTCAGTTGGTTAAGGGCACTCACATTATTTTGTATCTCACACTTCTTAAGAGACAGGACAGCAGAATGGTCACACACATGGGCTTTGGAGTCAGGCTGCCTGGGTACCACTCCCAGCTCCCATGGCCATCAGCTGTGTGGCCTTGGGCAAGTTATTTAACCTCTGGATGCCCCGGATTCTACATCTGCAACATGAAAGTAATAACCCCATCTATCTCACGGGAGTGTTGTGAAGATCAAATGCATATTAACACTTAAAGTACTCAGAACAGGGTCTAGCATGCAAGACAGGCTAACTAGAGGACAAATCATAACTAATTATAAGGATATATCATAATTTATCTAACCAAGTCCCTACACATAGCCAGCTGGCATATTTTGGTGGATAGCTGCTTGGGGGCAGTTGGAGAGGTGAGAGAGCACACATTAGCTGACCTCTGTGACCAGAGAGGGTTGTTGGCATTCAGTGGGAGAAGAGCAGCGATGGTGAACGTGCTACGATGAGCCAGACCATCCTGAACAACGAAGAGTTCTCCCACCCGCGGTGTCACTAGCAGAGAAACACTGCCATACCTTCTAACACTGCATTCCCACTTCTTGTCATTTTTTTCCCACAGATTTACTTGCACACAGGCAAAACGATAAATGTAGAAGTTTATTCAATGTAGTTTTGTTTAAAATAGTAACAGAATGGAAATAACCCAAATGTTCTTCTCGACATGGGACTAGTTACATAATAATTTACAGTACATTCATGCAATGGAATGTGATGCAGGTGTTTTAAAAGATTGAGAAAGTTCCCCATGTACTAATATGGAAAGATTTCCAAAATGTATTCGGTGGAAAAAGAAAAGTTCAGAATGATATACACAGTATGTGAACATTTCTGTAAAAAGCAGGATGGGAGAGAAGAAGCCATGTCTACGTATGGTTTTATTTGTGTAAAGATACAAGAAATTAAGAAATGTGGTTACCTGGGAAAGGGCTTGCAGGCAGAGGCAGGAATGCGGTGGGTGGGATTAGGGTGGCAATTAGACTTTTCAATATTTGCCTTTTTCTAATTTTTTTTAAAAAATTAGAATCATGTGAATGTCATGCTTTTTTTTTTTTGAACTAAGGAATGAGACAGGCTTTCCTCAAGCATTTGCAGAACCTGGGACAACAGTACAAATGGAGGCCCACATACTGTAAGTCTAAACATGGAAAAGTTATAAATCAAGCTAACAAACTGTTAAATAAAACATGTTCTCCTTGCCTACCTTGACAAATAAACTGTCTTAATGACAAAATAGATAAATAAGTGTAAGATTTTAAAGTTGGAAAAATATCAAACACAATAGAATTAAATTGTTATTGTACATATCTCCTTGGCCCATTGATGGTTTGGCAGTGTTTGGAAGAGTAATAAAGATATGCATAACTCACAATGTATTTTATATTTATTCCACACATTTCTTTTTCTTGCCTTCATTTCAATAAACACAAATTGTGTAGTTATAATCAAGATTTTCACATCATTTGAGTCCTATTGACAGCAATGTCAAATTAGGCAATCTTTCTTGAGTAATTAAAGTTTTTAGGTTTTTTCCCCTTAATTAGTTTCAATTTGAGGAAACTGCTCTGCTGAGGCAGAAACTATTGGAATTGTGAATAACTTTTTAAAGCCCATACTTAGATTGGAAACAAACCACGTAATTTAGATATCATGTTCAAATATTGTAATGGGATCTTTATTGCAGAAATTATTACAAAATATTTAAATTTTATTCTATAAATCAACAACACTCAATTGCCCTTTTCATCATCTTTCAAAGGAATATCTAGATCTATACAGTATTTCTTAAATTCTTCTCATTTCCAAATTTTCAATGCTGAGACATCATAAAGAAAATTAGAAATAGCACACATCCTTAAGTATCCTACTTCAAAGGACTCAAAATCTCAGAACTTGCCCAGGTCTTCCTGAAGTAGGAGTACTGTTAGTTCCTTTTAAATTGGGAGCCTGAATAAGTCAAAATAAATTTTGAAAAACCATCTGTAATACTTAAAAACTCAATTGTTATTACAGAGATTGACAATGTGGTAAAAAAGGAACTCAGAAGTAAATTGACACTGGTGAGGATGTGGTCAACATAATGCAGTCAGCAACAAACCACTCTTCTTTCAAAGTGTCTCAAATCATAACAGAACTGAAGAAGTAATGCAAACAATTTCCCAGAACTGCACATAGCAATACCCAAAGCAACCATCTGAGACAGACGGAGACAGATGCACAGGGCTAGGCAATAAAACTTTCTCTAAAGAGAGTTACTGGAGGAGGAAAATCCCAAGTCTCAGAAGAGAAGGTAATTAATCTAATTATTTCAATGAACTCAAGCTTCTTGCTATGTTTCTAGAACATTCATGTGACTGTAATCTTGACAGTATGGTCATCTATTTATAATATATTAGCAAGGATCTGATACAAAATTATAATATCCCAAGAGTACTTTATTAAAATGCTTCATATAGAGTAAGAATTTGATATTCTGATTACTCACTAAAGGGATATATCTTAAAGTTAACTGGATAAGAGGAAATGGTTATTAGAGAGCAAGAGGAAGAGAGAAAACTGAAGGAGGTCATTTATATGGAAAGAGGTTTGGATGAGGTGAGCACTGAGTGCATTGACTTATGAAGTTAGACCTATATTTGTTCATAACCCCTATGCTCACCTTTCATAATATGTGAATCACATTGTGTTACAATGGCATTTTTATTTGATTGCCTCATCACATACTACAAGCTTCAGGATAAGGATGATGAATGTTGTGTTCTCCATTGTGTCTCCAGCAATTACACAGGGTCTAACACACAGTAGGTACTGGTAAATGTTAACTGGATAGGTGAATGAAAGGATGAATGAGTGGTTGGGTGGATGGGTGGGCAAATGGGTGAATGGGTGGATGGGTGGGTGGGTTAGCTCATGCATCAGTCGTGTTAGGGAGCTGAACATTCCTTGGCTACAGTAAATAGGAAAGTTTCCACATATCTATGGTAAGCTCGACTGCCAATGCCACAGCCACAAACATCTCTCAGACACCATTAACCTCTCCACAATAGTTTGCTCAAATTTCTGGTGTTTACCAAAAAGAAATTCCAAATATTGGAAGAGAAATCTTATAAATCCAAACCTAAAAAGTTATAGAAAACTTACCATCTTCTCATAACTGGCAATAACTTTCAGAGATAGCTCTGGTGAAGGTCAATGTAAAGCAATCTTTTTTTTTTTTTAAGTAATCTTAGATTTTATTTATTTATTTATCTTGAAAGTAATTATTTCTCTATGGCTTGTCATGTTGCTACTCAATAAACTGACTAATTAGTAGTATAAGATTTATTGAGAAATAATTCATATACCATATGATTTACCCATTTAAATTATACACCTCAATGGCTTTTAGTATATTCACAAAATTGTGCAACAACCACAATGAATTTTAGAACATTTCATTACCCCAAAAAGAAACCCCATTCTCATTAGCAGTCTCTTCCCATTTTTCCTTTCCCCAGCAATTGGAAACTATTAATCTACTTTCTGTTTCTATAGATTCCCTATTCTGGATATTTCAAATAACTGGAATTATATAATATGTGCTCTTTTGTGATTGGCTTCTTTCACTTAGCGTAATGTTCTCAAGGTTCATCCATGTTGTAGCATGTATCCATACTTAACTCTTTTTATGGCCAAATAATATTCCATTGCATGAGTATAACACATTTTGTTTATCCATTCATCAATTGATTGACATTTGGGGTGTTTCCATTTAGGGGCTATTATGAATAATGTTGCTATAAACATTCATGCATAAGTTTTGTGTGGATGTATATTTTCATTTCTCTTGGGAATATACGTAGGAGTGGAATTGCGGGGTAATTTGGTAACTATGAAGTTAACCTTTTGAAGAACTGCCAGACTCTTTTCCAAAGTAACTGCACCATTTTACATTTAGGTCAGCAATGTATGAGTGTTCCAATTGCTCCTTATCCTTGTTTGCTTTTGTTTTTATGTATTTTTTTTTTAACACAAGGCAATCTTGTAAGTTAGGCAAAGTCTGACTCCTGGACCCTCCTATTCCCCTTTCTTCCCTCTCCTCTCTAGGTCTTCTTCCAAGTAGCTAGTGCCTTCCCCAGGCAGTGTCCCTTCCCACTCCTTTATGCTGCTGTGGCTCAAACTCTAAAGCACTGATTCCTCCTCAATTCCTCAGCCATTATGCTTTTTACTTGAAGACTCTGAGGGGTGTCACATTCAAGAAGCACAGGTTAACAAGCCAACACATCATTTTAAAGTATCTCAAATTCTTTCCTTGAGTTCTCAACACTGAGATTGGGGCTGGGGTAGACACATAGATGGGTGGCCCAAACTCCCTTCAGAGGAGGATTCTCTTCCCAGCTGGAGATTGGAGAAGGGCATGTGGTGCAGTCAGCTACAGAGAGCTGCTTCTCCTGAGTTCTCTCCCTTTCCAGGGCAGCCCACAATCTGTGATTGAGCCAACAGGGGAGGTAAAGGCACATTCATTCTGGCTTGGCACAGAACACTCGCTCTAGAGCTCCTTGCCAAATTAGCCAAGTCTGTGGTGAGCCTGCATGGCAGGTCAACATCTTCCTCTGTCCAATCCTGTATCCTTTTTCCCTGCACAGGTGTTGATTCCTAATAAACACCTTGCAATCCAAACTCCATCTCAGCATCTGCTTCCAGAGAACCCAAGCTATGAGAATTGGTACCAGGAGTGGTCCAAGAAAGCAGGCAATAAGACAGGGTTTAGGAGCAGTCATCAATCGCCTCTGGCCAGCAGTGAGGATACAAATTACTGGTAGTAGGAGGAACATGGACATCCCTGGGGCAAAGTGGCAGCCCAACTGTTAAAACTTTCACCTGCAGTGAACTGGGAGGCTGTACTGGTAGAGTGGAACGAACTAGCTGGAATGATTTATCAGGCATTGGAGATGTACAGAGAAAAGAGCAGCTGCAAGGGTAAGAGTATTGGATAGCAATTGCTAAGTGCCAATGATGCTCTACAGAAAGATAATGAACTTTTTTTGTGTGTGTGTGAAGAAGATCAGCCCTGAGCTAACATCCGTGCTAATCCTCCTCTTTTTGCTGAGGAAGACCGGCTCTGAGCTAACATCTATTGCCAATCCTCCTCCTTTTTTTTCCCCAAAGCCCCAGTAGATAGTTGTATGTCATAGTTGCACATCCTTCTAGTTGCTGTATGTGGGACGTGGCCTCAGCATGGCCAAAGAAGCGGTGCATCGGTGCACGCCTGGGATCCAAACCCGGGCCGCCAGTAGCGGAGCGCATGCACTTAACCGCTAAGCCACGGGCTGGCCCAAGATAATGAACTTTTTTTTTTCCCCCAAAGCCCCAGTAGATAGTTGTATGTCATAGCTGCACATTCTTCTAGTTGCTGTATGTGGGACGCGGCCTCAGCATGGCCGGAGAAGCAGTGCATCCGTGCGTGCCCGGGATCCAAATCCGGGCTGCCGGTAGCAGAGCGCGCGCACTTAACCGCTAAGCCACGGGGCCGGCACCGATAATGAACTTTTAAGGGCTGAGTAATGGGCAATTGAAAGCCAGGTGTGAAAGCCAGGGAACCTCTGTAAGTGCATACAAAGAAGCTCTCCTCTCCTCCAGGAGGGTGGAGAAAGCCAAGGGCCAAGTTGAACACTCCATCAAGACCTCTGACTCCCAGACTCCTCTGAATTTGGTGAGCCTACAGACTACAGATGCTGCTCACCTACATTATTGTGAGCTATCATCCCTCCGTCTCCCCACCCCAGAAGAAGGCAATGAAGAAGCTTCTCCCTCTTCAAGGCATTACATGGCATTTACTCAGATAACTATGCAATGGAGAAAGGGGAACACCTGGACATTTCAAGGATTATTGGAACGAGGTCTGAGTAGACATTGATACTCAGAGACCCAAAGCATCACTGTAGCCCACCCGTTATAGTGAAGGTATATGGAGACCAAGTAATAAGTGAAATCCTAAGCAAGTTCTTGCTTAGTGGTCTCTGTGTTCATGGGACCACCCATGATCAGTTCTCCTGTCACCAAATGTACACCTGGGACCGACATACTTGGCAGCTGGTGCAACTCCTACATCAAGTCCTTTGGTCTGTGGGGTAGGAGCTATGATAGCGGGAAGGGCCAAATGGAAGTCTTTGAACCTCTTCCTCCCCCAGGATAGTGATACTGCATCCTGAGAGAAAAAGCAGAGATAAGTGCCACTCTTGAGCATAAAAAAGATGCAGGGGTGTTGGTCCCCAAAGCGTCCCCATTTAATTTGCCAATCCAGGTCCTGAAAACACCAGATGGATCCTGAAAGATTACTATAGACCAGGGGTCAGCAAACTTTTTCCGTAAAGGGCCAGATAATAAATATTTTAGATTTTGCTGGCCATATAGTTTCTGTTGCAACTACTCAATCTGCTGTTTCAGCATAAAAGCAGCCATAGACAGTTTGTAAATGTGGCTATGCTCCAATAAAACACAATAACATTTAAAAAAATAAAATAAAATTTATTTACAAAAATAGGCAGATGGATGGATTTGGCCCTCAGGCTCGAGTTTGCTGACTCCTGCTACAGACCATAGCAAGCACAGCCATCAGGCAAGATGTGGTATCTTTGCTAGAGAAAGTAATATGGCCTCAGGAATATGGTATGTGGTCATTGATTTGGTGGATGCATTGTTTTCTATTCCAGACAAGAAAGGGGATCAGAAGTGGTTCACATTCACACCAAATGGACAACAATAAACATTTTCAGTTTTGTCCCAGAGTTATGTAAACTTCTACCCTCTGTCACAATATACTCTTAGGAGATCTGGACTATCTTGATATTCCTCAGAACATGATACTGACCTATTACATAGTGTGCATTGCGTTAATCAGGCCAGATGAGCACGAAGTGACTAGCAGGCTGGAGACCTTGGTAAGACCTCCATAGGTGCTCCAGAAGGTGGGAGATAAATTCTGAATACACAGGGGCCTGCTGCATCCATTAAACTTTTATGGTCCAGTGGTCCGGGGCACGCTGGACATCGTCTCCTAAGGGAAAGACAAATTATTACATCTTTACCTCCTACCATGAAGAAGCATGCACAATGCCTGTAGGCCTCTTTGGGTTCTAAAGACGTTGTGTTCTATAGCTGGCAATACTTCTATGGCCCATATACTGAGTGAGGTGAGCGGCTGCTGGATTTGAGAGCTGCAAAACAGGAAAGGGCTCCGCAGTACGTCCAGGCTTCGATGCAAGCAGCCATCCTGTGTGAGTCACATGATTCAGCAGATCCTATAGTGTTGCAGGTATCACTGTGGGAGAAGACACTGTGTGGAGTTTGTGGCAAGCCCCAGTGGAAGAATCACAATATGGGCTCCTAGGTTCAGAAGCAAGGCCATGCCTTTTGAAAAACAAGTCCTGGCATGCTACTGGGTCCTGGTAGAGACAGAATGCTTGACAAAGGACACCAAGTTACCAGGCTTCTAGAGTTGCCCATCATAAGCCTGGAAGACCCAAAAGTCATAATATTGGACAGACCCAACAACAATCCTTCACAAAATGGAAGTGGTATACCCAAGACTGAGCATGAACAGGACTAGGGGGCATAAGCAACCTGCATGAGAAAGTAGAGTAGACCCCCATGGCACCCACTGCTGTTATACCAGTGTCCATCCCTCAACTCACTAGCATTCTTTCCTCAGCTCACACATGTGGCTGCATGATTGATCCTATACGACAACTGAAAAAGGAGGAGAAAGCTCAAACTTGATTATGGATGGGTCAGCGCGTTATGTGTATGCAGTCTGAAAATGGACAGCAGCCACCCTTCAGCCTCACTCAGGGCTGGCCTTGAAAGACAGTGGCAAATTCTCACAATGGACAGAACTCTGGGTATATCTGGTTATTCATTTTGTGTGGTAAGAGAAATGGCTCAAGATTAGAATATTTACAGATTCACTGGTGGTATGAAATGGGCTAGCCAGCTGGTGAGGGGCCTGCAAGGAAAAAGATCGGAAGATTGAGGACAAGGAGATCTAGGGGAGAACATGTGGTCGGACATTGGAAATGGGCACAAAATGTGACGATCTTTGTATCACATGTTGGCATCCACTGAGTGTCTATCACAGAAGAGGCAATAAACAACTCAGTAATCAAAATGACCAGGCCAGTCATTGTCATCAGTTATTCCAGTGCTGGCAAATTAATGAAGTGGCCATGGTTGCAAAGATGGAGGTGACACATGGGCCAGCAGCATGGACTCTCACCTACCAAGACTGATCTTCCTACTGGTCATCCCCTTTGAGTGGAAAGAGAAAAGGCCTAAGGTTAACTATTGCCATTGTTGAATGTACAGCAACAGAGACCAGCCCCCAACATGGCACCATTCCCCAAAGAGACCAACTGGCCAACTTGGCAGCAAATTGACTATGTTGAGTCCCTTCAATTCTGGAAAAGCCAGGTTCAGGTATACACACATATTCTGGGTACAGATTTGCCTTTCCCACTTGTAGGCCTCAGCCAACACTACTACCCAAGAGCTTATAGAGTGTTTGATCCATTGGTACAAGATCCCACATAACATCCCATCAGACCTCGGGACCCACCTCACAGCAGAGGAGGAGCAGGAGTGGGCCCATGACCATGGGATCCGCTGGTTGCAGCATATTCCACATCTCTCAGAAGCTGCCAGCCTGAGAGAGCATTGAAACAGCGCTGAGGGCAGTGCTGAAACACCAGATCAAAGGTATTACTCTGAAAAGATGGTGCCAATCTCTGGGATGCAGTATATTCATGGAATAAAAGACCTTTATATGCTCTGTCTCCAAGAGAAAGAATAGATAGGACTAGGAAACAGGGGTAGAAGCAGGAGTCGCCCCACTCACCATCACTCTCCATGTCCCAGACACCGGGAGACTGTGCTTCCTCAGTTCTGGGCTCTGCAGGCTTAGAAGATCTGGCACTCAAAGCAGGCACACTTTTGCCAGGGGACATAGCAAGAGTCTCTGGAATTATAAGCTATGGCTTCCCCCCAGGCAGTTTGGGACCAGCAGGAAGAAGAGAACTTACCATCTTGGCTGGGTAATTGCCTCTGAACATCAGGAGGGGGCAGGCCTGTTGTCACACAGTGGGACAGGGAGGAATACAGATCCAGCCCCGTTGGGCACTTTTTGGCATTCTCTTGCCCAGTTGTGACTATAACCAGGTACATGTAGCAACCCTGGCCTAAGAAGGGCATGGTGACCAGACCCTTAGGCCTCTTAGGGATAAAGGCATGGGTCATGGCACGAGCTAGGCCTCTGAGGCCAGCAGAGGTGGTAGCTGAGGGTGAGGGGGAACTTAGAATGGACAGTGAAGGAGGCAGACAATGAATAGTAGTTTGTCCACTCACCTCCCTCTTCCCTCAGGAAGACAGGCCCACGGAGCAACAGAGGAACTGCCTGCAAACGGAAACGTGTCTCCGGGCCCTGCGCCGGGAGAATATGGTAGTCACAGAGCCCTGCCACCCACGCCCCCCTCAGAGTACAGTCAGCAGGCAGCCTCCAGCTGTCAGATCTGCCGGCAGCCCACGCGAGACTGAGCCAGGCCGGCGTGTGCAGGCCTGGCCATCGCGGCCCGCAGCGGCCCTAGGAGAGGCTCCAGAGCTCCACGCCCATGGACGAGGCTTGGCAGGCCAGGGCAGTTCTTCCTTCACTCTCTCCCACTTTCCTTCTCAGGTGTGGATCGCTAACAAATCATTTGCAAATCAAACTCCATCCTAATATCTGCTTCTGGAGAAGCCAACCTGAAACAAGGATTATGTCAACCACAGCAATAATTCTTCAGAGTCCCCTTTCTCCCCCTCTCTCCTCAACTCTCTTCCTAAACTTTAGCTGCTCCAGGTTTTCTCTTTTTAGGAAACCAAAGCAGTCTTCCCTTCTCTTCAGGCCACACAGTTGAAAGTGGGCCCCAGATTTCACCCCCACCTGGCAGAGAACCACCCGGCTCCATGACAACAGAGCCCTCCCCCCATTCTCTCCAGCTCTCTCTCTCTCCCCCTCTAAGTGCTGTCTCTCCTTTCACATTCACTGCCAATCTCCAGGGGAGGGGAAGCTGTGGATACTCATATGTTACATTTTTGTTCCCATCACACATATCCTATCAGTGCAAATTAGTGCTACTGGATTAATAAAGTACACCCCTAGAGTTATTTGCGTTTTAAAAAAGTTATTAATACAAAAGAATGGCTCTCTCATGGAGAATTCCAGGCAACAATTACATAATAACAAGGGTGAGCCTCCCCTGTATCCTCCCAAACTCCGAGATACTTTGCCTGCACACAGCCCCTTGGCTCACTCAAATACCAAAGAGCACTCAAACAACAAAAATAACAAATGACTGAGTCCTTATTACATGCTAGCCATGGGGCTGGGCCTTTTACATTCCTCTAAACCCCACACCAACTTTGTTTTAGAGAAATAGCTGAGGCTTGGAAAGCCTAAGTGGCTCCCCATGCAGCTTGGAAGTGGTAGAGAGAAAATCCACTCAGCTATTTTGACTTCAAGTGCCCAAGGAAAGCCGCTCCCAGCTGGCACACAAACACGCTGCCGTTAGCAACAGCCCACAGCACACCACAGAAACCGTCATACCTTTTATTGTTGACTAATGCTCAAAAGGCCTTGTTCACCGTGTAGGGTCTGAAATAATACACCAGACTGCAAAGAAAATATATGAGTGGGGCAATCTTGGATCAATAGAGAAATTTCCAAAATTTTCCATGTGATAATGAAGCCATCTATATGCGCGAGTTAGAAGAAAGGCCCTTCATTTGGGGTGGGAGGTGTCATATGTGGTGGAGAGCTGCTGTTTAGCCACTTTCTCTCAGAGATCCAAGTGTAGATCTTAGTGGAGGTCAGTTGTTTTAGACGTGCACTTAGAGGCAAGGAGGATGCCATGGCCTCAGTCCTCCAAGGACCACAGTGCTAAGCCCCAGGGAGCAGGTTGTGTACAGTGAGTGACAGCTGATGTGGGTGAGGGAAAGCACCTATGAGCCGCCTCCTCTCCACTGCAATGTTGCCCTTCTTTTGAATTCCAGTTCATCAGGGGGTAGCATTTTTAGGGAAACCTGAAGAAGTGATATTGGAGTCCCTCATATAACCATCGCAGCAAGTGCAAGCCCCTGGCATCTCTCTTGTGAAAGTGGCAGAGATTTAGGGGCAGGGTAGGGTGGCTGTGACCATGAGGAGAGTCAAAATATTTCAACACTATGGACCCAAAGAGGCCATGCTAAAGTGACTCTTAGAGACAGGCAGCAAGATGCCGCAGGTTTTGGGGCGTCCAGGTGGGCCCTGGGCGTGTTTCCCTACAGGACGATGGTCCCTCTCCCAGGAGGGCTGGTGTCTGAGCCTGCTCTGGGTGCAGTGGTGGAAGGTGGAGGGAGGAGGGGGGACAGGCGGGACAGCCTCAGGTGTGCGGGAGCCTTAGCCAGGTCCAGGGCTGCTCCCTTTAGTGCCCACGAGGACTTCTCGGGGTCAGGGTGTCTGGAGTGGTGCAAGGACATTCAGGGAGCTTGGGCCAGTGTCTATTTACTAACTGGTAAGGAGCAGTCAATATTTTACTAACGCTCATTGTTGTACTCATAGCAGCCCTGGTTGTGACACATGAACACGTGGTGGCTTCCTGAAGAATACTGAAGAACAGCACAGTGCTGTGCCCATGAAATCCCTGAGCTACTGCTCATTTCTTCCGGGGACCAGTCTTCTTCAGGAGCTTTCTGGACCCTGGGGACTCACTGCAAACACTCAGCAAAAATCCAAAAGCCTTTCCCATTGGTGGAATGGGCCCAGGGCAGATGTAATAATCCAGGGCTATGTCTTAATCTCCAAGTGGACTTGAACCTTGTGGGACCAGAAGGTAGCCTGTCATTGTGTCGGGTCCTTCTTATTGACAGGAGATGGTAAATAGGGGTCATCTCAAAGGCCAGCTCCAGGTGATTGCTGGTGGCTGCCTGGTGCGATGTGTTGAGCAGGATTCTGAGGATACAGTCTTTAAGAGAAGTCCCATGATTTGTGCAGTGGTGGTCTCCTCACTCTAGACTAGGGCTTTTTATTCTTTTTTTTTTTTAAAGCTTTTTGTGTGTCATGGGCCCTTTGCCACCTGGTAGAAATTATGAATAATATTTTTTTTAAATAATATTTTTCAAAAATAAAATTAAATACAAAGAAAATCAAGTATGTTAAATACAGTTATAAAAATACTAAAAAAAATTTAAGATACAGTAATATATATGCATCTTTATTAATGCATTCAACAATAAGATCCAGTGGTGGGTCCAGGAACTGTTGAATTTTGCAGTACTAATTTTGAAGTGTGTAAATGGTATTTTGAAATGTCTGCAACAGCTGAGTGTGATATGAATAGATCTGTGGTTTCTGTCATCAAACGTGTTGCTAATTCTACCATGATGTGTTCCCTACATTCATAGTGGAAGGAAATGCTAAATTTTAGTTTGAGATTAGTGAAAATAAAGATGTCATTTTTTCCCATTCATGTTCAGAGACCCCTTGAGTTCTAGCCATGGACCCCAGGTTACCAACCTCTGATGGAGACTGTAGCACAGACCCAGCCCCTGATTTGGCATGTTGTTTTCTAAGACATCCAGAACCATTGTTCACTGAAATCCAGACTTGTGCACACCCGCAGCTAATGCCTACTTATTCATCTAAATGCTTATCATCCCGTGACTCCTTGGAGGGTGGTAAGGGGTACACAAGTGTCCTAATTTTCGTCTTGGCCCAAATCATGGCCCAATTCCCGGAAAGACAGAAAACCCTCTCTATTGTGTAAACTCTCTGGAAAGCTCATGTTGTCCTGGGATCCACAGAATGGAACTGCAGATACCGGGATCCCGGCACTCAGTGACGTGACAGCTCCCTGTCGTCGTGTGTAAGTCTGGGAGCTGTCATCAGCTGCATTGGGTATGGTCGAGCCAGAAGAGAAGGGCGACTAGTAGAATCCATCTGTGATGGCATCGATGGCACATGTCACAGAGAAAAGGGGCTGGCACCCCTTCCTTGACTGTGTTCGTAAGGGTTATATCTTCTTGCAGTTTGATAAATTTATAATTCTTCTGGTAAAAGTAGGACTGAAAACAGACCATTTTCCAGACATAGACCTTTAAGTAAAAATCAGCAGTAGACTTTTATGGTGGCATGAGTGGAGTAAGCTGGGACTGATGCTTTTGGAATATGAATTAAAACTCAAATTTGATCATTACCATTTACTGTATTTAAATTGTAGCTATTATTTCAGGGAAGAAAAAAGTAAACAGCTTCCACCTGGGACATCAAATAATATTGCTCTGAGAGAATGTCAACCCAGCATTCTGGCATAGCTGCCAAAAAACACTTGGAAATTTTCTTGACTCTTGTTAAACCCCTCTGAAACTCCAGAAGCAGCTGTGGAAAACACACGGCCAGGCCTTGACCTCGGAGCTGTCTGCCCAGCATTTTATTCCTTGACCTCAAGTCTGCTTTGAAATTACCTGCACAATAAAGTTCCTGTTTAGGCAGTGTGTCTCCTTCTGTGGATGGTCAGATATTGAAGATGTACCCAGCAGTGTGGCATTCAAGAGCACAAACCCCGTTTGGACTCCCATGCTCTGAAGACCCTCTATAAGTTATTAACAGCCCCTAGCGGAACATAATTGGCTTTGTGTGAACTATGGCTTCGCCTGTAAACTGCCCATCCTCCGACTCCCAACAGTGGGACAAGGATACGTTCCTTTGTATTAAAAACTCTGGAAGGTAGAAAAGATTCTGTCAGTTGAATCGTTGGAAACTGTTCTTCCTCACTTAATCCCTGCCTAAATCACCTTTCTCCTTACACCTAGTCAACACTTGCCAAACTCAAAGTCTATAAAGAAATAAAGAGGTGAACCTGAACTAAATGACTGACATCATTATACAATACATAGAAAAGTAGGCTGAGAGAAAAACTGATAATTATATTTAGGCTTAGTGATGATGGTGATGATGATAACGATGATAATAATAGTGCATTTATTGAGTGCCTCCTGTATACTAGAAACTATGTTCTTTCTTTTTCTTTTTTTATTGAGGTAATATTGGTTTATAACATTGTGTAGGTTTCAGGTGTACAACATTATAATTTGACATCTGTAGGCACTACAGTGTGCTCACCACCAAAAGTGTAGATTCCATCTGTCACCATATAATTGACCCCCTTTACTCATTTTGCCCTTCTCCTACTCCCTTCCCCTCTGGTAACCACCAGCTTCTATGAGTTTGTTTTGTTTTGTTTTCCGTTTTGTTCTGGGAGACTATGTTATTTCTCAGATCTCTATTCTATTCCATTGGTCTAGATGACTGTCTTTTCACCTGGACCACATTGCTTTGATTACCGTAGCTTTGTAACATGTTTTGCAATCAGGAAGTATGAGATCTCCAACTTTGTTCTTCTTTTCCAAGATTATTTTGGTTATTTTGGTCCCTTGAGATTACATATGAATTTTAGGATAGATTTTTCCTATCTCTGCAAAAAAATGCCCTTGGGATTTTGGTAGGGATTGCGTCGTGGAAACTATTATGCACTTTAAAAATATAATCTCATTTTTTCTTATTGCACCCTATAAGGTAGGCACTATTATCATTTCCAAAATACACATAAGAAAACAGAGGCACAGAGATGTTAAGTAACTTGCCCACAGTCACACAAACGGTGAGAGAACCCGGTTTTGCACCTAAGCAGTTTGACTCCAAATACCACCTGAACAGCCTCACTACCGAGGATCTGGGAAACCTAAAATGTTTCTGCACTTCTACTGGGGAAGAGTGCACGAGGAAGACTCAGCTAGTTGGTCACTGCCATCCATTCCCCCTTTCTTTAACAATAGATTTCTAAGTTTTGGTTGGCCACATGGTCACCCAGCTGGTGACCACACGTCCCAGCATACCCCGCAGGTAAGTGTGGTTATGTGAATAAATTCTGTCCAATGGGTGTGAGTGGAAGTGATCTGTGTGCACCTATAAAGAACATTCATGCACTTCCGGGCTTTCCCCTCTGCCTCTGACAGGGTTGGCAGCCCTGTGCAGGGGTGGCCAAGCAGCCCCACTGCCCTGGAACACGTCAAGACTGTGATGGGAGAGACAAATAGACTTTTGTTTAGCCAATGTACCTTTGGGTTTTTTTGTTACAGCAGCTTAGCCTAAACCCTAAGTAATAGAATTAGCTGTAGGGGAAATGTTCGCTTGGAATTTCTATGTTCAGTATAATGAGATTTTCAAATATTTCTATATGTGTGTAGCATTCAATGTCTGCTGGTATCTGTTTTTTAACTTTCTTGGTGATTTTTAAGTTATACTTCTCAATCTAGTACTTTTTTACAAAGAAGTTGGCACTAGGCTGTGGAAATTAAGGCATGTGCTTTGAGTTTCTTTCCCAATAGTAATAATGAATATTCATCTGTCTACATTCTTTTTACCTTGTTCTTATAGTTATTTGCTTTTGTCTATGGGGTGTCTTGACTGGAGTTGAGGATTTGGCCTCAGGACCCAGGACAGGGCCTGGCCACCTGGATCCTCCCAACAGCAAGATTATGGTCTGCCTGGAAACACCAGCTCCAACAGCTCTGACACACCGGCATGGCATGTGCTAGGATGGTTGACGTTCTTCACAGAGAATGCCATGCTAGGGCCATGAATAAGGCTCATACCTGATACATATCAGTGTCCCAGTAGCTCTCCCTGTGATTCATGTGTGGGAGTTCAAGAGATGGTGCCTGAAATTCACTGCCCAGGTGTAAATTTATGTGATATTAGAGCCATCCTTAAGGAGGGTGTGTTTGGAGCAGTTCATGTAAATAAAGACTTTAAAAACCTTTTTTATTAAGAAAAATTTCAAACATATTCACAAATAGAGAGATCAGTATGAGGAGCATCCATTTCTGAATATTTTTATACAGATGAAATAAGGTTAAAAAGAACATCAAGGGCAAATTTATACAATGTTATAAACCAATGTTACTGCAATAAACAAAAAATTAAAAAAAAAAAGAACATCAAGGGCAACTTTGAAGAGGAAAAGAATTTGAGAAAGAACTGACAAAGGAGGGCATGATAATAGGGAGGGGTCATTTTCAGACAAAGGCTCTTTGTAATGTGGATGACAAGGGTGACAGCTCACCTTGCCCTGGGAACATTCCTCATACCTCCCACATGATTTAACAATAAATCACTCGTAACAAAAATAGTTAACATTTATGAAACCTTTCCTATGTGCTGAGCACCATTTTACAAACATATGAGGTAGCCATTATTATATCCCCATGTTACAAATGAGAAAATTGTGGCTTTAAGAAGTTAAAGTTAACTTTGTCAAAGTCCCGTGGCTGGTAAACATCAGAGCCAAGAATTGAACTCAGGACCTTTTGACTCAGGAGCCTCTACTCCAAACAATATGCCTGTGTTTGTTAAGTCTGGTCGTGGCCTTTTGACTCAACATCACTTAGGGCACTTGTCAAAAAGGCAGATTTCTCATTCCCACTCTAGACTTAGCGCATCAGAACACTGTGGTGTGAGGTCTAGGAATACACGTCTGAAGCAAGCTTTTTAAGTCCATCCAAGTTTGAGAATCGTGGCTCCAAGACATACTGTTGAGATATAGTCTCCATAAGAGGTTCTCAGAACATTTTCTATTCCACACCTTTGTCATAAAATGTTTTAAACTATGTTTTCTCAGCACGTTCTCATTCTCTCTCCAAATTATGTCTATTCTTGATAAATTACTCTTTATGCTTAATATATAGATGCTGTTGTTCTGACGTATCATGTATACTATAAATATAGACAAATGAAAACTTACAAGTATCCTCCGAGTGCATGTACCCCACCCCTCTTTTGAGAACACTGGTCTATCATTAACACAATATGAATTTGCTATTCTATCACGTCATCTATATCAGAGTCATAAACTGGAATTAGCTCTCAGACAGGAATTAAAAATCAGGAAATTTCACATAAAAATCCAGATATCTGACTTCTTTTGAAAAATAGTAGATTTGGCCACCTGGGCCCGAGTCTCTGGTATAAGAATTGGCAGGAGGTGCTTAAGGAAAATGGGCTAGAGCAGAGCAGCCGGCCCCTTGGGGGGGAGGATGCACAGGAGCACCTCCTGGGGTAACTGCAGTCTGCGGAGCCCACCACGTTCACTTGTGTTAAATGCGGAGCTGGTGGGCACTTCAGGCTCAACGTTAGATCTACTGCCTGGACATGAGGATTTCTAATTCTACCTTAACACGAAAATAGTCTTCATCTCGTCATGTTGCGTGCTGCCAGATAATCTTTATCCCCCTTAACTTTGAAATCCAATCATCTTAGCTTGAATGGCAAATAGGAAGTTGCCATTTTTGTAGGTTCCAAATTCTAAAATTAAAGGAATTTTACAGGGGTCAGCCTAATTATAAGTCTGCTTATTGTGTGGACCATGGTGAGAGCTTGTTTTAATATCTTAACCTAGGTTATTTCAGGGCCAAAAGAGAGAATTTCACTAACTAAGCCATTAAAAAAAACATGATTCACATTGTCATCGGTTTTAAGGAAGATTTAAAATAACTGTGTTGTCACTTTCTGAGGAAAAGAGTAGTGTGCAAAAATGAAAGCTACCTCACAAATGAATACGCCAGATTCTCTCCAGAGCTTAAACCATTCATTGATTGTAAGGTAGGGGCTTGGAGAGACAAAAAGAACTCTTTCCTTAGTGTCTCGGAATTTCATTGGTAAAAGGAGAACTAAGTTTCACCTCAAGGTTTGTGTTTATCCATGTGTAACTGGACTACCATGAGGCTGTCTTGGGGTCTGCCTCTGCCTGGCACATCCAAAAAGAACGCAGATCCAACACCAGAAACCTTGATGACAGATTTTTATCAAGGATTTTTTTTCCTAGTCATAATGAATTTTATTATAAAGGAATAATCTTCTCAAAATAGAACTGATAATGTTTTAAATGTCACAGCATACAATTTGTTAGAGATTAAAAAAAGATCAAATTGTCTTAAAATTTAGATCTGCAAAATATTTGTCTAGGGAAATTGGATTTGTTAAAAACAACAGTCACAAAAGAAAATTTACAGTGGCAGAAGTTATAATGGAAACAATTTGATAGATGTATGAAATACTTCTTGTACAACTTACACAAAACAATTAAATTATTTGAAAATAAATTTAGTAAAATAAAAGTAAAAAGTATTACAAGTTTATAAGACAGAATACAAAACTGATTCAGGAATTAAACTGGCTTAATGGAACTCACTTCAGAAAATGTATTACGTCTGCATTCATAAACATGGAGTCCAAGGGACCATGGTCAAATCATCCCCCTGGTGTAAATTGTCAGGTCCACAGTCTGGGGACAGAATGCCCAGTTCCCACTAGAGGGCAGTATCCTGAACCCAGTGGAACTCAGGCACATGTGTGGATACAGTCTGGTTGATTCTGCTCAAACTCCAGAGCCAACCATTTAAGACAGCCATGTCTGGGCACTACCCACTTCTCCAGCCATCTCTCTTGCCTTTCCCTTGCCTCCTCCATTTAAACTGGGTGACTTCCCTAGCCTGGGTTCCCTCCATCACACCATTTTCCCTGCCTGTCAGGTCTTCCTGTGCCTTACTCCCTACCCTTCCTTTAAGACTCAGGTCCAGCTCTTACTCATTGCCTCTCATGCTGTCTCCATCCACCTGCAATCCAGACCCTGCCCTTCCACAAAAACTCCTCCTGCCAAAGTCACCACTGACCTTTATGTTGCCAAATCCAATGGAAATTCTCAGATTGCCTTCTCTGCCCATCACTCCCTTCTTTTAGTAACCATTTCTTCCCAAGTTTTCTTGACCCCTTGCACAATGCAACTCCATTTGGCCAAGGGCAATGCCTACACAGGGCTGCAGCTATGGGCCGTTATCAACCTACCTCAAGTACAGCTGGGAGAACGAGGGCCTCAGTCCTGAAGGAGAGATCTGGGCAGTATCCACCACATGCCTCAAACTCAGCAGCTCCTTGGGCCGGCTTAGAAGTTAAGTGCTCAAGCTCCGCTACTGGCGGCCTGGGTTCGGCTCCTGGGTGCGCACCGAAGCACCACTTCTCCGGCCATGCTGAGGCCACGTCCCACATACAGCAACTAGAAGGATGTACAACTATGACATACAACTATCTACTGGGGCTTTGGGGGGTGGAAAAAAAGGAGGGGGATTGGCAATTGATGTTAGCTCAGAGCTGGTCTTCCTCAGCAAAAAAAAGAGGATTAGCATGGATGTTAGCTCAGGGCTAATCTTCCTCACACACACACAAAAAAAAACTCAGCAGGTCCAAAACAAAATACACTTGGTCCTGATCATTCTACTTCCAAATTTTTTCCTGACTTTCACTGCCTAGTTGAAGTTCTCTTCTCATCACCTCCTGACCAGATTAATGGGCCAGTCTCCTTGTTGGTCAGCTTGATCTACTCTAGTTCATCCTTTACAGAGTTCTCTAGTTTATTTTTTTAATCTCTTTTTTTGTATTTTTTTATTGTGGTAAAATATACATAACATACAATTGACCATTTTGACCATCGTTTAGTGTATAATTCAGTGGCAACAATTAAATTCACAATGTTGTGCAACCATCACAACTATTTCAAGAACTTTTTCATTTTACCAAACAGAAACTCTGTAACCATCAAACAGTAACTCCCATCCCCCTGCCTCCAACCCCTGGTAACTTCTAGTCTATTTTCTGTTTCCCAAGGAATGTTTTTACGGAAGACATCCGTGCACCATGCATTGTCCATCAAAATATTCTCAAAGTCCTCTTCAACTTTCTCCAGTGCTGAATAGTCTGTCCGCTCTCTGACCCTTGCAATCTCTCTCCAGTCTTTAATGCCTCGCTCTCTCCCACTCCTCCCTTCTCCTCGGGTACCACTCTGCACCAGCTTCAGCACATGACTTC
Organism: Ceratotherium simum simum; assembly: GCF_057802395.1. Taxonomy (NCBI): domain Eukaryota; kingdom Metazoa; phylum Chordata; class Mammalia; order Perissodactyla; family Rhinocerotidae; genus Ceratotherium; species Ceratotherium simum. The sequence continues at coordinate 71,538,845 of NC_141900.1, read as the reverse complement.
CTGGATCTCACACAGCTGGCAGCAAAGTGCAGTCTGGCTTTTGTCTCATGGGGAGCAGCCTCTTGGGATTCTTGGAGATAAAATTCTCAATCTTAACCCCAGAAATATTTGATGTCCCCACAAATCTATTGTATAATTTTCTCCCAGAGGTGAGAGTGGGAAGAGACCAAAGGCAATATTTGCTTGTGGCACCCAAGTCTATTTCCAACTCCCAGCCTGACCTTCTCCCCTCTTCTTTTCTTAGGGGGTTGCTGAATTTGAAACTGCACTGGCAGCAAACAAGTTAGTGTAGGGATATAAAGTAGGACTGGGCCAGTCTGTGGAGATAGTTGAACTGAGGCCTGGATGATAAAGAGATGTTAATGTAAAGAATCCAGGCAAGAATATACAGACAGAAAGAACAACATGTGCGAAAACACTGAGGTGGGGAAAAGCGTGGTCTGTTTAAGGAATGGAAGGAGGCCTCGTTGCCTGGAGAGCAGTGGGTTTGCAGGAGAATGGCAGGGGACAAGGTTGGAAATGTAACTGGGGCCAATTCGTGAGGGCCTTGTGGGTCATGTAAGGGTTTAGACTTGATTCCATGTTCAATGGGAAGCTATTTGTATTAGCTGGGAAGCTTTCACTGTATGTAACAGAAAAATCTCACTTAAAGGGTTTAAACAATAAAGGGGATTAATTGGCTTGAGTAACCAAAAATTCCAGGGGAGGACTGCCTTGAATTGAGGGCTCTGACTTCATTTCTCAGAAATTCTCTTGGGGGCTGGCCCTGTGGCTTAGCAGTTAAGTGCGTGTGCTCCGCTATTGGCGGAGGGCCAGGGTTCGGATCCCGGGCATGCACTGACACACTGCTTCTCCGGCCATACTGAGGCCGAGTCCCACATACAACAACGAGAGGGATGTGCAACTATGACGTACAACTATCTACTGGGGCTTTGGGGAGAAAAGGGGAAAAAAAAGGAGGATTGGCAATAGATGTTAGCTCAGGGCCAGTCTTCCTCAGCAAAAAGAGGAGGATTGGCATGGATGTTAGCTCAGGGCTGATCTTCCTCACAAAATAAATACATAAATAAGGACATTTAAAAAAAAAAGAAATTCTCTTGACTTTGCTCTTCTCTGAGAGTCCTTGGGCCAGTTTCTTTCAGGGTTGCAAGATGGCTTTGGCAGCAACCAGGGTACATGTTTCTTTTTTTACAAGGAAAGGGAGAGTCTAGTTTCTTTAAGTTGTTTAACAGAATCTCTCACCTTCACTCTGATTGGATCAGCCTGGACCAGTCACAGTGAACAGGGACTTGCTGTGTACCTCTCTGCATAACCCAATCTGCAGTAAAGTTCTTACTCCAATCAAGACCTCCTCCCCCCTGAAGCTAGGGCTGCGGTCAATCCCAAATGGCACACTGCTACTTAGTGAGGGTAGAGTGGTTCCCCCCAAATGATTTGGAAACTGTTAGGAAAGGGAGAAAGGGGAAATGGATGCTGGATGAGTAACCAAGAAAGTTCATCATACTATAGAAGGATTTTTAAAGATCACTCTAGCTGCTAGGAGGAGGACAGATTGGAGGAGCCAGCAAGGAAGGAGGGAGACCAATTAGGAGATTATTGCGGTAGTCAAGTTCAGAGAGGATGGTGGTGGAGACTGAGATGCATTTTGGAGACAGAATTGACTGGACTTAGTGATGGACTGGGTGATAGAGGGGGTAGTTTTGGCCAGACTCTGAGGGGCATCAAATGCCAAGCTCTGGACTTGATCTTTGTAGGCAATGATGGAGGTGTTGGAGTGGATTGCCTTTTGTGAGAATAAGAGATTAATAATTTTTGGTTTCTGGTTTATCTTTCACTTTCTCCACCTTCTTTAATTCTTTTTTTTAATTTTCACACTTTACCACAGCATATTCTTTTGCTCTTCTCATGTTTTCCAAATGATGAATCTATGGTTTTATTACACCATAATCACAATCTATGGTTTTATTAGAGTTTTATTTACTGTTCACCCTGTATCCAAGTCAATTGATTGAGGACATCCTCAAAAATCTGGTTTTTGTAAGCTAATTTTACAAGCCCAAAAGGACACAGCTTCACTTGAATCTTAGAACACTGTGAAATTAATATTCACTTAGCTGAATGATTTCAGTCTGAATTAACATGCTTGCAATACCATTCAGTCTTGCAAATTGCTCTCATCAGGAATTGAACATGCTTTAGCTTTTCAAAATGTCAATTATAAAGCATAAGAGTCAACTGCAGCTCCTGGTTTAATCCTCTAGCTATCCATCATCCAAAGCTTACTGAAATAGTTGAGTTAAACTTCAAGGATGTAGGGTGGCTATTTTTGCCAAGTAAGCAAACAATAGCTGCACTTTGATGCTCTTGATGGAAGTGGACGGGTGTGTTAATTCTGCGCATAAATTCAGCAAAGCATTTACATTGAAGAACTCATTCTTGTTCTGATTCAAGTTCGACTCCATCCTCTCAAAAAGAATCACTATTCCTCCATTCATTAAAAAAGTTCAGGACTTGGCTTTGTCTCATTTTAAATTCCCATATTTTATTTTGTCATATATTACTTTGTTGTGCTTTTTTCTTTTGGACAAGTCCCCATCTCTCTGATCCTCAGTTTTCTCATCCTCTGTTTACCCTTGATGAGGATAAATTCCTGACTAGATACCTCACAACATTGTTTTGAAGGTCAAGGGAGATGATACACAGAAAAGCTGTGAGGACTGCAAAGCTCCACATAAAATGTTTTCTTTTGTGATAATGCAACATCCATAGTTGTAGTGGTTACTGTCAGGGCCCTTTTGCATCATTGCTTCCTCAGTCTTTGTGTGAGGGCCTTCTGCAGCCTCCTGAGGGCACTGGACCAATGCACAAGGCAGGCTGGAAGTGTGAGGGAATTTACGCCCAGAGAGCAGTCCTCAACCCATGACCAATGAGGGTGGGTGGATAAATATCCCAGCTTTTTGGCCCCTTGGTGGAGATGGGGTGTCGGGGAGGGCGGGTAGTGGCAACTCTAAGGTGTTCTGTGCATTCTCCCAGAGGTCCTCAGGGAGGTCGAGCCCCAGTTCCCATAGCAGTAACCTCTTCATTGATGCACTGTTTTGTGTTCCTTCCATTTCATTTTTCACTTCCTGAACTGGTATTTACCTCTTAAATAAATGATCTGCTCTCAAATTCCTAACTTAAAGTCTATTTCTGGTGGAATTCAACCTAAGAAAGACCCTAGTTCTAACAGTCTTTCAAAAAGTATATGTGTAGCTAGCTCACCAATGATATCCTAGAAACCTCTGGCTTTATTGCCCAGCCTTAGTCTCAGATGAACTAAGTTTATTTTGCCTTCTGACTGCTGGGGCTTAGTGTATTTAGTGGTGACTCTCCAAGAGGTGGTTTCCTAGTGGTCCTGGCCACACCTACCATTCCTTGAGACTGTGTACCTTCTAGAAGTGCAAGCTGATACAAGAATCAAGCAAATGGAGATGAAATATTACCTTTATTGCTAATAAAAATAATATTGGAGAACACAGCTTAGCTATGGGCAAGTGAGCTTCCTAACACTGAACCCCAAAGTTAGGCAGACTTATCCACACAGTCACAGAGTGTTGGACACCTGCAAGCCTCCAACTGCACGAGCAGAGTCTGCCATGCTCAAGTTTGCAGAATGGAGGAGCAGAACAGGATGTGTTCTCTCTGCAGACAGACAAATCCCAAAGAGAAAAAGGAGGAGGAAGGGGCTGAGTCACAGATGCCTAGTTCCTGTTCTCCAAATTTCCAGTCAGAAAATTCACTCTTCCTTGAGTGAGAGGAGGCAGAAAGAAACCAAGAATGTTATTGTAATGGATTCTTTTCTCATGGAAACAAGATGCTAGGGAAAAGGAGTTCCCCAGGTTTTTGTTCTCTTAGCTCATTGGGCTTAACCATTAAGCTCCAGGCCAACCAAGAGTATGACCATTCCCTCTGCAGGAGAAGATCAGTAATCTATCATGCCAGTTCTGCTCCCACTGGCTGAGCACATCCCCGCACTCCTCCCAAATGAATGGCAACTACCCTTTCTTTGTGTATTCTCCCGAGACTCATGGCGAAGAGTGTAGCTATTGCTCTAAGAAGGCAATTCATTGACTGAAGTAATTCCACAGCGATGCTGAACCCCAGCTGAAACCTCCCCATTTCATTTTCCATTCCTAATTATGTCAAACCATGTTGTTTTGAAGTCTATCGAAGGTTCTGCAAAGAGATTATATGACAGTGTAAAGATACTTCAATAAAAAACATTCCAGTAAAATATTGATGGTCCCCAATTTAAATATAACCCCTCTACCATTGTGAATTTCCCAAGGAGAAATTAAAGATTAGTTTCTCTTGTCTGCTTGAGTTAAAGTTAAAAGACATTAAAGCCTAAAACTCATCCTTCCCAATTTCTGATTCTGCTCATTCTGAACTAGAAGGGTTCTTCATGCCTGGATAGCACCGTGGTTCTTTCATCAGCCTGGATAGGGTCTCACTAGAACCACTAGTGTGGCTTTTTTCAGAGTCTCAGAAGTTAAATTAAATGCCAAGTTTCTGGTATACCTCACTTTTTAAAGAGTAACATCAAAGCACTTAACACCAACAAAATCAAACAAACAAACAAAAAAAACCAAATGAGTACCAACATCTTCAAGTAATTATCCAGACAAAATGATGCTACTGGAACTCTGCACTTTCCATAACAGAGTCTCAGTGATGTCTTGATTTCAGCTTCACCAGGATGGTAGTCCATCCGTGTAAGTTATCTCAAGCCCTTGATCTGTAAACTTAAACTCGATTGGAAGAATCTCTCTCAAGAAGTTAATGTTGGCAACATGTTTTGCCATTCCTGTGGGAAGAATCAGTGGAGAGATATTTCTCTGAAGGTGACATATGAGACTGTAGTAGATCAGAATATGCCACCCCAATATACGTCACTCTGGCATAAGGATTATTTTGAGCTGAAGGCAATTCAGAAAAAGCAGACAGAGGTTGAACTCTCTGCTGTATGCCTATCTACCGAAAACAAGATCATAAATTCCCCTTGTGAAGGTGTCTCCCCCCACCTCACATCCCCCACTTTCCACACCAGGAGGGGAATAATCTTATCACCGGAGACAAGATGGCACCTTGAAAGAGTCTGCACAAACAAACCTTACTAACTAGCCCTTATCTACCATTAATTTCCCATATATTTGCCTTCCTACAATTTGCTGCCCCTAGAAACCCAAAGCCCTTTCATTTGTCTTGACACTTTTTAAATTTATCCTCTTTTGTCCAAATGGTAAAAAAGCCTCCAACCTTAGCTGTTTCTTTGGGGTTTTTCTCTTCTTTCTAGGAAGACCCCTCAGCATGTAAAACTTTTAATATCAGATAAATTTGTGTTTTTCTCATTTTAACCTGTCTGTTGTCAGTTTATTTTGCAGACTCAGCCAGAGAACCTAAGAGGGTAGAGGAGAATTTTCCTCCCCTGCAAGATATTTGCATTCTTGCAAAGTTTAGAAATATGCAATGATCGCAAGCCCAGTCACCAGTCTGTTTTGAGAGGTCTTTCTTCCCATCTTGAATCTTAAACACCTCCTAACTTTCATTTCCCTTTTGAGCCTTCTGTCTCCAACATCCCCTGATCCATGGAGTCTGGGCTCTACCTAATGACGTGATTTCTGCAGTGGCTCCTGCTGTTGCCTTTTGTTGTGGAATTGCTTAGGCTTGTGAAGCCTGTCTTCTAAGGGTGGTTTCTCCTTCATCCCCTCATTTGTTTCAGCTGGAAAACATCCTCAGCCGATTCCTGAGCTAAAGCTGCTGTTGATGTTTCAGCAGCTTGAATCACTAGGGGTACTGGGATTAGTTTCAGCTATGAGTGACAGAAAACCCAAAATAACAGTGGGAGGGGAGAAGTTTATTCCATTCACATAACTGTCTAAGTCAGCATTCCAGGGCTGGTGTAGCCCACAGTTGCCACACCATGCATGCCTTTGACCTCATGGTCCCATATGCAGACATCTACATCCTGAGCAACAGGAGGCAGGAAGGGATGAAAGAAAAGCAGAAGGTGCTTGGGTCCAGCATCTTAAGCAGGACTCTTGGAAGCTGTCACATAAGACTCGTCTGTTCACATCTCATTTGCCAGAATGTGGACACATGAGTTTCCTGAGCTGCAAGAGAGGTTCAGATATGTAGTCTTCATTCTTGGCAGCCATATTCCCAAATAAACTTATTATTATTGAAGAAATGGAGAATGAACATTGGGAGCAACTGGACTACCAGACTAATTGCACCGGTGAGGACAAATACCTTTGGTAAGCCCTCCTCAGCACAACACCTCCCCTTGCTTTTGATTAGTCCAGGCCTCCAGCAGTATTTCTCTCTGCTCTGTTTCAGTAACAGCGGATTTGTCCTAGTGTTTCATTTCTTTCTGCACTTTTCAGGGAGGAGCAGCTGAGTTTGTCATAGGATAAATTTTTTCTTAAGTTGATCCATTTCCTTCCCTAACACATATAGGCCTAATACTATTTGTAGGATCTGATGCCGCCTTCTCTTTTTTAAACTTTCTCTCCTTTCTGGCCCAGACATGTACTTGCCTAACATTCTGTTCTAGATTTTGTCTAATGAGGTCTTCTGTTTTGAGAGGTAAATCACTAGGTTCTGGTCTGCCAAAGGCAACCATTGTTCAAAAAATCTTCTCACCTGTCTGAGTTAGATAATCAGCATGTATTCTCTGATTTGGCTAATAGCCAATCCAGGCATGGATTCCATTTATCACTGTCCTGCCTCACTCTTGTTTCATCTTGTTGCCTTCATTTTGAGTCCTAATTCTCAAAATTTCTCAGGTGTGTTCCCTCTGGGCACAGGCAGCACTTGTGTCCCTGTCTACAATTACAGTGACATTCGGAAACTCATTCAATAATCCCCTGAGTAATTTACTTGCATCTGACTGATCTTCTCCTCTCAAGCAGTCCAGAGGTTCAGGGTACACTTGGCATCACTGTCCCAGTCTTTAAGGTGCGGTTCCCCAGTGGTTCTTACCAAGGAGTCTCCACATGGCTCTGAAAGAGTACTTGGCCAGTAATGGCCCATAATTGTGTTCCTTCTGGGAGAGTCAGTAGTTCGCTGAGACTTTGCTTCTGTTCTTGTTCCATTTCTTTGGGACTAAGTTATTATTTTTGTCCCCCAAAACATCCACCCATTTAAAAGATAACCTCTCATATGAATTAAATCCTAAGTACATCATCTTTTCCCTTTTATCTGATGGTCTGTGCTTCAATTTCATTTTTCCTTTTATCTCTATCTGATCTGTTCTCTAAAATCTCAACCTAATCTCCAAAAAAAGCTCTCTCCTTCTCAAGCTTAATTATTCTTATTTTGTTCTCATTTTTCCATTGCTCCTGTTCTAAGATTGAAGCACATTCTAGAAACACTCCCGACAGTTCTTGATTTCCTGAACAAATCTGATTCCTAGAGGCACAAGGTTCTAGGCATAGGACTAATTGCATTTTTTTTTTTAAAAGATTTTATTTTTTCCCCCCAAAGCCCCAGTAGATAGTTGTGTCATAGCTGCACATCCTGTTTTTCTTTAAAGATTTATTTATTTAATTATTTCCCCCCCAAAGCCCCAGTAGATAGTTATATGTCATAGCTGCACATCCTTCTAGTTGCTGTATGTGGGACGCGGCCTCAGCATGGCCAGAGATGCCGTGCGTCGGTGTGCGCCCGGGATCTGAACCCGGGCCGCCAGCAGCAGAGCGCGCGCACTTAACCGCTAAGCCACGAGGCTGGCCGGGACTAATTGCCTTCTTAATCTTTGATTTTAAAACAACTTAACTGCGTCTTTAACTTACACAATTTTCTTTATAATAAGGGCTCCCATTTATTTGTTTCCTTGGTTTTTAATAAAAGCCTTGTATGGGTGTCTGCACAGCTGGAGGCTTGGAAATCTAAAGCAAAGGTCAGAGCCCATATAATTTACAAATCCAGTCAATTTCAGATCACATGGTGGAAGATTACTCTTGAGACTCTGAACAGGCTATATGACTTCAAGACGTCTTGGGGCACTGCATACACAGGCTAGCATTAACAACCGAAAACTAGAACTTCAGATTCCAGTGCTCTATAGCACATATGCTGTGTAAAGAACCCATTCATAAAGAAATGAGAGAACTAGAAAATCAACATTCTGCAACCCCTGAAAAAAATAATAGTTCTAGGTAACAATTACCAATGGATGCCAAAATCGTTAATCCAAAGACTGATAGGGAACTTTATAATGATGCATCAGACTGACAATACCTAAATGCACTGATCAATTCTGACATCTGTAAAAGCGGCACATCAGATATTATGCGTGCAATATTGTGACTTATAAAAAATACATATTTGGTCATTCAGATGACCAAAGTATATTTCTCATATACATGGGGTCTTCATCCACAGTTCCTGGCTCACAGTTCCCAAATCCTTAGAATTTATGTTAACGAAGGTGACTTTTGGATTCCATCCAAGGGCAAAGGCTAGTTGCCAACAGAACCAGCCATGTGATCAGAGGATTGGACTTTCCAGTCCCACCCCCTGACCTCCAGGAGGGACAAGGGGCTTGAGGTTGAGTCAATTGCCAATGGCCAATGACTTAATCATGATTATGCAATGAAGCCTCCATAAAAACACAAAACGCTAGCTCGTGGACACTTTTTTTTGAGAGCTTCTGGGTTGCTGAACACATGGAGGTGCTGGGAGAGCTGTGCACCTGGAAAGGGCATGGAAGTTCCTGCACCCCTTCCCTTATACCTTGCCCTAAGCATCTCTTCCATCTGGATATTCATCTGTACCCTTTATCATATCCTTTAATAAACTGATAAATGTTAAGTGTTTCCCTGAGTTCTATGGGCCGTTCTGGCAAATTAATTGAAACCAAGGAGGGGGTCATGGGAACCTCTGATTTATAGCCAGTTGGTCAGAAGTATAGGTAACAACCTGGACTCACGATTGGCATTCTGAGTTGGAGGGTGCTATTGGAACTTCCAGTTTGTACCAGTCAGTCAGAAGCACAGGTAACAAGTTGGACTTGTGGCTGGTATCTGAAGTGGTGGGTGGTCTTGTGGGACTGAGCCCTTTACCTGTGGAATCTGATTCTATCTTTGGGTAGACAGTGTCAGAATTGAGTTGAATTCTTGGACACCTGTTGGCATCTGAGAACTGCTTGCTGGTGTGGGGAAGCCACCTCGCACACACATTGACGTTGGGTTCAAGAACCCTTTGCAATGTGCCTGATGTGATGCAATAGGAACCACACAGTATCTCTTAAGAATTATTCTTGTAAAAAAGATTTTTTCAATCCTTTTTTTCTTTTTGCAGGGGAAGAGTCACCCTAAGTTAACATCTGTTGCCAATCTTCACATCTGTTGCCAATCTTCCCTTTTTTCTTCCTCCTTGTCCCCTCCCCGACCCCACAAAAACCCAGTACATAGGTGTGTATAATCGTAAGTTCCTCTGGTTCTTCTGTGTGAGCCACCACCACAGCATGACCACTGACAGACTAGTGGTGTAGTTTCACGCCCGGAAACCAAACCTGGGCCACCGAAACAGAGTGCACTGAACTTTAATCTCTAGGTCATCAGGGCTGGCTCGTAAAAAAATTTTTTGAACTCAAATTTAATGTAGCTTCTAGATCTACCAGTTTGCAGGAAAAATGGGTGAGAGAGGAACATGTTAAATGACACAAAGAGGATACAATCATACGAATTCAGAAAGTGAGAGAAGCGATCCTGTTTCTTTAACAAGTGGCATTTTAAAAAAAGGGAGCATGAGTTATAGATTATAAGACCATTAAGAACCACATCAACCAAATGCAATGCATGTAGCTCACTTGGAACCGGATTTAAATAACTGTAAAAAGACATTTTAAAAAACCTATTTTGAAACAATTTTAGACTTACAGAAAAAGTTGCCATAGTACAAAGAATTCCCACATACTCTTCACCTAGATTCCCCAAATGTTAACATCTTACTGCATTTACTTTATCATTCACTCTCTCTATATATCCATATTAGTTTTTTGAGAATAAGTTACAAATAAAATGCTCCTTATCCCTAAATACTTCAGTGTGTATATTCTAAAGAGAAGGACATTCTCATACATAACCACAGTACAATGATCAAAATCTGGAAATTAACACCAACACCATAACATTTACTACACACTTTATTCAAATTTTGCCAAGTGTCCCACTAATATCTTTTATAGCAAAAGAAAATTTTTTTCTTGGTCCAGGATCCAATCCAGGGTTACACATTGTGATTTTTCTTTAGTCTTCTTTAATCTGGAAAAGTATTTCAGTCTCTGTTTCTCATGATCCTGATTTTTGAAGGGTAAAGGCCAGTAATTTTGTAGACTGTCCCTCAATTTGGATTTGATTGATGTTCCTTCATTATATTCACATTATACATTTTGGAGAGGAATCCTAAAAAGTGATGTTTTGTCCTCCTCACTGCATCTTATCAGGAAGCATACAATATTTGTCCTATAACTGATAATATTGTAAAAAGACATTTTTTGAGACAACTATAGAAAATTGAAAATATATGATATTAAGAAGTCACTGTTAAATTTTGTCAGATGTCATAATGGTATTGTCGTTACGTTTTAAAAAAATGGTACTTATCTGTTAGCGATACATTGTAGGGGAAAGTGAAGTTATCTGGCTTGACATCCATTTCTAGGTAGTTTAGCAACTCTCGGCAGAAAGTAGTAATGATAATATGATTATTATTATTGATTATTGAGATCAATAATCAGATCTTGATTATTCTGAAGTAGTGTCCAATTTGTGCATTCTCCCCGTCTTTGACCATTTTTCCTTTCTTCTGTGGCTCCTCTTTTGGTTACTATATTTACAGCTTAGCCAGTCTAGTAAAGAAAAACGCATCTGTCGAATTTTTGACTTGTTGGATGAAGCCTGTGGGGAAGAAACTGAAACTACTGGTTGAAATTAGGTTTATAAATAATTTGAACATTTCATATCTTTGTGATTTGCATGTCCTCCTTAGTACAGATAATTATGAATCTAATGAGATCATTTACAATGATTATATAATAAAACTTGAGAGCCAAACACAAAAAGTCCTCATTTTATTTTTCTACTTTAATTTTTAAAAAGAACATTCATTTTTTAAAAGTTTATTTCACCAAGGACTAATGCTTTACTAGTGTTCAAATTTAAATGATTCTTTCATGTCTGTCTCACAGGAGAAAACGAAAAATTGCTTCGGTGGCAGTTTCTTCTAGTTTTTCAAGCCCTCGTGTAGTAGCAGCTGGTTCAAAATACTGCTTTGTTTCAAAGCATGCAATTCAGATGTATCTTCACTGATGATGGTAATACTTCCATTTTGTTCCTGAGCTGTTAGGTCACTTTCACTGTCAGACAGTGTACACAGTAGAGTGTCATTTTCATAGGTTGGAAAATAATACCTGAAAATAACCAGAGACATATTAACCAAAACTATAAATTATGGAGAAAATTTATAGGCAGCTGAATGTACATATTACTATCATTTTGCTAGGTCTCCTTGGCAACAATTTCAACAGCATTTTGCAAAGGGAGACAACTTCTCAATTACGTTCACTTTGACCTTTACTGGCTGACATTAGTCTTACTAGTATCCTTGTTAGGTGGCTGACATCAGTCTTACTAGTATCCTTGTTAGGTGGTCATCAACAATCTTACTAGTATCCTTGCTAGGTGGGCATCAGCCTTTGCTTGATATCCACCATAATAAGAAACTTACTATCCTAAAGGCTACCTGCTCTAGTATCGGGCAGCTCTAGTTGTTAGATAAAACCTCCTCAGATGAAGCTAAAAATGACATCCCTCTCATTTTTACTCAAAGGTCCCAGTTCTTTCCTAGAGGTTAACAAAGTTCAAATCCAGTTATTGTTTCATACACTAATCCTTCAACTATGTGATGAAAACTAGTTTCCCCTTGTGTGTGTGTGTTTTTTTCCCCAACCTAATCATTACTGGTTCCTTCATTCTAGATGATCAAAAATTAAAACACCTATAGAATTTTAGGTCTGTTATTCTGGTTCCTTCTCTGGATACACTTCGGAGCTGGTTCTGAGGTACCTCTAAAGATTTCAACCTGTAGAAGAAGAATTATAGGAATAGGGTATCAGGTCAATCCAGGGCTGACTTTGCCTCTCACAAGTCTGGGATTTTCTAAAGAGGAAAAACTAGAGCTTTTCAGCTAGATTACTGGGGGGACCTGACTTAACATTCTCTGAGAATAGAGGAATCTCCGGGCAGCTAGAACCCCACAACCTCTCAGAAGTTCCCTCAACTGAGGTTATCCAGAGCGAAGTGAGAACCAGCCCAGAAGGTTGCACTGGCAAATGACACCTGGGAGTTTGACACCACCTCAATAGGTACGTACCAGCAGACCAATTGCTTAATGTCTTTAAAGTGCCAAGATGCAAAATATATACCAAAGTCCAGTAGTTGCATATTCTTTGACACAGTAATTGGATTTCTAGGAGTTTATCTAAATGAAATAACTAGGGAAGTGTGCAAAAATGCAGGCATATGAATATTTGTTGCATCACTATTTATAAGAGCAAAACATAAGAAACAACGTAAATATCTAATAAATTAAGGTATATCCATACCATGGAATATTTGGCAACCATTAAAAATGATGCAATAAACTTGTATTGGATATGGAAAGCTGCTTACGATGTTGTTAACAAAATATAATTTCAAAATCTATACTTGTATATTTATCTATATCTATATCTATCTCCACACCAGAAATAGTTGGTTACATTTGTAAGAGGAGGATTACTTTAAAAATAAGGTTTTTGAAGATTTTTACTGTTTACAATAAACATGTATTTCTTTTTTGTGTGTGTTTTTTTTTATTCTTTTTTATTTTTTTGTTTATTGCCATAACATTGGTTTATAACATATTTCTTTTTTATGTAACTTTAAAGGAATTAAATAAAGGGACAAAATAAAGCAGATAGAGCAAAGAAGTTTACATCTGGTTGAGTAGTACTCACTCTGGTTGATCCCATGTCTTTCTTTCAGGAAGCAGTGATGTATGTCTAGCTTCTTCCATGTGAGTCTTTAAGTCTGCTTTGGATTTGAACTTCACATGGCAGCCATAACATCTACATTGGTGAATCTGCCTCCGAATGAAATTAACCAGTTTCACTTGCTGATAGAAATTTAATCCTGAAAATGACAGTACACAGAATCATTAGACAACTGGTCAGACCCATTTATGCACTGTTACGGTTTTTTAAGAGCCACTTCTCTTTATTAACTAACCTGAGGGGGCAGTGCAATTATAAAGCATAATAATAGATACCAAATAACAGCCAATACTTATACAGAGCTTATGTGCTAGGCACTGTTCTAATCACTTTCCATGTATTAATACATTTAATCCTTGAAAAACTCTATCACATAGGTAGTATTATCATATCTGCATTATATATTAGGAAACTGTCCAAGGTTGCACAGCTAGTAAGTAGTAGAGCTAGGATCTGACACCAGGATGTTTGCTCCAGAGCCCGTGTTCTTGACAACTGAGCTAATTATATATACAACAATATACATGTCTACAAAACAACAAAGTAAAGTAACACATCCAAGAGTCGAGGAAAGTGGTCAGTGAGCTGAGGTGTGGGAATTGAGCTTTTTACTGTCTTAGATCCATTAGCAAGTCAGTACTTTATGTCTTCATGCCCCTAATCTTTCTATCATGGTGATACTGGGAATGATGCAATTGGGTACACCTATAATAAATAATCTAGCTATACTGCTAAGAAGTGCAGTAGGTATTTTACATACGTTATCCACTCCCTATAACACTCTGTTGTCCTGAGGCCCAATGCCATACAGTCAGTAATTGCTGGAGCTGGAATATGAACTCCAGTCTGAGTTCAAAATCCATGCTATTTCCACTAGCTCCCTCCACTTTATGATAGATACTAATGATTAACTTGAATTTTATTTGAAGCATTCATATATGTAGGAAAAAAGAAGAAAGACTGTATGAAATCAAATATCGTATTTAAATATTACAGTTCAAAATCGTTGCAAATCACTGCTTCAGGCAGTTCTGTTGACACCATCTGTGGAGAGAGACATTTTGGCTGTGCACTCTCCAATCATGACTGCACAACACAGGCATCGTTTAGAGGGTGGTGTATAAAAAAACGCAGTATCATGGAAAACAACTTCTGAATCAAACGTACCAAGTTCCGACTTTATTTTGAGGAGATCAAATTCGTGTGCATCCTAAAAAAAGAAATGAATATATCTGAGAGCATATAAATTATTTAATCATTCAGACTGAAGTTATAAACAGCTCATTCATAGGAGTTTGAACACTGTAGAAACTTAGTCTCAGTTTATCATCTTCTGCTTTTGAAGTCTTCAAAATCTAACTGCTTCCCCCCTACATCTAACTGCTTTTTAAAACACAGTCCAAACAAGTCATGTCAATCAGTTAAAACAATTTAATAATTCACAGCTTGTATCTACAGTTTTTCCAATTTACTATGTATGCATTCTTCAGTCTGACAAAAGTATCCTCAGTCTCTGGGTAAGATGTGGCCCTGCTGTATTGTGCATCTGGACTAGAATTATGGATATAGGCCCTTTGCTCCACAAGCAGATAGGTAATTTTACAAATTCTGCTTTTCATTTTATGCTGTCAAATAGACTGTTTAAACCTGCAAGTCTCTCTTCACTCACATCTTCCCATAAATTACATTTCTTTTGATTTTTACAATGCAGAGATTTATTTTATTCTCTTCCATTCTAGCAATCGTCCATCTGGGTCAAGTTTTAACTTACAAGCTTACAGAGAATAAAGACCATCTAACTCCTTGTGAAGGGATTTAGTGTAGCACCACAGGCAGGATAATTAGGAATTCCATGGTATGTCATCACTGAAAGTGACTGAGCAGAGGTTGAGGACACCAGTCACAAGGATACTGCAAAGGGAATTTCTACACAGGGTAGGGGTACTAAGGCTCCTTTCAATTCAAAGATATTAGGATATTATGAATTAAATTTAAACACTGTAAACTATATACACATACTAGTGGCAATCTGTTTTAGAGAAAGTGATTCTCTGCTTTCATAAGGGTAAATGCCCATGGCCTTCTGAACACCTTCCAGGTCCTTTATTGAACTAAGAACAGTGTTTCTGAAGGAGAGTGGAGTGAAGGTGGGTGAAATAAGAGAGCCAGCTCCACTATTGGTAGAGATCAGTGGGGGAGGGTAGGGAGAGCATATCAGAATCATCTGGTAATATTTTTCTATTATAATCCCCCCTCTACTCCCAAGTGGCAATACTGTCATGAGTCATTAGATGTTCCCCTTCCCTACCCACACTGTCCAGCTAAGGATCAGAGGTGTAGGGAATATGTCATCTCTCAGACACACTGGAGTGAAAAAAAGATTTAGAACCACTAGCTTCAAGCTTCATTATAACATAAAAATGGCATCCAAAAGGGAAAGCACAAACTGGAAACGCCCTCAAATTTCTTCTTTCCAAATCCTTGTAACTGAATAAGCTGCAAGACTATATCCTGTACCCTCTCTAGGTCCATGCACTTTCCTCTGCCATTTTCTCCAACGGCTTTATAAATGTCAAATTTCTCCCTTCTCATTCTCTTTATTCACCAGCACAGGAAGCACTGGAAAAAGAGTCAGAATCTTTCCATAATCTGGGTACTGTTAATCATAGTTGCAGATCCCACATTCTAAGCTAGAATTATCTAGCTTATCTGGACCAGCTCACTCAGGTCCAGTCAGTTTTACTAAATTGCCCCGAGTTCTGGTTCTCCTTGATGAACCTGGTCTGTCTCTTCTGTTTTGCTTATAGCACTTGTAAGAACGGGATAACGATTGAGAAACTAAAAGTATACGCTGATGAGGCTGCAATAATTATCAGCTTCCCCCCGTCAGAAAAAAACAAAATTCAAATGAATAAAAGTATCTCACCTCCATGTGGACATATAATTTCTCAATTGTTTCTGCTTGCTTTTCACAAAACAGGCAGACGGCAGAGACTGGGTGTTCTTCCCAATCAGACCAGTCACTGTGTTAAAAAAAAAAAAAGAGCAGATAACGGAGATTCCCTTCATTAAGAGGGTATACTACAGTGACTGGGTATTACTTTCTCCTCCCTAGGAGATTCTGCCAATCTCCTTCAACTCTGACATGTTTGTAAAGATTGTCACATCATATTATGACTTTTTGATACAGCTTTTGAAATTCAAAGCAGCACCATGAAATTAATGTAAACAGAGAACAGGTGCTGCTCCTTTTTCTTATACTTGCCTCTCTTCTGAGCAGCTATCTCACTATAGAATCAAGGCAATGTCTTTCTGAGACAACCAGGTTTAAATTGCAAAGGAGACATACCAGGAGATGTGATGCTCTCTCTCATTAACCACAAGCACAAAGTGCACATGCGGTGAGGTGCAATGCTGGGAGTGTGTTCTGCATGGCAAATTGTGTATTTTAAAAAGGCAAACAGTATATCTTTCATGTGGGAAATACTAATCATTTTAAATGGGGCAAATGTTAAATCTGGTGGTAGACAGAGAACTCAAAAAGCATACAAGACCCCTTTACCATTTTTTCCCCTCTTTGCATTTACTTATTTATTTATTTATTTTTTGTGTGAGGAAGATCAGCTCTGAGCTAACATCCATACCAATCTTCCTCTTTTTGCTGAGGAAAACTGGTCCTGGGCTAACATCTGTGCCCATCTTCCTCTACTTTATATGGGATGCTGCCACAGCATGGCCTGACAAGTAGTGCATCAGCGCGCGCCCGAGATCCAAACCCGGGCCGCCAGCAGCAGAGCACGCGCACTTAACCGCTATGCCACGGAGCCAGCCCCACTCGCATTTACTTTTTGAGATACTGCCAAGTTCTTGTCATTCCTAAACCAGCAAAATCAAAATCCCAGGAGAGAAAAGGGTGAACAGCTTTGAATGAAAAGAGGAGGAATAACTGGGAATCCTTTTAGGTTGAAAAGAACACTTTGCAAGCTTACAATTTCAAGCAAAGAAGCTGTGAATGTTTTAAGTTGGTCATCAATGAGATAAACACAGAACAAGGTTAACTTCAACTCAGTTATATTCTCTTCTCCAATGACAAGCAGCATGGAGAGTTCAAAGATTATATCACCTCAAGGTCTGGGGACCAACCAACTAAAACAAAGCACCCTGGAGTGTATTTTTCTCTATAATTATATATCACCTCTGTGTTCAATTAATATCTTTAATGGCAAAACACTATTTAGTTAGAACAACAGTTGCTTTAGTGATTTTTATGTCAGTTATTTGGAATTCACATTTTTGCTGTACTACATGAAAGGATGCATGGCTTAGAGAAGTTTTCTTTCTTTTTATTCTATCTCCTCAGAATGATCATTTTAAACCAAACCAAAGAATTGTTTTCCTACTCTTAAAACACTGTAATTAATTAGCAGAGATAACAAGTCTTACTCTTCCTGAAGGTCTAACAACTCCCGATCATCTTCCAACTGAACTTCTTCCCACGATTTTCCAAGTTCCTTTGTAGGAGGAAAAGAAGGATTAGAGAGATGGAAGGATTTGGGGAGGAGGGGAAAGGAGAGAAAATAGACACAGAACTCAAAATAAAACAAAACACCCCAAACAAAAAACCCACACTTGACTGGTTTTAAAACAATATAAGTAGGATATATTAAAACTGTTATTTCAGTGATATGGAGGATATATATCCTAAAATGCTTTTAATATATTTTTCTTTTTGGAGAAGCAGCAATATCCTTTCTTTTTTGGTGAGGAAGATCGGCCCTGAGCTAACATCCATGTCAATCCTCCTCTTTTTGCTAAGACCGGCCCTGAGCTAACATCTATTGCCAATCCTCCTCCTTTTTTTTTTTTCCCTTTTTCTCCCCAAAGCCCCAAAGCAGACAGTTGTATGTCATAGTTGCACATCCTTCTAGTTGCTGTATGTGGGACACTGCCTCAGCATGGCCGGACAAGCGGTGCGTTGGTGCGCGCCCAGGACCTGAACCTGGGCCGCCAATAGTGGAGCACGTGCACTTAACCGCTAAGCCATGGGGCCGGCAATATCCTTTCAATCAAATTCTCTTCTCTCAAATGTAAACCAGTGTTTGTCAACCCTGGATGCACATTAGAATCTCCTGGGGATCTTTTTAAAAAACCACCAATACCTCTTGACAGAGACCCTGAAACATGCTCCCAGCTGGACTCTGTTTCTACTCCAGGTTCTCCACAGTCTATTCCCCAGACAGCAGTCACAGTAATCTTTCTAAAGGACGTTTCCCTGTTGTATAAACCCTCCCATGGCTTCTCACACTCTTAGAACAAAATTCAGAGTCCTTGCCATGCCTCTAAGGCTTCCATGCTTTGCCCTGGCTCCCTCTCCATCCCTTACGTCCCATCACTTTTTCTCTTGCTCAATCTGCTCCAGCCAGACTGGTCTTTTTTCTATCCCTTGAACACAGCAAGCTCAATTCCACCCAGCTACTTTTTGCACTTGTTGAATTGTCTGTCTGAAACACCGCTCCCTCACATATCTGCACGGCCCAGTCATTCTGGTCTCCATTTGGATGTTACCACCTCTTTTTCTGACTACTCTGTCTAAAACAATACCCCTCTTCCAAGTTACTTTTTATTCCTCTATGGCATCTTATTTTTCTTCAAAGCACTGATCACCACCTGCAATCATTTTGTGCATCATCTGTTTCCTTATTTGTTATCCATCTCCTCCACTAGAATATCCATGAGGACACGGCCTTTATTCATTGTTACCTTTCCAGTGCCAGGCACACAGTGGGTACTAGAAAGTTTTTTTTTGGTGAGGAAGATTAGCCCTGAGCTAACATCTGTTGCCAATCCTCCTCTTTTTGCTGAGGAAGATTGGCCCTGGGCTAACATCTGTGCCCATCTTCCTCTACTTTATATGTGGGATGCCTGCCACAGCATGGATTGATAAGCGGTGTGTACGTCCACGGTCGGGATCTGAACCTGCAAACCCCAAGCCAGCAAAGCAGAGCGCCCAAACTTAACCACTACGCCACCGGGCTCGCCCCTAGAAAGTTATTTTTTGAATTGAATTGTAACTGAAAAGTGTAAAAATTTGATGCCAATTTAGATCCTACCTCAAAAGATTTTTATAGGGTGATTAAACGAGTTAGTTAATGTATATAAAGCACATAGTACCAGGCAATAGTAGGGACTAACTATCTACTCAAATCCCTTTTATCTCTTACAGTTCATGGAGAAGTTCCACCCTTTTAATATTATGTCTGGTCAATTTAGTCATAGTTTCAGCAAAACTTTATGGAGTGATGAGCAGAAATGATTTCTGGTTGGCCCAACCATTTCTCTTTTCTCCCTTGAGTCTCATCTTCCTCACTCTCATCCTTTCTTCTCTCTCCACCCAAACTTTCCACTATGCAACACAAAAACAGACAGTGCACTAAAGAGGGACGTAGGAACATTAATGGACACCTTCTCAAGCAGTTAAACTGTGGTTACAGTCAAGCCCAATCTAATCTGCTACAGATACAGATATCCTTGTTCGATATCCTTCTTTTTGAAAAACAATCAAAATTTACTCTTGGTTATGAACATTCTTTTCTCAAAAAAAGGTATTCATTTAAGTAGAAACAAAGAACTACAAGTGCTATTATGATTTAGGAAAAAAAGAAAATCTATCATTCGTCAACTTAATGAGAGGTTTTGAAGCTGTCATTATCTATCAGCTAAATGATGCATAAACTCAGACATGCAGGGATTTACCATAACGTCATTAGAGACAGTTAATTTGAACTCTATAATGTACTTTCTAGAGTCGTCATGAAGTGTCTGAACCTCATTACAGACACCAAGGATGGCCTCAACACTGCCAACAGGATCCTTGTTAGTTGGAACTTTTGGTGATGAATTAAATCTTTCATGCATTACTTGGTCTCTCTGGACTTGGACTTAAGGACATTGTTGCAAGAGTTTACGGAAGGATAGGCCATCCGTGGCATTACCATTCTCAATGATATGGGCAAATGCTGCTTATCAATAAATGTTTTGAGCCAAAAGTGACAAAAAAAATCTTTCATTATTAAACTTCCAAACTCAAAACATTATTTTGCAACTTTCTCAGTAAAGCATGTAGGGATTTATCTAGGTAATACAAGCATTTACCACTTGAGAGAAAAATGGAACTCTGTGTTCATTAGTATATTAGGAAACAAGTGATTTGTATGTGACAGTGGCTCAGACTTTCCTAGAGTGCTCTGTCTTGTACAGTTACATATATGATTTATTATAGGAACAAGACCCAAAGAGAGGGAAAAAAAGCACATAACTCTCTAATTAAGACACTGTGCCTGCTAATGAATCATGTCAGGAAAGCAAAGAATGCAAGAAAAACAAAGTTTGGAAGGCTTGTCAGTAAGGATGTTCAGAACACCCCCTCAAACCCCTGCATCAGATGGTTTATGATCAATGAGAGGGTGGAAAAATCCACGGAAAAAAAAAGATTCCCTTCATCCACCACCTCTCTGCCCCAAAACACACACACTTACATGTGCTTACACAAAAAAATCTATCAGAAACAGAGAAATAGAAGTGCTTTAAATGTAAATAATTTCATTAAAGAGAACTATAGCAAAACTATGAAAAATAGGTTAAGAGCCTACTTTTGTTACAAACGGCTTTGTATATTTTAATTAAAAAAACTTAAATCAAAAGATGATAAAACCACAGCAAAAATAGTTCCCCTTGGAAAAACTCAGGGCTTGAAACATGAGCACCTTAGGAATATGCAGCTGAAGTCTTGATGATGATGAAAGCAGTCTGTTGCCCTCTGAGGCAGGGGTATCTGAACATGAAACTGCCTGGGACCTTGTCCTCTTAATCATCCCTACTACCCATTGAACACCTTTGTTTGAGAGAAAACAAAGAAAGAACTTTAAGTAGATAATCTGGACTATACAAAGGACTTTTAATGTATTTGCAAGTCTGTTATTAATAAAAAACTGATAATGAATTATTAAGCATGGAAATTATCTCACCTAAGGAGGAAAAAGGAATTTGTCAATTTGCAGAGCTCAGAGGAGAGCCAGAAACAGTCTCTTGTCCCTTGGCTCTCCCACCTTTTATGACTATTAGAGTGCAGCTTGCGAGGAATATCCTGGATTCTTCCATCATTGCTGCAGATTCTGTTTGAAGTGGAGGTGAGAAACTCTGGATGCATGACTCAAATACTGCATATATCTGCTATAGGAGAGGTCAAAACTAACTCTGTATACACCATTACAGGTGTTGAAATTAATGTGCTTACATGTCTCTCTCTCTCTCTCACACCAACCTCAACTCTTTGAGAGTAGTGACTCAAATCAACCACCTTATCTGCAATATTTTTCTTTCTGTACCAGGGTCTGGTACCTGGAAGGCACTCAAATGTTTGTAGAATGCATGAAGCTAATGAAATTACTTCTGAAGGGAAGAGGATGTGAGAAATGGATGTACAGACACAGACTACTAATACACCAATTCTTCTATCTTTTGCCCACATTCATGCACTCATGTCAGCCTTTTCCCTCAGAGGGATCAACAGTGAATGTCTCTCATTTTTCTTTTTTTTTTGGCCTTTAAAAAAATAAAGTAGAGGCTGGCCTGGTTAAGTTAAGTTCACTCGCTCTGCTTTGGTGGCCCGGGGTTCGCAGGTTCAGATCCCAGGCGTGGACCTACGGACCGCTTATCAAGCCATGCTGTGGTGGCATCCCATATAAAGTAGAGGAAGATGGGCACAAATGTTAGCCCAGGGACAATCTTTCTCAGCAAAAAGAGGAGGATTGGCAATGGATGTTAGCTCAGGGCTAATCTTTCTCTCTCACACACACACACAATAAATAAATAAAGTAGTGCCATTATTCATTGCTTAATTAACTTTTAGAAGATAATATATTTTTCATTAATACAGTCTAAAAAAACTTAAACGATGCCAAGAAACCTTTGGCCCTCATTTTTCTCTCATTTCACATGATTGGTATTTGGAACAATCTTCTATATACTCATTCTATATATTATTATACCTTTTATTTACAACAATATTCCTAGACTGTCAGTTAGGTTGATATCTCTGGCAAGCACTCCTATGGTTCAGGACACCTATACATCTTTAGAGACTTTATTAGCTTCTTCAATCCTTTTCAAAGGTAAGTTTACATCGTTTCCAAAATGCTAAGGCATCATAACACATTTTAGTTTTTTCGTTTAATCATTCTTATTGTTGCTGACTATTTACCTCAGCAGGAAAGCACACAGGGCTAAGAAGGCTAAGGTTGTGGGTTAGAGCCCTTAAAGAGCTGATTAAAGTCACCTTTGAACTTGGCTCAGTTTCTAGTTTCTAGTGCAAAAGAGAATAGGTAAGGAGGGGCGAGTAGATCATTATGAATTCACCATTACTCGACCAAAAAACCCAACTCAAAGTGTAAGAGGTAGGTACTAGAATTAGTTCAACTGTAAAAATTGAGGAAAAATGGAAGGAAACTGATGCACAGAGAGATTAAGTAACTTGCTCCAGCTATGTGACCTTGGGAAAATTACTCAACCTCTCTATGCCCTAGTCTCCTAATCTATAAAATGGGGATAATGATAAGACCTGTGTCATAGGGATGGTTAAGAGTAAATGACTTAATGAATACCTAAGACAGTGCTTGGCGCATAGCAAGCACTCAAATGCTGCTAGTTAAAAAAAAATTCTATCAAAAGTGATTTAATTTTCATTTTACATGTTACTAAAGCCTTTACATTCTCTTGAAGCACTTCTCGCAAGCCATGATTCATGCCGCATCAAATCTGGGCACTCTGTGGGCAGTATAATCTAGCATGCTCACCTAGAGACAGCTGGTGATAATTTCAGTTTTGACAGTCGCACTACTTGATGCCCAAGGAATGAAGTATCATACTTTTCTAAAAGTGCCAGCAGAATCTGAGCGAGCAGTCCCTTTGAAGTCTCCTCTAAAAGGTAAACACCTCCAGCCACATAATGTTCTGCTAGTCCCAAGCTCTTGAATACTGGTTTAAAAGAGCCCCAGAAGAAAGTACTGTTAAATTGCTTCCATAGCTTTCTGCAGTAGCTGAATATTTCTCAGAGCTAACACTGAAGTCCACTCCCTATTGGATCTGGCTGGGCCCTGAAGCAGCGTTTGCTCTAGGAATTAATGACTGAGTGACTTCAAGAGAAGACGGAAAGACTCAAAGGGTGCCTTTGCCTTTAGCTAGTTGTAAAACATCTGTAGCAAACCATGGCAACTTCTCGTCAATCTTGAAACACATGCTAAACTTGCTTCTCAAGGGGAATTTTATTTTAACACTATAACGATTAGTTAGAAGAGACAAAAATTCCACCCTACAGCAGAGATTTCCAACGTAATTCAGGATATGCTTGTTTCTGTCCAACAGATAAAATGGCTGATTATAATCAATTACGCTTTCTGTGGCCAGTGGGTTTGGATTCTAATTCATTCATATCGAGAAGAAATAACGTTTCCATTTGCTTAAGAAAAGTGTCAGAAAAAGAACTCTCTATCTTTCTTTCAGTCCCACTAGGGAGTCACTTAACCCCTCTCTTTATAGGAGTAGTTCCCTCCTTTGTTATGTACACCTGAAAAATCAGCAGATTGGGGGCAGGGCTGGTAGCACTCTCCAGTCCTTGTGTCAATCAAAAATCCCCTCTTAAATTTCCAAATGCCCCCCTAGCGTCATTTGCCTCCACTTGAATACCTTTTCTTAATGAAAGGGACTGGAATCTACAGAGGCCAGCAAATGGTACTGAGGTTTCTGGGCAAGGAGAACTTTCAATGTACTTGAAATCCTTGATGTGGTAACCCCATTAGGCCATCCTACTAGCCAAACAAATAAAAGTCCTCTTGCCTAGTGAAATGATTTGGTTTCTCTGAAACTTCTGTTAAAAATAAGCTGGCCCAAGAGAACGATAGAGAGACATTTTTTTTGTGGGGAAGGGAAGGTTTTCTTTAATGAGAAGAGAGAAGAGTGAACAGATTGTCTTTAAAGGATTATTTAGCACAGCACCTAGCATGTCCAGAGGTCAACAAATGTTTTTTGAATAGAATATAGAAGTCCCTGGCCTCAAGGTAATAGATAACAATAAATGAGGAAGAGTGTGTGTATATCTAAGTGCTTTATGTTCCTTTTTTTTTTTTTTGGTCAAGATCATTGTGAGTTCTAGAGACTTGACATTTTTACTACATAAACATCTGGCAAATCAAAGACAAATCAAATCAAGTTCTGCTTTGTAAACTAACCATTTTAAAACCCATCACTGCTTGAAAGTATCCCTCAATTCCATTTTGACCTTTATACTAATTGCTTGTTTAAATATTAGATGGCCCTTAGAAAGATTTTTATTTGCAGAAATGCAATCAAATTTTAAATTATGAAGAGAAACCCTTACCAAATAATTGATGACATAAAATTGGTCATATTCTCTGTTCTTAGGATTGATCTTGCGATGCTGTTTTTTCCTCATATGATCTTTAAGTGTATTTTTGTCTCTGAAGGTCTTCTCACAGTACAAGCACTGCAAGCTAAAAGAAATGCACCAACACTGATAGATTAAACAAGTCTCTTGGATAGTAGCTGCAATAGCCTTTTATTATCTTTGAGTCTTATATTTATTCCTTTTAGGTCATACAAAATCTTCAAATGGGATGCTCCTTATCAGAACCCCTCTCACTTTATTCATTTGGCTTTATAGGATGCATGCTACGGTTTATTTTGTAGTTGGCTAAGTTGGACAGCTTTGCTCTTTAGTTAAAACTGTGCAAAGAGGGCCGGCCCCATGGCTTAGTGGTTAAATGGGCGCACTCCGCTGCTGGCGGCCTGGGTTCGGATCCCGGGAGCGCACGGACGCACCGCTTCTCCGGCCATGCTGAGGCCGCATCCCACGTACAGCAACTAGAAGGATGTGCATCTATGACATACAACTACCTACTGGGGCTTTGGGGGGAAAAAAAAAAATAAATAAAATTATAAAAAAAAAAATGTGCAAAGATAGCTAATATCCAAAAATCATTTTGATGCTTTACTAATCAAATTACCTATTCTAAAAATGAAAATGTAGGTATGTTCTTCAAATAATTATAATGATAAACTAACTAGCATTGGCTACCTCCACTGAGTATAACAATTTGTCCATGGTTTGGCATATTTTTTTGAGCTGATTTGCAGGGTTTGATTCCCAGCTCCAGTACCTACTAGCTATGGGACTTGGTCAATTTACTTGCCCCTTCTGCCATCATTCATTTTCTGATCTCTCAACTGAAGATAATACCTATATTTTAGAGAATTTTTATGATTACTTATATATATATACATATATAATTTATATATGTGAATATTTAATACATATATATGAATAAAATATATGTATGATTTTTGTATATATGAATAAAGTATATCTGTATAATTAATATATAAATAAAATATCTAGCATAGTTCATAGCACACAGTAAGCGCTCAATAAATGCTAACTGTTACTTCTATCCTAGCATTCTCATGTACTTTCTGCTCGAATATTTCTACTGACTGGGAATTCATTACCTAATGAGGCAGTAACTAACAGTTTTGAACAGATTACTAACAAAATGTCTTTCTCACCCTAAGCTTGACAGTTGATACTGCCAGTAATATCAACCCAACAATCCCTACTTTTTGGAGTCACACAGATTAAGTCTAATCTCCCTTCTACATGAAAACTCTCAAATGATTGAAATCTGTTGTTGTTTCAATTTTGAATTCTTTTTTCACCTCTACTAAACATCCTGTCAACTATTTTTTTTTTTTAAAGATTTTATTTATTTTTTTCCCCCCAAAGTCCCAGTAGATAGTTGTATGTCATAGCTGCACATCCTTCTAGTTGCTGTATGTGGGACACGGCCCCAGCATGGCCCGAGAAGCGGTGCGTCGGTGTGCGCCCAGGATCCGAACCCAGGCCACCAGCAGCGGAGCGTGCGCACTTAACTGCCAAGCCACGGGGGCCGGCCCTTGTCAACTATTTTTTATGCCACAGAAATAACTATGTTCTTTTACAGTAAACAATTTATAGATGATAAACTGATTAGGGATATTCATTACTGCACAAATCAGAATTTTGTGCTACCAAATTC
This sequence comes from Ceratotherium simum simum, assembly GCF_057802395.1. NCBI lineage: Eukaryota > Metazoa > Chordata > Mammalia > Perissodactyla > Rhinocerotidae > Ceratotherium > Ceratotherium simum. The sequence goes on along the minus strand of NC_141900.1, from coordinate 71,512,619 downwards.
TAGCACATTTGGTATTATTTTATAAATTAAGGGTCATCCAATAAAAGAGTGAAGGGATTTGTTTTAACATAGTGTTGATATCAGAATTTGAATTCAGAACTTCTTATAATTGATCTATATCACTTGATACTTCTTCTTCTTTTTTTTTTGGTGAGGAACATTGGCCCTTACCTAACATCTGTTGCCAATCTTCCTCTTTCTGCTTAAAGGAAGATTGTCCCTTAGCTAACTTCTGTGCCAATCTTTCCCCATTTTGTACATGGGACACTGCACAGCATGGCTTAACGAGTGGTGCGTAGGTCTGCACCCAGGATCCGAACCTGCGAACCCTGGACCGCTGAAGCAGTATGTGTGAAATTAACCACTATGCTACCAGGCCATCCCCTAATACTTCTTTTTTAATGTTATTTCTCCAAATGTTGTGGGCTGAGATACCACACTCTTTAGTATTATACTTAAATGAAGAAAACTAGGTTTTGAGAGAAAAAATCTCATGCCCTTTCCTAGAAAGAAAAGTGGACAGATTTTTGAAAGCCATTTTGGTGACCTAGAGAATTTCCCTCCTTATTTCTACAAGTTAAGCTCTAGATACCCAAGGTTGCCAGACTATGACCTTGGGAAAAGTGGAGTGTTATGATATATAAATGTGATTAAATACTGACAGAAGAATGTATATAGTATGTTATGTCCCACACAGAGTTGAATAACATACAACAATTTGGCAATATTTTTACTTTACTAAATATGTAGGAAATTATAATGAAAAGTGAAGGAATTACAAATCCAAAATTAAGAACAGTGGTTTCTGGGGAGATAATAATGAGGAAAGGCACAGAGGGAGATTCAAAGGAATTCATAATGTTCTATTTCTTAGGCTGGATGGTGATTATATTCTTCATATTCTACATAACATACCTTATATGGTATGTACGTCGTTTTGTATATATGACACTTTTATTTGAAAAACACCAAAAGGCAATATGATCTCGACAAAATGAGGATTGTCATATAAAATGTGAGATCCTCCAACACGAGAAATGAGAAAACTCCATTTCTTTAATTATTTCTAACTATTAAATTAATTTTTAAAATTCACAAAGTCCAAGATTAAAATAGCTTCAAGTTGTGTTTCATAAAAAAGTACTTACTTGTCGAGCTTTTTCTGTAATGTACATAGAAATTCATTGCAGTTAACAATGTTGTCTGGCAATCCAATGTTGAAAGCATGTTCTCTGGCCATGTGGTTCAAAAGAACAGATCTAGGAAGAAATTTGAGCAATGTGTATTATTTATAAATTATCTAGGAACAAATCAAGTCAGGAATAGCATCTGCATAACGATAACACTAGATTATAAGTATAAACAAGTGTTAAACATGGAAACACACATTTTGGCTACGAAAGAGTGATACGTTATAAAGTATCTAAGTACACATATAATCATATCAGTTCTTTAAAGGGAGTCCAAGTTTGTTCCACTATCTGTCACTGGACAGGGTTACTCTGCACAGGTGAATTGGGTTTCTGTCCTTTAAACTATTAAATAAACTGTGCTTTGCCTACTTTTTCAATTTATCATGGGGAAGAGGAAGAGACAACTGCCCAAGAGAAATATGACCTGCTATGACCTGGAATCATGGACATTTAGTCAGCTTATCACTGGACAGACCTGGAACCCATAGTTAACACATCTATTTACATGTATGGGTTATGATAACCTGGATACACAAGGACCAGCCTATTGATTAGTTTACGCCGAAAAGGAAAATTTTAATTCATATAACATTTACATAGCAAAAAAGCCTATGTGTAAAATATATTCTATTGGGCCTTTATCACAACTTTAGTTCATAAAATAAAGGTGATAGTTTTTGGAAACTCTTTAGTACACATACCACTGGCAGACTGCATAGTGACACATTATACGGTTTATTTTATCTAGCTTAATTAGACATTTAGCTGGCCTCAAAAGAATTTTTTTTTAGTTTTTTTTCCCCTTTAGAAAGGGAAACAAAGCAACTACTTCTAAGAAAATGTTAAGAGGCTGGGAACCTCTTGTAGTGGGTAGGGTGGGTGAGTAGCAGGGGCTGTGAGGCAGAGGGCTGGAAACTTCCCCCACCCCGAAGGCTGTGTTGGGGCAGGGTACAGTGCCTCTGGATCCAGGGAGGTTCTCCTTCGAGTAGCCTAGCCATAGTTACATCTGCCCAGAACTTCCAGGACAAAGATCCAGACCCTAGGTTGTGCCTGGATGGGGTCATAAATAATAGGTGGCTCAAGGGGTATGCGTGAGTTGGGAGGTTTCTCTCATTTCCAGTCTATGTGGCATCAGGATCTCCTGTCTGTAAGGGTCACAATGAACGTACTCATGGGAGACTAGTTCTGCTCTTGACCTCTCTTGGGCCTAAAGGCCTGGCATCTAGGGTCTATAAGTTAGGAGACGGGAGCTAAGCCAGTGTATTTTTCCTTCTCAAATATTTTTCCCTTTTTACACTGTAGGAATAAAGATTTCCCTGCAAAGTAAACACTGCAGTTGCCTGAGGCAATATCTGTTGGGGTAAACAATAGGCTGGCCAAAAACCTTAAAAGGAAAATCTGGGGAATGAGATGTCCATGGAGGACTTTGAAAAGTTCCAACATACTCCTGGGGATCAAGAAGACCATGCACATGTGCAGGGCTATGTGCATGCCCAGCAAATACCTGAGAAGACCCTGATCTCTCACCTCTGGCTGAGTGTGAGACTCCACCACAAGTAAGAAGTAAAGACTAGGGCAGAGCTATAACCTGATGGAACGTTGAAGGTGTCTCCCAACCCACACACAGGGCCCCTTGAAAAGGGCAGAAAATATACCGGTTCAAGGCATTTAAGGAAATCTCTGTCTTATCATTAGCTGAACACTAAGCTTAACTAAGCAGATAGTTCAGTGGCCGCACACAACCAAGAATACACACTTTAGAGAATTAGTCCAAAAAAGTCACTAAATATACAAACAGCAACAACACAAACCCTGGTTGGGGTTGGGGAGGAATCTGATTCCTAGAGTTACTACAGTATATTATTTAAAATGTTGAGTTTTCAACAAATACCTACAAGACATGCAAAGAAACAAGAAACTATGGCCCATTTGCACGAAAAGAAAGGAGTCAATAGAAATTGTGCCTGAGGAAGCTCAAACATTGGACTTACCAAAGACTTTAAATCACCTAATATGAATATGTTCAAAGAACTACAGGAAACCATGCCTAAAGAATCAAAGGAAAGCAGGAGAATTTTATCTCACCAAAAAGGGAATATTAATAAAAAGACAGAAATTAAAAAATATATATATATACAAATTCTGGAGTTGAAAAGTACAAGAACTAAAATGAAAAATTCACTAGAGGGACTCAAAAGAAAATTTGAGCTGGCAGAAGAATGAACCAATGATCTTCAAGATTAGTCAACTGAGATTTTCCAGTCTGAGGAACAGAATAAAAAAGAATGAGGAAAAATAAACCGAGCCTTAGAGACCATCACGTCTACCAGCATATATATAATAGGATTCTCAAAAGGCGAGGAGAGAGAGAAAGGGGCAGAAAGAACATGTGAAGAAATAATGGCTGAAAACTTCCTAAATTTGATGAAATATATTAAGCCAAACATCTAAGAAGCTCAACAAACTTCAAGTAGAATAAAGCAGAGAGACTCATACCAAGACAAAAACTGCTGAAATCCAAACACAAAGAGAGAATCATGAAAGTAGCATGAGAAAAGTGATTCATCATGCACAAAGGAATCCTTAATAATACTAATACAGACTTCTCATCAAAAATCACAGAAACTAGAAGGCAGTGAGATGACATATTCAAAGTGCTTAAGGAAGAAGACTGTCAACCAAGAATTCTATATCCAAAAAAAAGATTCCTCAGGGGCTGGCCCGGTGGCGTAGTGGTTAAGTGCGCGAACTCCACTTCAGTGGCCCAGGGTTCACAGGTTTGGATCCCAGGCACGGACGACGCACCGCTTGTCAAGCCATGCTGTGGCGGCGTTCCATATAAAGTAGAGGAAGATGGGCACGGATGTTAGCTCAGGGCCAATCTTCCTCAAGAAAAAAGGGGAGGACTGGCATCAGATGTTAGCTAAGGGCCTGTCCTCCTCACACACACACACACACACACACACACACACACACACACACACACAAAAGTACAGGTGTCCTGGGGAACCCCTGAACTTGTGGGTGGTATCTAAAGTGGAGGAGCTCTCGTTGGGAACGAAGCCCTTAAACCTATAGAGTCTGATGCTAACTCAGTGTTAGAAATGAATGACAGTACACCAGCTGGTTTTGGACCAGTTGGGGCTGTTGACAGAATTACCAATCCCTCAGTTTTTTTTCCTTAGATCTTTATCAATTTTAACATTCAAAAGTGAAACACCAAAACCGGTTAAAGGTTTAGAGGTAATGAATTAATATAGAAGGGTGTGTCTGTAGTAGTTTGTTGCACACGGTCTTGCCTGTCAGCCAATTTAAGAAGCCCTATAACATAAAACACAAATCTATTTTTGGCATTTAAAAAATTTATTCCCCTGCTTTGCTTAGAGCAACTATAGTCCATCTTTGATGTTAGGCATACTAAAAAAAATTACTGCTGACATATGAAAGGGTCCTGAGCCAAGCGATAGAACTCAACTTATATAACCATTATGGATGTTTTGATGAGTTTTCAGATGAAAAACAGTAACATTTAAAGACAGGCATAATGGCAAACCTGTTTCCGAGGAATTCCTCATTGCAAAACATACAAATGCCATGAAAACTGTTATCGTTTCGTTCTTGCTGCTGTTGTTCCAGAATTTCTTTCTGTAAAGCAGAAACAGATATATGATATTATCTTTAGTAAATGCACAATTAGCTAATGAAAAACGTCATAATCTGCACGGGAGGAAATTGGGGTAGAAGCACAAAGGAAGCGTATAAACACTGACAATATGGCAAATTTCTCCATTCCTGTCTTTGTACTCAAACAAGTCTATACTGTTAAATGCCTACAGAATACTCCAGTTGGACAGCTATGTAGGAAACTCAAAGTCAACAAGGTCTCACCATCCTTCCCTACCCTGTCCTTCCTCCTGTCTTTATTAGTGGTCTCCCATCCTCACCCTCTTCCAAAACCAAAAATGTGGTGGGATCTTTGACTTGCTCCTTTCTGTAATTCTCAGTTTAGTTTGTAATCAAGTTACGATCAATTTTTCACTTGAACTATCTTTCATATTACTTCTCTCCACCGTTCCCAATGTTATCATCCTGAGTCCAGTTTTTAATCCGTCATTATGGGATTACTATAAGTGAGTCTCCTAGTGGGTCTCTCTGATTTCAATCCTTTTCCCATCACATCCATTCTTTCTTTTGCTGCTGGAAAAACTTTTCTTAAACATTGTTTTCATGCACAATTATCGTGTTCCTTCCCAATTTTAAATATGCTTTAGTAACATCCTGCTCTAATCAGGGTGGTTTTACACATTATTTTTCCTTGAGATCATTTTATTTCTCTTTGCTTTTTCACTTACAAATCTTATCTGTTCTTTAAGATCCAACTTGATTCCCATTTCTATCATGTAGCCATTTCTGGACTATGGTACAACAGTTAAGAGCTCAGACTCTGAAACATTGAGCAGACCTAGATTTGAAACCTCGCTGTCATCTGTACTCGATATTTTATTTAACTTTGTTAATCCCCAGTTTTCTCATTTTTAAGATGAAAATGAAAATATTATCTCACAGCATTGTTTACAGGATTAAATCAGATACTTTATGTAAAGAGTTCAAATTGTGCATGGGTCATTAAATGTTGGATATTATTGTTATCCAGCCAACATCAATTTCCATTGCTTATCACCCATCATCTCTTTGGTAACTATTGCCTACTTTGTCTTCTGAAGGGATACGAAAACTCTTTGAAGTCAAAAGAAAGTCATTATGCTGTTCTTATATTACATCGGCATACTACTCTCCAGCTTCTCTTATAACATGGAGCTCAAAATAGCAACTTCATAAAGTTTATTGCTGATTCTATAAATATTTATAGAAAAGCATAAAAATGAGCTAGTATCTAGAAGCTTAATAAATTCCATGTGGCATTTCTGGAACTGTAGCACCAAACATCTAGAAATGTTAATCCACTGAAGAAATAAAAATTAAGAAGCCACTAAGATAAAAATCAATTCAATAAACTTCCGGTTTCAGCCACGATGGAATAAGGCATTTCACACTTACCCTTCCCCTGTAAACTACTATAAAACAAATTGCTTCATATATTTTATCTGCTTTTAGACATTGGAAAATAGCACAGGGCTCTGACTCTTGAGAGAGAAAAATAATTCATTGCCAGTTGTCTGTTGGGTAGTATTTTCCAAATTGCAACATAGTGAAGTTAAACCCAAATGAAGTGTAGCTATCTCATTGGGTGGGAAAAAAAAAAAGATTGGAGCTCGGGATACTAAAGCGAGTGGAATGTGTGGGACAAAGTACTAGAGAGAAGAGAGCTGTAGATAAGGAGCTCAGGAAACCTGCATTGGGATACTTTTAATCTTTGTCCAAATACTGAGCTGTACGTGTATAGAGCAGGACTCTGTGAGGCCTGACAGAGGAGTTTCCAGGGGCTGTGAAGCTTAATGGAGATTCTAGAAGTTACAGCATTGGAATATGTTGGAGTTCTGACATGCAGAATGAAAAGACCTTGCTTGACACTTCAGGCATTCAGCAAAAAGAAAAAAACACTTTTTAGTTCATTAAGTTTAGGGCTTTATGCTGGTAGCATGTGGATGCATAAAAGCAAAAGAAAATAGAACGGGTAAGGTTGATGTAGCAATTTTAATGACTGCTTTTTAAGTTTAAGTAAACTTTACATAGAAACTGAAATTGACAGTAAAAGTCAAATAAAAGAGGTATTGGAAAAGGAAAACTGAACTTTTACAAACATGCATGGTTTGACTAAAAAAATGAAAACACATTTCAGAGCCCTATATCGACAACCTTGTTAGCAGCAAAAACAAAAACTCAGTAGATAAAGTTCTTGATAAAGATCACTATTACTACCCTGCAGTAAGGCTGAGCACGTACTTTCTCTGCCTGCTCCTGTTGTCAGCCCACATGACCTGTTAGCGCTCATTAAAAATCATCATTCTGGCTCCTATTTCTTTTTTTTTTAAACATTTTTTTTTTAATTTTATTTATTTTTTTCCCCCAAAGCCCCAGTAGATAGTTCTATGTCATAGATACACATCCTTCTAGTTGCTGTACGTGGGACACGGCCTCAGCATGGCCGGAGAAGCGGTGCGTCAGTGCGCGCCCGGGATCCGAACCCGGGCCTCCAGCAGCGGAGCGCGCACTTAACCGCTAAGCCACAGGGCTGGCCCCTGGCTCCTATTTCTTAAGCTTGTGATGATATAACCCAAATCTGGCTAAAGAAAAACCTTACTCAGCTTAACATTTCCTTGGTTTTGACTCAGCACAAACATAAAAGATTTGTGAGTCTAAACCGGATTGATACTAAACCATTTAAGGTTTTCTTTGGCCAAATTTAAATTATCAGTTGACCCTGAATTGCATGACCTGAGTGTAGACACTTGAAGTTGTATAAAAACTGGTTCTTCTTAGGAGAGCCTAATTTACACTTTGGTAAATTAGAGGCAGCATGGAATAGACAGGGCAATAAAGCAAGAAGCTGCTTTACTGGCAAGTAACTAAAACCATGTTGTCCTTCTGTTCGTTTGCTCTGGAGTTCCTCTCGTACGTGATGATGCGGTATTGTGGATTCTCAGCTAGTTTACCTGCGCTACCTACAACCACAATAAGCGAGACAGTGGCTCTGGAGGACCTGTGTCATCCCTGATCTTGCAGGCTCTACACAACTTTAATTTTTACCCAAGTTCATTCTTTCAAGATCTGCCTTTTGTCCATTGCACAAACTCTTTCCCAGACCTTCCTCCAAGCTGAGCTACTTAAACCATTTGTTGTTCCATCTCTGCTTTCTGTTTATTTCATTTGCTTAAGACTCATTTTAAAATCACCATACAGATTTAAAATCACCAGAGCAGAAAGAGCTCTATAATTGGGAAAAATGGACACAGTGACAAGGTAGTTCAGTTTTAGTTGGATTCTCTGCTCCAACTGCTCAGCTCCAACTTGTATTCTTGCCACACCTGACTCTTCTGGTTGCAATAATGTGAATACTCTGCCTATTCCTTCTTGGCTATTTGCCTGTCTCCTCATTAACATTTTCTATTTCTACTAACTACATCTGACCTCTCCAGTAAGATTTCCTTTATGACCAATCCTGCTCAGTACTGGCTTTTTGGAATTTGAGAACTGAAAAGGACCTCATGAAACTATTTACAAACTCCCTATAAAGAAATAGGGTAACTTGTTTAAAGCTACATAGCTACTTGGTGCCAAAGACAGTGATACTTTCAGTATCACTTCTTTTCTTTCAGTATTGCTTCTTTTTTCTCAGAAGGTACCCACTGTATCACGTGTAGTAAACAAACAAGTTCAGAAGCCAGGGGATAGAGACCTGGAGAGACAGAGCAACATAAAAATCTTTCTTACAAAATATCCACACGAAAGCTTCATTACATGAGTCTAATGTGAATTAGCTTCTCAGTATTTGAGGCTTCAGAACACACTAAAATAACAGGACAGATAAGATACACAAATAGAATTCTGCCTTATTCCTGACTTAATCAGAAAAATTGGTATTTTGGATAAGTAGATTTTATAGAGTGCAGGAATTTTAATTTGGTATTTAAAGGGTTAATAGTTTTGCACAAGTTGGTTTCCAAGACATTTCTCATGTTTTCTCTACTTTCTAAACTCAAGATATAACTTAACCTGTTCTGTATGATACAGAATCCTTGCTATGAACAATTACTTCTATATTGTACCGTAATATATATCTCACTTTCGGGATCTCTCTGCCCCTACAAATGACTCTAAACTGTTGGGCTCTTCTCCTTTGATTATATTCTCACTCTTTTATGGCCATCTGTGTTTATCTCTTTTTATTCACTGAAGCTTTTCATCACTGTTAGTGCGTCTACTTCTGTACCCACCAACTGGCTCCCCCATCTACACCTCCATTCCATTTGCTATTTGTTATCCTTTCTTTAGACCTCCTGTTCTTCCCCTTAACCTAGAACAAAACTTTAAGAATTCCTAAAATCCAGCTAAAGAAAAATAGATCATCAAAATTCTATGGATAAAATTATGTTTGGTACCTGAGAAAGAGCAGTTTCCAGTTGTCTTCTTTGGATAGGTTTTGTGGCAGTTATTTTCATCTGATAGGGATACTTTCTCTTATTTCTGGTTTTTCTGCTATTTGGATCTACTGAGGTTACCAGACACCAGATGGATAGGTTATAGATAAGACTTTCTCTGTACGTACATTTTAAAAGTATGTTTACCTGATGCATGCCCAGAGGGACGGAAGTCAAAATTTGATTGTAAATGGACCTTGAAAAAGCAGTCCATGAATATGTAATGACTATATCTGGAAGTGGAACAACCAGAACTGGTACTTGATGAAGCTTTAAGTAACACTAAATAGCTCCCTGTTTTCTACTGAGTAAAATCCACAATCTTTAGAATGACATTCACAATGCTTTGTACCTGATTCTAACTTCGGTTTTTAAAAGCCTTCTCTGGCATTGCTTCCTCATATAAACCCTGTAATAGGGAAAAACAAGAACACTTACTATAATTTATTGGTATATTATTATTCTCAATAGCAGTTCTCAATTCCCTATTATGATTTCTCAAGCCACTCAATGGTCTGGAGTAACTGTTTTCTCTTTTCACCATCCATCTTTGCCTATGGGAGTTCTCCATCCTGATCCTTCAGAACTCAGTTCAAATGTCACGTCTCTGTGGTGAGTAGAAAAAACAGTTGACTGGGATTCAGGAGATCTGTATTCTCGTCCTGTTTTTGTGGCTAACTAGCTCTTAATATGGCCTTGGGCAAGCAATTTCTCTAGAACATAGTTTCTGGTGATCCCTAAATTGCGTCTGAAACATTCTACAGATCATAAAGGTGACTGTCCCTGACCACTTTTGTGCTAGAAGCGATACCTCCTTCTTTTGCCACAGTTTGTAGCATTCCATTGGCATCTATATTGCTCGGTCTTCAAAAAAGCTGTGTCTCAACCATGTCTACTAATAGAACGTGAACTCCTTTATGCCATATGCACACAATTTCTTACAGCAGATTCTTGTTGTTGTTGTTTTTTTTTTTTTTTGAGGAAGACTGGCCCTGAGCTAACATCGTTGCCAATCTTCCTCCTTTTTTCCTTTTTTCTCCCCAAAGCCCCAATAAATAGTTGCAGGTCACAGTTGTACATCCTTCTAGTTGCTCTATGTGGGATGCCGCCTCAGCATGGCTTCATGAGTGGTGAGTAGGTCCGTGCCCAGGATCCAAACCAGCAAACCCCGGGCCACTGAAGTGGAGCATGCGAACTGAACTGCTACACCACCAGGCCGGCCTCCTTACAGTAGATTCTTAATAAATACACAACAACTAAATTTACACCCCAGATACAACAACATACACACTACAAATCCGAATGCTCTTCTGAAAATCAAAAGAGACTTCTCAATGGAGAGGATTTTATAAAACATTTGATTATTCCTTACTGACATAGGATTGGCACTTATTATATGGTTTATATTTCATATATAATATAAAATGGAGAACTTTTCACAGCAATAGTAGTTGACAGGACACTGTTTAAACAAGATAATAGCCTACTGTATATGTAAACCATCCTGAATAAAGGAATTTATTATTGGTTATGATTTTAAAAGTTATCAAGTTTTTTTTTTTAAACTTACAACTGACAGTTTTTAGGAATATACAGAGCTACAAAGAGAATTTTATATTGCTATGGGGTAGAGACTTGGGGAATATGTTTTTACTTTTTTTTCAATTAATCATTTTTACTTTTAATACTGTGTAGACAATTTTTGCAACTATTGAAGGAGTTCAGAACGAGCCTCCCCAAAATGTGCCACTTTGGCATGTAAATTATTTGAGCTGAAGACAATCAAGGTCCAAAAGACTCAGGAAGAGCTTTTCACCTCCCCCTTAACTGCCTAAAAGAACATAGATAGAGGGCCTGACCCAGGAAGAGAGCTATCACCAGAGATAACTACAAAGAGTATGGGCTAGGTGTGGTAACCTGGGGGAAGCTTGGCAGGGCCTATTTGTTCAAATTTCTCTCTGTGCCCCATTGTCTCTGCATAGCAGGATAAACATTTGTTTACCAAGTATTTACTTTTCTCATTTTCCTGTGAATTGTCTTCCTTCCTGTTGAAGCCCCAGACCCCTACCCGCTTCTCCTTAGCTCAGGATGTCATATAAGCCTCAACTGTCTGATTGTCTTGGACTCTCTCATATCTATTTGAGGCTCCTGTATGTACGTAATTAAATTTGATTTTCTCCTGTTAATCTGTCTTATGTCAATTTAATTAATAGATCAGCCAACGGGCCAACCCCATGGCTTAGTGGTTAAGTGCACGTGCTCTGCTGCTGGCGGCCCGGGTTCGGATCCCGGGCACACACCAATGCACTGCTTCTCCGGCCATGCTGAGGCCGCATCCCACATACAGCAACTAGAAGGATGTGCAACTATGACATACAACTATCTACTGGGGCTTTGGGGGAAAAATAAATAAATAAATAAAATTATTAAAAAAAAAAAAAAATAGATCAGCCAAAAGAATAAAGAAGGGTAGAGGAAAAAGTTTTCCTCCCCTACAGCATATATCTTAAAAGCATAACTACGTGTTTGTTACTAAGATGACTTTTTGAGAAAAACAGGAGATACAAGTCAAGATAAGAAAATAAACTAGAATATAATTATTTTTGCTCTATTCTTTAAAAATATTAAGAAATGAAATAATGGCAACATGCTTTCCCTCCTATCCATTCTAATAAAGTCTACACTATGAAGTGCCTGTGCCTTATAAAACAAATAGGAAATTATCCTTATTTCTTAAAATAGGAACACCAAATACATTACATATACTTTTAGTCAAATTTTACTAACAGAGAAATTAAATCATATAAAGATGAAAAAGAAATTATTTTAATTCTTCAACTATTATACCTGTAATAGTTTTTACCCTATTGTAATCAATTCAGTAAATTAAGAAGAGGGTTCTTTACTTGTTGAAATTGGTCTTGCTGACATAGTTATGTCACGATGTGCCAAATGAATTAGTAAACCTGGAAGCTATTCAAGTCAGGTAACTCTGTCACTGTCTCTTTTATTTTCTCACAAATTTTTTATTATGAAAAATTTCACAAACAAAAAATTTGAAAGACTAGTACAATGAACATTCCTATACCCAATATCTCCATTCAATAACTGTCACCATTTTGCCAAAGTTTCTCTCTCTCTCTCTCTATACACACACACAATATACACATATATATTTATGCACCTTTTGTTTGCTGAACCATTTGAAAATAAGTTGCAGACATAATGACACTTCATTCCTAAATACTTCAGCATCTCTCTCCTAAGGACATTCTCCTACATACAACCACAATACCATTATCATCACACCTAAGAAAATCAACAATAATTTCAAAATAGCACATAACACCCAGACAATATCTAAATTTCTTCAATCATCCCAAGAACGTCTTCTAACGTTCTTCTCTTCCCCAGCTCCCACCAAGGCCATCCTAGGTTCATACATTTCATTTGGGTGTTGGGTGCACTGCCTCTAAATCTTTTTCTTCTTTTTTTAAATGATTTTTTCATCCAATTCCCCCACCCTCTAAATCTTAAACCACAAAATAACTCAACTTGGGCTTTGATGTATGGAAAAGGGAAAATTTTCCAAACTCAATAACGGTCTTCTAAAGTATATGGATGAGTAGTAGAAAAACCTTGTTACTCTTACTATTTCTATGTAATCAACTCAAAATGCATCCCACCAGATAATTAGCTTGCTGAGGGCAGAACTGCTTTATTCACCTTTGTAGTCCCCACTGTGCTTCACCAACAGGAGTATGCAATAACTGTTGACTGGAGGTGCTCTGTTTCCTATCATCTCTACACATCCTCAAATCCCTTGAATGGTTAGGAGGAGTCTAGATAGAAGAAAGCCACATCATCACTATGCCCCCACACCCTTATTCCCATTGCCGTTAACTTGCTATGATGTGAGAAAACAAAACAACTTGAATGACTTGGTGCTTCCTTCTTCTGTATCACATATGCTGACAGCTGCTGATCAGGCATTAGTGAGGAAAAAACTGAGTGGAAGCCACTTGGGCAATCAAGAAATATATTTTTTCTTTCTTCTTTCCTTCTGTCCTTCTTCCTTCTCTCCCTCCTTCCTTCTTTCCTTCCTTCCTTTGTCAAGCTTGGTATCTGATAGCATTAGTTGTAGCATATGTTTGAAGTCACTTATGAACCAAAAAATTTAATATTAGGAGATAATCCATGGAAAGCATCACAAAGATGTGCAAATCAAAGCCCACCAGCTTTATGGTTTTATTTTTCTAAAAAATCTCATGCTGGGTAGATATACTAGATTTTATTCATGGATTTATAGAATAGAGGGATGAAAAGAATGTCACAGATGTTACATGTTTGAACTTCTCAAAGCAGCCAATGAAATCAGACAAAATTTTCATTACAAAATAGGCTTGGATAAAAACCATAGTTGTATGAATACAAGATCAGCTTATGTATTAAGCAAAGAGTCATAATAACAAGCTGTGTGTTTGTGTAATTGGTTTAAAATGTCAAGTATGGTAGCAAAGGGGTCAGTGCATAGTCTTTCATCTTTATTCATAAGCTGAAAGCAAAAGAAACATTAATGAAACAGCAGATATGGCAGATGGCACTCAACATAGTCATAGAGGACTTAAAAAATATAGGTACAAAATGAAAATGTGAGTTAGGTTGACAATTATAAAAATCAGCCAATTTAGGAAAAAGTAATTTAGAAAATGTCAATTTAGGTAAGTATTTGTATACAGGACAGCAAAAACTGATGCTTAGAACAACAAATCCAATGGAAATAGCTTGCATTAACATAAGAAAGCAGAACTAAAGCAGATGTTATTAATTATAGATATCAAAAACATTTTACAGATACTGACATATTAGATTCACAATAGAGTCTCCTGGCTGAATGGCTGTATGAGTGGCTATGGGAGAAAACAGCACCCTCCTAAGGTTCCCAACCTAGCCCAAAGGCAGTAGCATGGCAGAACCTGCTAGGAATTCTCAGTCTAGGAACGCTCCTCCAATAGAACACAGCAAATCGCCCTACTAAAGTTAGAGCAGTGGTCCAAAGGCTCCTCAGGAAGGCAGCAGAATCTCCTATCCTCTTGCTTTCTATTTCCAGAACCATGGATTATCTCTGAGGTATTTGGGATTATTTCTTTACACCTCTATCTTGTTCTAATAAGTGTTTCAAGCTGCTACTTGTAGCATACAATGTAGCATAAACATGAGAGTAAAAAAAGAAACAAAAAATAGAGTACGATGGGCACATAAATTGAAGATAAAAAATAAAAATAAGAAATATCCATGTACACGTATGCATACACACACACACACACACACACCCAAATTTAAAGGTGGACCCCAAATTTGGCTATCAGCTTTCTTAGAAAAGGGAAACAAATCAGACAGGGGCTTGTATAAAAGAGAATTTGGCTGGCTTTGTCCCCTGTTACTGGGAGGTAACTGCTAAACCCTTGGAATTTTCTGAGTGACTAGAGTGTCTTTACTATTCACTATGGCCCCTTGACCCCACCTGATAGTTTACGCTGATGAGATAACTCTGGATGGGGGCTGCCATGCCCAAAAGACCAACCACGTGATTAGTGGGTTAGGGCTTTGAGCCACATGATATCAGCCTGATCTCAGAAAGGGGAGGGGAACAGGAGACTGAGTTCAGCCATGTGGCCAATAAGTCAAACAATCACGCTTAATGAAGTTTCAGTAAAAACTCTGGACATGAAAGCTTGGGTAAGCTTTCCTGGTTGGCAATACTCTGTGTATTGTCATACATTGATGTGCCAAGATGGCAGCATGTCCCTAGGGATGATGGAAACTTTGTGTTTAGGACTCTTCCAACCTCACCCTATGTATCTCTCTGTTTGGCTGGTTCTGATATGCACCTATTTCTATAATGAAGCTGTAATCATGAGTATAGTGTTTTGCTGAGTTCTGTGAGTTGTTATAACAAATCAATGAACCTCAGCGGGTAGTTAGAACCCCTGAATTTGTAGCCAGCTGGTCAGAAGTGAAGACAGCCTGGGGATCCCCCAACTTGCAACTCGTGTTTGAAGCGAGGACAGTCTTGTGAAGTTTGGTCTAACTCTGGGGAGCTAGAAGTCACTAACAATAAGTATACTATGTGATATAATGGGCAATATACTTAGAATAAATAGACCAAACAACACGGTCTGTTTTTCATATTGATCCTCAAAATAACCTGACTCTCATGTCAAATCACATTCCAAAACTCAGTGAAAGCAATGCAGAGAGGTGGGGTAAGGGTTGTCATGATACAATACAGATACCTTCTCCCTCCTGATTGGAGGTTGAAAGTTTACGACTATCTAGAAAAATTATGAACTTCCTCAAACAATTTTCCCTGAACATGGTTTTTATAAATACTAGTTGGTAATAATCTTGACTTTGTCCTTCCTGTCAAGTACCTGGAATGATGCTTTTCTAAGTTCTCACTTAGATGTACAGCCACAGGCCTTAGAAGGTCATCAGGAGACATCTGGGTTGACACTCTCTTATAAAAACTGCATAGTCCTAAACATGAACTGGAGCTTGCATGGAAAGTCATTTAATTCTTTATCAAAAATGACTCAAGAGAATAGCCACACACTAGACAAAAGAGTCCCCTAAAAAAATCAGTTTTAATCCCCACCCTACCCTCCCAACACCAATTACTGGCCTCCAAAGTTGAACTTCATTTATCATGGTTATAATTTTTCACATGGATTAAATTTTAAGTAAAGTGTCACCAGAAGCCTAGCCCTGATTTGGTGGGTGGGTGGTTGTCAGAACCTTATCCACAGAACACCTGGCAATGAGTGACATAATTGGCTGGCATATCCTCCAAAGACAAACTTCTGCCAAAACGCATACCAAGGTAACTAAATGTAGCAATTTACTGACACAGTTATCACCGATAACTCAGTTAAAAGGGTAAAGATTAGACACCAAACAATAATAGATTTTAGAATTTACTTATGACAGCTAGTCAGTAGGGTCAATTGTCTCTTCAAGCTATACCTCATTTAGTAGACAAATACATATGTGTGTGTGTCTTTTCAAACTCTATGAAAGGAGGAAAAGCATCTGTTTTAACCAAAAGTGGCACTTAATCACTAAGATATTAATTAAAATATAGAGAGGGAGGAGGAGTTTCACTCAGCTTAGGATGAAGAAAGCCACAGAGAATATCCTTATAATGAGAAAAAGCTGGATTAAAAAAAAATCATAACTTATTTCGAATCCAAAAAGCTTAAGTCATAAGGCAAATTGAATTCCAAAATGTGATAAGCCTCTCTGAGGAGAGGCAGGACACATAAACTATTTTATCTTTGGCAGAGCATGGGAGGAAAAAGCAAGTAGAAGAAAATAGCTGACATTTTAAAGAATTCTTAAAGGCTAAGTCCCAGGGAGCCCTAGACACAAAGGGGTACAGCTCTTTTCCCCGGGTTTCCTCCAAGTTCTCAGGAGAGTAGGGCGAAGAAATATGAACAAGAGCCCTTCGATGGTGAACAGGCACAAATCCCTGCTTGCTTCCTGGGACCATTCTTTAGCATACAAAGCAAAAGCTATAAGCTACTGGGGGAAGGGCTCAAATCCTGCACTGACACAAAGCAGAGGTCTGTCATTGCTGGGGGAGGGAGCAGGAATGCTGAGAAATAAAATAATATTATTCCTGAGCTCTTTCTGAGTGTACAATAGTGTTCTGTGGTATAAGAGCTGGATGTAAAGACAGGCCTGGAAGACCCCAACTTGCAGTTTGTCAATCAAGTTCTGCAATGCATTTTTCTCAGAACATTCAAGAAAGTTATTGGGATGTATTTTAATGTTAAAGAATCTAAATATTAAAAAAATGAATATCTAAGATACTTAAAATTTATGGAAATGAAGATTTGTCTTTTTAAAAGATGGGAACAGTTTGGCGACAACCTGATGGAATGACAGCAGGCAAAGAAGACAGATCAAGGAGACCTGCATCACCACCCCTTGGCCATTCTGCTCCCCTAATATGTCCAGGGACCAGTAAAGGTCCACAGTGTATTTACTTTTTGCTTACATGCTAGGATTATAAAAGATCCTCTCAAGAAAAGGGATAAAAACATGAGTATTCAGGAATCTTAGAAGAGGAAAAACCTTGAAGAAGAATCAATCCTAGAACTGAGGATTTTCTTAAGTTTTCAGTCATCAATAAAAGTTCAGGGTAAAAAATGAAACAGTGGATTGTCAACAAAATGGAGGCTTAAAAGAAAAGTAATAAAAATCAAAATTTTCATTAGTTACATGCAGAAAAAGGTCTGTGCTGTTGATAAAAATGTACTAATGTACAAAGTACTAGCTTTCTTTTGAAGTGACTTGTTTATAGTACCAGAACCCAGACTGCACACCAAATGGCAAAATCCCTAATGCATATGGAATGCTGAGCCTTTTCTCTTAAAGAGTGTGAACATCCACAGCTTGTAAGTACAGCACTGGAAAATCTGGACTGGCATTCCTTTGAGGAACCGACATCTAGGCACGAAGAATGGTACATCAGCTACCACTGGTGATAAAAAACAAAGCAACCAAAGAAGTTTGTTTGCTGTCCACTTCCTGTTCTCTGTCCCCCCACCACCCAAAGGAGTAAATGAATTGAAAATCACATATAGAAGGTTTTACGTTTGTTTGTTTGTTGGTGAAAAGAGGAGACCTGGACACTCCAACTGGCTAAAACAAATGCCATTTATTCAGCAAAAATTGCCCAAAGGTTAACTAAGGGTTTGGTTTTACACTGGGCACTGCAACCTATGACTTCTTTTTGGTCATAATCTTGAATTCAGAATAGGCTTAAATCTTTCCCACCCACTGAGAGAAGACTTTTCAGTAAATTAACCAGTTAATATAAGTTTTGAGTGTCTACGTTGTGGCTGATAGCTAAAGTTAATCCTCCACAGAAGGCAATTTTTCC
Source organism: Ceratotherium simum simum (assembly GCF_057802395.1). NCBI lineage: Eukaryota > Metazoa > Chordata > Mammalia > Perissodactyla > Rhinocerotidae > Ceratotherium > Ceratotherium simum. Next base: position 71,494,377 of record NC_141900.1, on the reverse strand, counting down.
TAACTCAATTCAGTCAATCATTTGAATTACTCTAAATGTCTTTATCTTCCAAAAGCATTTCTAAGGCATTCATTTGCCTATAGCACCACTCTAGAAGCTCACCTCAGATATTACCTTGCCCAAAAACTCTTCCCTTCCCCTTCAGAAAAGCCAGGCGATTTGAAGAGCATTCCAAGTAGAGCAAATAGCAAGTGCGAATAGCAAGGGATGCTGGAAAGAGCTTGGTGAGTCTGAGGAACACAGACATGGCCCAAATGCCTAGACACAGTGAGCAAAGAAGAGAGTGGGTGAGACAGAGAGGCACTATATCCTCTGAGATCTTGGTAAGGAATCTGGATTTTTATTCTAAATAAATTTGAAAGTATTGAAGACTTTTAATTACTAGAGTTATATGAATTGAATGAGTGAACCTTACATAAATTATTGAAATGGGTCTTCAAATTGTTTCAGACTCAGGCAGGATAAAAAATAACACCATCTCCTCTTGTTCTTTCTGCCATTTCTTATATCTTCTGACAGTAAGCATGGTATTTTCATTTTAACCTCACTCAGAGTTATGGTGATAGCTTATTTTTTTCTATCATATCCTTAATTTATCTGATGTAACACTCAATATGAGGAAATTAAAGTACAAAAAGTTCACTAAATTTCCACTAATTTAAGGATTAAGGGACAAGTTTGATTAACAAAGTAAAATGGAAACAAATACATTTTGCGTACAGATACTGATGTACAGTTTCAATCGCTTTCACAACAGAATCTGTCTGCAACTTAGAAGCCCTCTGAACCAGGGATCAAGTAAAAAGCTACTTTTTCCCCAAAGAATTCTCTTTTAAGTGTCAAAAATGCTAGGTAGCCCTGAGAAAGACTAACCTGCTTGTCAGAATCTAACGACTTGAGCATTTGAGTTTATGTTAGCAATATACTCATACAATATACTTAAACAAAAACACACCTCTGCATGCAGAGGCAGGAATAACTGTATTAAAACAGGGATTGTCAATGACACAGTACAGTTTCTCAAAATAAATGAATAAAATCCACTGTTCTCAGCATTTCATTAGATGACGGAAAGTTAACTTTGTGACAATATCAAGGATCTTAACAAATGAGAAAACACATGTCAATGACTAAAGAAAGACAGTAAAACAAAAAAGCCAGAGAGAAATTTCTTAACTGAATGATGATATACTCCCCCAAATCCATGAGATTTGATCTGACTAATATTTCACCTTCTTGAAAGACATCAGTACCTCCCACCCTTTCTGAAACTGCAAAGATAAAGGCAATAACCATCTGCTCGCTACATAGGATAGAAAGAGAGTATTTTTCTTCTACTTTGAGTATTACTGAGGTGGCTTTTAAAAAATAAGGAAGAGACAAAATAGAACATCTTAAAAAAATTAACTAGTAGAGAAAAAAATTACATAAATTTAACCATTTACATGGAATAGATCATCACAATGAAAAAAAGAAAAGTAGAAGCACAGAACAAAAAAAATGTAAGAGTTAAACACATGAGAACTACAAAAGCCTAATTTCTATTTGTATTAAAGATATAAGGGAATTTAGCCTAGGCAAGAAGAGGAGGACTTTTAAAAACTGAAAGATGGCTATGGGAGATTGCCCTTTTTTACACTAACGTACCCACTTTTTATACTAAAGGAGAGAGAGCTAACACCATGGCATGGATCAGCACAGTATTACCTGCCTGAGGAAGTATTTTCCTGGATAAACTCAAGGTCAGGTATAGCCCTATATTTCTCTAAAGATAGAGGAAACTCTGAAAACACACTATCTTCAAGTTTTAAAATAAAATATAAGAAGCTTAGGCCCAAAGAAATAAGAAATTCCTATCTACCACTGACCTAAGATAATAAGTAAGAAATTAGATTTCCCTAAAAAAAATTCTTAGCAATGGAAACAAATACTATTATTTATTTATATATGTATTTATGTCCTTTTCATCCATTTTTATTAATTCTAACAAATGTCAACTTAGAAAATATCACATTTGCTTACAGAAGAAAGATCAAATTTGATAAAGGATCTTGGTACAATTGGAAAAAGAATGGTGTCTGGAGTTGGAAAATAAGAGTTTGAGTTGCTTCCCTTCTTATTTAATACAATATATAACCACAGCCTTGAGAACATTATCTCCTAATATCTTCAATCTTGTTTTGCAATCTAAACAGAAATAATGATATTGCCTTAGTGACCACACAGAGCCAATGTATATAAAAAATGCCATGTAAATTTTAAGTTCATGTTGAAGGAGTTCAAAGCGGTAACCTTTAGGATTCAATTTAGTATTGTTTCAGACTGGGTTTACACTCATTTTCTAAATGAAAACATTAATTAATCTGAAGGTTAAAATCACTCAATGGTCATTCTAGCTAACTTGATCTTTGTTGCACTGTTAATAATAATGTTACATTCCATGGGAAATATCATTTTGTATATGGGAACATTACTCTAGATGCAACTGGAGAACTTATGCTAGGAATTATGCAAGAACGTAAGTTGACTTTTTACTTCAAAGTCACTGATATAAAATAATTTGATCCTTTACTTAAAAGTCTCTAAAGCTATAAAGAAAAGTAGGAAGAGGAAGAAAAATCTTCTTAGTGGGAAATATGTTACTTAATTTCGTTGTTCTTTTATTGTGGGGTAGGTGGGATATATGAAGTAGTATTAAAAAAACACTGTTTCTCTCCAGAGAATCAAATTACTGTATAGGTTAAAATTTTCATAAAACATTTATAGTTATCATGAATGACCTATCAAGCTGACATTTATAATAGTGATTAAAAAAAAACCTTCCACACAGTTAATGGATGTTTCCTCTTGTCCCAATTTAATTAAAAGTTACTTCTTGCTACTGAGAGTTTATGAATGCCACATATCTTGTCCTGTAGGCAAATGGAAAAACTAGTATTTTTTTATGCTTAAGTGAAAAGTTTAACCCAGTGATTAAAGATGTCTGCCTTGGCTGTTTTATATCTCCTTTTTAAATCAGGGAGATCTGACTACATGGCTTTATAGAAATACCAAGCCAATACTTCAGGATTAATTTAATACTTTACGAACAAGGCTCAGAAAAGAACAAAAGTGAACATGACAGCCTCAATCCTTAAGAGATATCTAATCCAGCAAAGAAGACAGATTTTTAAACAACTATAACTGAAAAGCCAAATAATATCGTGTATTAACGGAGCTTAGAAGAGGTTATTAATTCTGACAGGTGGCATCAGGGAAGCTTTTGTCGAAAATGTGGCATTTGAGCAATGTCTTGAGGGATATGTTATCTACACAGGTGAACAGGTGGGGTTGGCATTCCTGGTTGATGAAGCAGAGGCCTGAAAGTACCTAACATACTTGAATAAATGTGAGACAAGTAGTCTTTTCTCTAGAGTGCAATCTAATCTCTACAAGGGCAAGGACTGGCCTATTTCATCCACTGCTATTTCAACAGCATTTAGAACAATGTCTGCTGCAAGATAAACATTTATTGAACAAATGAATTAATTGGACACTGGCTAATTGAAAGAAAGAATGGGGAAAGGCACTGTAAATGCAGTTTGAGCCTAGAAAAGCTTAATACGTAGATGATAAAGACCACTGCAGGTTTTAGAAAAAGAGAATAAAATGATATGCTATACAGCAGTCCCCCCCTTATCTGTGGTTTTACTTTCCATGGTTATAGTTACTCATGGTCAATCGCGGTCTGAAAATTTTACATGGAAAATTCCAGAAATAAAAGATTCATAAATTTTAAATTGCACGCACTTCTGAGTAGCATGATGAAATCTCACACTGTACAACTCCATTCCGCCTAGGAGGTGAATCATCCCTTTGTCCAGCGTATCCACACTATATATGCTACCCACCTGTTAATCACTTAGTAGCCGTCTTGGTTAACGGATCGACTGTCGAGGTATTGCAGTGCCTCTGTTCAAGTGACCCTTATTTTACTTAATGATGGCCCCAAAGTGCATCCTTTAAGTGAAAAGGAGAAAGTTCTCAACTTATTAAGCAAAGAAAAAAAAATCGTATGCTGAGGTTGCTAAGATGTACTATAACTTTTATTATATTGTTATAATCGTTGGATTTTATTACTAGTTATTGTTGTTAATCCCTTACTGTGCCTAATTTATAACTTAAACTTTATTACAGGGATGTATACATAGGAAAAAACAGAGTATATATAAGGTTAGGTACTATCCACGGTTTCAGGCATCCACTGGGGGGTCTTGGAATGTAACCCCCAACGGATAACGGGGGACACTATATATTTTAATATTAAAAGTCTGGAGGCAATGTCGATTGGAGAAATGAGTCCATAGCCAAGGTAAGATAAAAGGCACTAGGATTGCAAACAAGGATATGGATATAGAACTCAGAGGTGGAACTGACAGGACATGACAAATGACTTAGGTATGGGGATGATGAAAAGGAATGAGTTAAGGATGATTCCAGAAGTTTCCAAACTGAGTGACCAGGAAAATGGTAGTACCATTATGTAAGAAAAGGAAAACTGGCAAATTGCGAATTTTGGTAGAGAAAAAAATAAGTTCAGTTTTAGGCACATTAAACTTAAGATGTTGACTGGAAATCTATATGGAAAAGTTTAAATAAGGAAAGGTAAAACTGGGGCTCAGAGGTGAGCCAAGACGAAAGCTGTAGATGAACTCAACCAATGGATATTTACTGACTGCCCACTCTGCCTACTCTATGTCAGCACCAAAATTTAAGGTACCAGCACAGCGGTGGTAGTTATGAGTGCATACCCTGGATGGGGGACAGGACCTCGGGAAATTTACATACACTTATTTAAGAGAAAAGAGGGGAAAAAACCACTGGAGGAGATTAAGATAGAATGAAGAGATCAAGGGAAAATGTTTAAAGAAGGAAGCTAAAGAAAGGAAGGTGTACAAGCTATTCTAACCCTTGAGAATCTTTCCTAATTCTGTAGACACCTTTAGAGTACAGACGAAAAAAATTCAAAGAAGTGTCAAGTAGGAATTAAGCTCTTCAAAAAGAACACTGGGAACACACACAAATCTCACAAATGTCACAAGGAACCAGTGACGTTTAGAAAAAAAGGGAAAAAGAAATATGGTTCTAGCTTTAAATCTGCTACAGTAACCTTAAGTGGATCATTTAGACTCTCTATGCCTCCAGCCATTCACACAAAAATACCAGTTTTTTTTAAAAAAATGGGGTTTGGGGAAAATACCAACATAAACTTAGCAGTACATTGAATGCTATTGAAGGATGTTTAAATATAAGAATTCTTGCCCTCAAAGAAGTTATAAAGTCATTTTGAACTAACAGCAAGTCATACAATGGTATTTAACCTAAATACTTTATTCAGAGTTCCAAATGAGAGAATAAATATTAAAGAATGATATATATGCAAGTCATCATCAATGCAAATCAGGAGAGCAAATGCCACACTAGTACTCTAGTTTGAAGGTCTTCCCTCATGGACTTGAGTTGAGATCCTACAGGTATTTAGCTGAATTCAGTCAAACACAGACTGGATTATACACCCACTACCATAAAGCAATTTAATGGGTTTAAATTACATTTTCCAGAAGCTAGATTGAAACTCTGATTAATGAAGAGGAACTGTTTGATAAAATACAATTGATGGCAAATAAGGAAAAAACAACTAAGCTGCCATAGCGCAGGTGACTTCATAACCCTTTAGGTGTGTGATTCTCCTAGATGAGTTCTTTGAGAATATGGATCAAGGACATAAACATCTTTTTGTTGAAAGTTGTTTCATTTGATCATGTGGACTTCTGTCTGGAAATGCCTGTTACTGATTTGTAGAGCTTGTTATACATAAAAGAAAGATAGCCTGTTATCACTGCCACCTCCCAAAGGAAGATCACCCACACCAACCTCAGGCTTCCACACTACAGAGCATAAAATTGTGATGAAATGGCTGACTGCAAATTCAACCCGTCTTCCCGCATTTAGCAAGTCTTTTCTTTTTGTCAATCCTCTAGCCACGATTCCCAGCGGCAGCCTATAGTAAACCTCCTCTGCTTTCCCTAAATCCCAATCCTAGCCTGAATCTCTACCCTACACAACCTGTCAGACCATGAGCATCCAGGACAGAGCACTTCCCAGAGCATAGAATAAGAGTACAAGACATGTGGGAAGCTCAATAAATAACTACTAGACTGGCATGGCACAGCTTAAAAAGGCACATTTGCTTTACAGCCCCAGCTCTGCTTCTCATTCACTATGTGATCCTGGGCAAATTAATCTTTCCATGCCACAGTTTCCTTATCAATAGAACAGCATTTACTAGCCACCTCACAGAGTTGCTATGAAGCAAGGACCTAATGCAAGGCATGGCATATGCCTTGTACTCAGTAATTGTTAGCTTCTTTTCACATCTCCAAGTTGGTCTGCTCTTTGCCAGGATTTGTCACCTTTAAATGGATTTTTTTTTAACTTTATTATTTATTTATTTATTTATTTATTTGTGAGGAAGATCAGCCCTGAGCTAACATCCATGCCAATCCACCTCTTTTTGCTGAGGAGGACCGGCCCTGAGCTAACATCTATTGCCAATCCTCCTCCTTTTTTTTTTTCCCCTTTTCTCCCCAAAGCCCCAGTAGATAGTTGTACGTCATAGGTTCACATCCCTCTAGTTGCTGTATGTGGGACGCCGCCTCAGCATGGCCGGACAAGCGGTGCGTCGGTGCGCGCCTGGATCTGAACCTGGGCCGCCAGTAGCGGAGCGCGCACACTTAACCGCTAAGCCACGGCGCCAGCCCCTAAATGGATTTTTACACAGCTACATTTATCATCTTTTCTTCATTTCACTCTCATGGGCAATGAGGAGTCGTCAATGGGTCTTTATCACTACAAAGCCAATGTTCCTGGCACTGAAGGATTCCCACAATTTAGCTCCATCTTACCTCTTCAAATCTATCTCATACTTCTCCTCCAAAAATCTTTCTACCTCAGTCAGACTAGACTTACTCAACTTTGCTGAATACACCTTGAACATTTAGAGCCATATGCATTTTTCCTCCCTTTTCAACAACTCTCCAACTACCCATATCCTTCTCATTGTTAAGACACAGTATTATTATTGTTATTTGTATTATTGGCAACATTTACTGAGTGCTTTCTATGCAGCAGATACTGTTCTAGCACTAAGTGTATTACATGCATTATCTCACTTAATCTTCACAAGCCCTAAGATATTCTATCATTATCTCCATTACTGAGATAAGAACACATATTTGCCTTTTTTTCTTTTATGACACGAACCATGCTTTGTACTTCTGTGTATGATCATCTAGTTAAGCAGAAATTCAATGAATATGTACAAATCGACTGCAATTTCATCTTACTTTGTTTCTTTTAAGCTGCCATAATGCTCACTTTCATCAAATCTATCACTTTGTCAAACTATAAAGTTGGTAAAAAAGTGTGATGTGATTTATAAGAAATATATATTTGGTCTTAGTCCCTGTTTCTGGCACATAGCTCCTAAAATCCTTGGAATTTCCTAAGTGTTGAAAGCTATAAAGGTGTTTTTTGTTATGATAATGAGGTGACTTTTGGAAAGCACTGAGGCAACTTAAGGATGAGGGCGGGAAACCACAATGTCATTAGAGGGTTAGAACTTTTAAACTCCCACCCCCTCCTTGGAGGGGAGAGGGGATGGAGATTAAGTTCAATCGCCAGTGGTCAACGATTTAATCAATCATGCCTAAGTAATGAAGCCTCCATAAAAACTCAAAAGGACAGGGTTTGGAGAGCTTCCAGGTTGATGAATGAGATGGCACTCACATGCTGTCTTGCCGGTCCCCAAACTCCAAGGGGACAGAAGCTCTTTTGTTCCAGACCTTGCCCTATGTATCTCTTTATCTGGCTGTTGATTCATATTCTTTAATATCTTTTGTAATAAACTGGTAATCTAGTGAGTAAACTGGTTTCCTAAGTTCTGTGAGCTGCTCTAGCAAATTAATAAAACCCAAGGAGGGGTCATGGGAACCTCTGATTTATAGCCAGTTGGTCAGAAACAGAGCTAACAACCTGGACTTGTGATTGGCATCTGAAATGGAGGGCAATCTTGTGGGACTGAGGCTTTAACCTGTGGGATCTGATGCTATGTCCAGGTAGATAGTGTCAGAATTGAGCTGAATTGTAGGACACTCATCTGGTGTTGGAGAATTGCTTGGTGGTGTGGGGAAAAGACCCACATGTTGGAATTGGTCTCAGAATCCTAAAGGGTCATCTAAATTTTATAGATGTATATATTTTTAGGGACTTGAGTCTATCTGCAGACATATAGTAAAGATTCTGTGTACTGAGTAACAGCAATGGCTGAAGTAGTAGGGTTTGAGTTCTTATAAAGAAATCCTTCAGGCCGGCCCAGTGGCGTAGCGGTTAAGTGTGTGCGCTCCGCTGCGGCGGCCTGGGGTTCGGATCCCGGGCACGCACCGATGTACTGCTTGTCAAGCCATGCTGTGGCAGCGTCCCATATAAAGTGGTGGAAGATAGGCACGGATGTTAGCCCAGGGCCAGTCTCCCTCAGCAAAAAAAAAAAAAAAAAAAGAGAAGGATTGGCAGATGTTAGCTCAGGGCTGATCTTCCTCACAAAAAAAAAACAAAAAAAAGAAAAGAAAAAATAAAAAGAAATCCTTGGGTGTACTAGGTTATGACAGTTTGATCATTCTTGATTAAGACCACTCTGAGCAAGACTGAAAAACCTCACAGAAATTAAAAATTATGAACAAGTACAAGCAAACAAAATCCATAAAATATGACAGCAAATTCATCCTTGTTTTACACATTTCTTAAGACACTATGATAGGGAAAGAAGAGAAACTCACAAAGTCCCAGTTCTTCATTTGGTTTGCTACTACAGGAAAAGCATAATTTTTCTTACATATAAATCATCATCCAATAATATCATCTCTCCTTATGAGAGAAATAATCATTTGGGATGTTTATAAAATAGGATGTGCTTCAGGGGACTTTCTCAAATCATATGACTGTGGTAGATAGCCCTTATTTTCCTCCTAGATCTCTTGAGGATTTAGCACAAACACTGAAATCATAGCTCTCTCTCATAACATATCTAGCAAAGTCCAGAGACACAAGGAACACTTATTAAGTAGCCAATAAAAGAAGAGCAAATCAATTTCAAGTAATAGTTGAGATTAAATCACAAATAATGGAAAATTGCATACTTTTAAACAAAATTAATAACTTTAGAAAATTAATCAATTTCTGTTCAACTTACAAAAATGAAAATTTTCACATTTATATATGCTGTTATCTTTTTTAAAGACTAAAGATGCTGAGATTTTCAAATTAGCTTGCTTATGGTTAAGGCTGCAAATGAGAAAGGCTACTATGTTGATCAAAACACAGGCTTAACTCATAAAGGGGAATAAAAGAAGTGCTAGTGCACAGCACATTCCAGTGAAGAGGAGAAAAAAAAAAGTTAATCAATTCAACTCAATTTTAGCTGAGGGCATTTTTCCACGACTGCTGAACCCTAGCATGTGTCAGGCAGCTAAAATTACACTAAAATGTGTAAGCTCTGTTGTTATTTTAGAGATAATCCAAGAAGCAAAACAAAGCCAAAAATTCTCCCAGCATTTTTAACATGAAATGCTTTAATCTTCAATCAGGTGCATACTTTTTTCTGTTTTAAAATCTTTATGTACGGTGTCTTCTTTTGTGTATGTCTGAAAGTTTCCAGAATAAAAAGTAAAAACAAAACAAAAAAAGAACAACAACAAAACTGATTTTGTATGCATTTCCAACACACTGTTCATCCTTTAGAACAATTCTTACCAGTCTCTGTTTCTGAAGTTCTTCTCGAAGTATTCTATCTTCTGGTAAAACATCACATAACAAAAAATAATTGTCTTGTTCTTCTGTTGAGAGATGAGGAAAATAAATGAGAAACAATATTTATCATCTTTTCCAGAAGGATTTATTCTTAAAAATATATATATATATATATGAGGATCTCTCTTTTGGTATACAGTTCTGCTTTAGCTTTCTTGAAGTTAGGCAACATAAACACAGTAATTTAATTTTAGCTATGATGAAAGTGAGAGAAATCTAATTTAAGAAAGTAAGATTATTCCTTTGAATTTTTGAATTGTAGGGAAAAGATGGTAGCCAAGATGTACACTTACCAAATGGAGCTGTGGAATTGATTCTTATCACACTACAAAAATCTGTAACGGGCTGTTCAGTGAACCTTTTCCTCCAATATAAAATGTACCTTAGAACAATCAAAAAGAAATGATGATGAGAAGACTCAATGCACTACTTTAGAATGACTAGATTTTATAAGAACATTTAATTATTGCAAAGCAACGAAGCAAATGTTGACTGAAAACTGCTAGAAAATCTGTAAACAGAAAAGCAGTAGAGCATTGTAGAAATACAAAATAAATATTTAATGAAATGAAATTACCCTGTAAAGGCATGGAAATGATTAAACTTTACTATCCCCCAATTCAATAAACAGACATATGGGAAAGGTAAAATGAATTATTTCTAGTAATAACAAAGTTTTTCTGAAATCACATCTAAGTTAGCACGAATTTAAAATGCAACAATGATTAAATAGGCTTTATCACATACTTTCCAACAAATTAAAAGTTGGGTGGTTATCTTATACGTCAAAAGAACAGAGGTCATAATAATAATGCAATGAGAAGTCAGTTTAAATTCAATATCTATAGAATAAGATAGAAAAATTCCATACGTGCACACTGTATCTGAAATGAGGCAAATTTAGCCTTTGGAAAAATAGTTAGGCTTACAATTCTCGTATCTAACGAGCAGAGTTAGAAGAAGCACACTGACTAAATTTAAAACCAAGCATAACACCCAGACCTGCATATCTGATGCAAGAGGCAGTAAGACGACAGGAAACAACAAGCTGTTCCTCTTTCCATTTATCCAACAAGATTTATATCGGCAATTGCAATCTTATTTATCAAATGGTACCAAGAAGAGAATGTGTTCTCCTTCATGGAGAGAAAGGAAATGGAAAGGCTGACTCTGTAGTTGACAATTTATCAGGCTACAGGGTTGATGGATAAAAACAGAAACTTACAACAAAGAAAGAAAACCTGTGAAAGAGATGTGACCTACTGAAAGATGAAGTGCGCAGAAAGAGTAGGAATTTGGACATTTTAAATGGCTTAATAAAGCACCTAGCAGTGTTTTGCAAATAGTAGGTGCAAATAGTAGGTCCACAATAAATGTTTTAAAGAGGTAGAAGAGCATTTGCAGATTCCTGCAAGGTTCTCTAAGTAACCTCCAGCTCCCAATATTTTGTCTCCTTTTTATTCTTTTATTCTTACTTCTCTTCTTCTTAACATTAATTTCCTAATCCCATGGTGCTCTATAGAAAGGTCATTCACGAAAAAAATATGTGCCGAGAGAGAAGACTTACAGAACCATAACATGAGCTAACAAAAATACAAATGGATGACAACACTAAGTATAGAATATATAAGGAAAAGAAGTAAAGGAATAATGTATAAACATAGAACCACATGTTTTAGTTCTCTTTCTTCTCATGTACAACCATACTGTCAACATGGATGGGTAAGTAAGGGGAGAGCTTTCCTTACAGAAAAAGGCTAGACCTTATCTTAAGAGATCTGAAAATGATGTATCTTAGGCTCCAGCTCAGCTTCAAACTATAAATACTATACATGTTGCACTATGACCCTATGGTTAGCTCCCTGGCTTCCATTTTAGAAGTATCAGAAGAAGACAAGAGCATATCAGATCCATCAAAGTACACAAAAAGAAAAAGTATCTACAATAGGCTGAAACATTATTTCCTTGGCCACCCTACCCTAGGCCAGCTTTGGCACCCTCCAGTCCTCAGTATCTTATATAGCTACTCTTATTCTCCTCTTCCATTCCCCACTAGTTGCTTTATTTCCCCCTGGGGGAGAGAGAAAAAAGGGACAAGGAAAAGGCAAGAGAAGACTTAAAAGAATAAAAATGACAATTCTAGCCATTTTCCTTATTCTCCTCTCAGCATATTTTCTATTGCAAAGTGGTGACAGGAATGAAGGAACACAGAACTTCTATGAGGGATGTCAGGAATAGAAAATGAATTATTCTTCCAAATTGAAATATACAGACATCTATTTTCACGACTAATCAAATTCATACAGCAGACCCAGGTGCTGACATAACTTATTTAAAAAAACAGGACAGCCAAGTTTTATCTGGAGTTCCCTCAGGGCTACCACTAGATACACCAAGGAGAGTTCATCACTCCTGATTACTACTCCACTGAAGACCGGCTAGGCGATACCCTCTGGGCAAAACTGAGAATAGCGGTCAGCCCTTTATCAGTTCCATTCTGGGTAGAAAAGTACCCGTGTGAAACTACATGAAGCAGACAACCAGGTTAAGAGCTGATACTAGCGACCAGACTGTCCTTTGAATTGTCGTTGACTTATTTTCGGGTTAGGGTTAGGGTTAGAGTTAGGGTTAGGGTTAGAAGAGTCAACATAATAAGAGTCTCTTATCTGCACAGATCTTGTGCCAGAAGAAGTGTCGCTTTTTAAATTAAGACTATGGTCAAACCCTCCCAGTTGATGATTTAATAAGTGACGCCACCAGCCCTACAGGCAACAGTGAACAGAGGAGCAGGGACTTTGCATTCAGAGATATGAACCTGAATTTCAAGTTTTCTAACTTTTCTGAAACTCAGTTTACTCATTTACAAAATGAATTATTGGTAACTGAATAGGATAATACATGTAAAGCAGTGTCCAACATCGTGGGTCTTTAATAAATGGTAGTTATTATAAGAAAAAGTAACATATTTAGATAAGATTGACGTAGTAAAGAATTTATGTTTATTTCAGAGAAGCACTCGTGCCTAAAACAACAACAAAAACAACAATAATAACATGTCATCAAACATTTTTCATGAACAAGTCAAAACAATTATATTAGTGGTGTTAGAGGGCACATATAGGTGGCTAAGGTGGTAGAAGAGTAGAATGATAATGATGATGACAAGGATGACAATTACTAGCAGCTATCATTACTGAGACCTTACTCGCTCAAGGTCACATACTTAGAATGTCAGAATTGGGATCTGAAGTTGGTCTCTCTGGCTCCAAACCAAAATCAAATCTTCTACAACACAGTGCCTTTAATGTCATGTGAGGACCAATCTATACAAGAATTGCAGAAAAGGGAAGACAGGGACAGGAAAAAGCTCCTAGAATTATAGTTGTAATGGATACTTGAAGCACTTTTTCCCTTAAAGACCAAGGAGAATGCTTTTTGACAAGGCAAAACCGAACTATAGAAATGAAGTTTGAAGAAAGACAGAATGTCTTCACTTTCCGAAAAGCATATAACCTAATAGTAGCCCTTGCTCTGATCCGTTCCTAACTTCCTGCCTAAGTACTGAAAGTTGACACCAGCTGTTTGGGGCTGTTGATTTGGAACTGCTTGACTAGGCAAGAGGTGCAAAGAAATGCCCCAAACAGAGGTAACAATGTCCTCATTCCAAGAGTCAATGGGTCTTAGTCTCCAATGGCTTCCATGTTTGGGTCCTGTCTCCTTGATCTTTGAAGAAAAGGTTCACACCATGTACTTGTTTTGTATCAGAGTTTACTTCAAGGTGGTAGGCACAAGGGAAGCAATTACTAACATCAAACAACTTAAAATCACGGAGAGATTCTGTCTAGCAGAACCTCAGCTGCCCTCCTCAAATAGTTAGGGAGGGCTTCCCATGGGATGAAGGGAGAGAAGACACTGCTATATGTTCATAGTCTGGCAGTCTTTACATTGGTTAACAGTTATTTTATTGTCCCACGAACAAGTAGTCATTGGACATGATGTTTTTCAGATACCATCTCTAGGAATATCTCCGAGATGTTGTTAGGAAGCTTCTGATGGAAGGAGGACAAAACAGGTATTGAGCCCAATAGGCATAAAATTGTCATTTGAGTGTTCTCTTCCTGACGGAAGGTTGGTGACAACAACATCAAGGAAAAAATCATGTTACAAAAGCAAAATATAACCATAAATTACCATACAATTTACACATAGAAAATTATGTATACCTTATTGTAGTATACTGTATAAATAGATCTGAAATGTAACATACATTTGACTTAAGTCTAAATTTAAGATGCATCCTAATTAAACACATAACAGTACTTCTTTAGCTTATAATTAGAATTAAGAGGTGTCAATATAGTATATACATTTCCCTGTGGTTGGCAGAAGCATTCAGACAAATAGCATTCAATTGAGAGATGGCTTAAAGATAGCAGATCTTCAAAACGTGTTTCTTATGACATTTTTCCCTACCCACTAAAACATATTTTTCAATGTTAAGGGATTATTTATTATTTCTCTTCTTCATTTTTTCCTTTTCTTCTCTTTCATTTTTCCATTTCCATTAGTTTATTTAAAGCTACAATTGCAGCCACTTGATATATAAAGGCAGCTAGTATGAACTCTTTATTTGGATGACAGTTATCAAAGCATTTCATACTTTATTAAAAAGGTCATAAAAGTAATTATTAGGTCATCAGCAAATAGTCTTTTTTCTTTTAAAAGAACTTCAATCATGTCTCACAGAACTGCCTCACAAAAAATACTTGTAGTAATCTCTTGCCTGTCCAGCCCCCCATTGTAACTGCTGTGCTTATTGACAGAGGCATAAAGATTTGAGATATGGTTGTTAATTAAGTAGTACTGAAGGAGAGGAATTTAATATAGGAAGGGACAAGAATGAAGGAGTTAACATTTATCATCTGGAAAAATTTTATCTACTGACTAAAGCCAGCAAATAGCTCAGTATAAATAACTATGAAATGGTTCAAAGTAAAGATTTTTATTTTTGTTTTTGTTTTAGTCCCTCTGCCTGAAAGTTTTACTGTTACTTTGTTCCAATAAAAAATGTCAAATGTATTTAACATGAAAACTTATAACTTATTTCTTGTAAAGCACAAGTCCATCTCTTTATCATTTTTATTACTTATTATACTCAGAAGTAACAACTCCTCTCTGAGAAGTCATATATATACATATGAATTATTCAATCTGTAAAGAAGTTCTGAGCAAATTAATTCATGCCAATTGAACCTCTTATGTTCCCCTCTCCCCCTTATAATTGTTTTTCTAAAGTTAGGAAAAAGTCATATAACGTTGAGAAGATTCCAATTTAACTCTGATCAAAAATAGTCAATGCTTGTTGTTTTGGAGAGGAATTTTTAGATTCCCTAAAGAGTGGGAGTTATTATCTAAAGGAGACTAAATATATTAAAAGGTATTTAAAAGCAAGAGAGTTTACTCATATACATTCCTGGTAAATTTGAATTAATCACATTTTCACTTCCTGAGAGTGAAAATTTTATATAGTTAGGAAGATAGTCGACAAGGAAAATCTAGGTTTTCCAATTTAAAGTACACGTTAACTCTACATTTTGTTTAGAAAGCACTTAGATACCTATCTTTTTCTTTTTAATTAAAGCTTCCATTTTATTACATAACTGCATTTAGAGGGTGATTGATCCCAACATTTAGTTATTGACTCCTAAACCCTGAGACCTAGTAAATAATTTGATTTTTCCTGCCCAGAAATGGATAAGATTAACACCAATGATAAAAGAGAGAGCTAGATTAGTACAAATATAGCTACTTAGCTATCATACATAAGAACAAAAGATAAAATACCAACTGACTCACTCATTCCTCACAGATTTTAGGAGAAGAGAAAGAAAAATCTTAACATTACTCAATTATCACGGGTAGGCAATAATTTTATACAATTCTTGAGGGAGAATTTGCATTTATATGATACAACAGAGTAAAAGAATAGTTTCACATCAAAGAAATGCTGAGTAATACAAGACTTACAAGAGATAACTCATTTGATAGTCCTGTCGTTGGTTATTTGAATAAGAACAGAATTCGAAGATCTCTAGCCTAACAAGTGTCTAAAACAAAATCAACAGATCTGACTATATGTAACTAGGTATCATGTATAAGAAAGTTCTGGGAGTATTCTGGGACATATATACATACGGGATATATATACATATACACACATACATATATATACAAATATTTTAATTGAAAAGAAAGAATAATGAATGAGAATGAGAAGCGTGGAGTGGTTCCTCTAAAAGTATGTAAGAATTAGTTTATGCTACCAGTTGGTGGCCTATATTATTCCTATAACTCTCCTCCCCTAATCTATTCTATTTCTGCTCCCTGACCAGGCAGCACCAAAATCGACTCAAAAATAGCAATGCTGAGTGGATATAAGGAGCCATAACACAGAATGCATGCAGCAGACATTCAGTATTGGTGTTACACAGTTAAGAAGGATATGAAGGGTTAGAGAATAGCTAACATTACGGTATTCTGGCCATTCCAACTTAAAAACGAACTGCCACTCTAGAAGTGTAGGGTATTTAGAACCCTGAATTAAATTTTCTCAAAAGTTAAATTTCCACAAATGATAATTAGGTTTTCAGATCATCGTAAATGCTTATTGAAAACTCAAGCTATAGTTACAGAAAAATAAGATTTCAAATATATCTTTGGTAATCAAAATACAATGAAATTTTTGGCTACCAATTAGGTATAAAAGATGTCTCAGGCACTAGCAGGTGCTATCCATACCCCGTTTTACACAATACTCGACATTCTTTTGAGGGCTGGTGTTACCTTCATCTTATAGATGAGGAAATTGATGCTTAGAGTGGTTAGGTAGCTTGCTGGAAGTCACATGGTTAGGAAATCACCAAGTCTGCATTCAACCCTAGGCCTGCCTGGTTTCACAGTCCACTCTTTGATAATACAGCTTGCTGCTTTACAAGACTCATCATAAGAAAAAAGCTGCTTACTAACAATGATGTGGTTTCGGAGACACAGAGTTTAGATGCAGGGATATTACAATATCTGGGCTACTCTAATGTTTTGTAGGGAAATTAGCACAGAACGTCTCAAAATGGGACCTTACCAGACATATCAAAATGTATGCTTTCAGTAACTATAGAAAGCTAGTCACTACCATGATGCCATTTCTATGGAAAATACTTTCCAAGTTTCAACTAATAATGACATGAACATAACTGTTCCACTATAGCTGCTTAGGAGAAGGCATTTCTCTTGGATAATCACTTCTAGGAATTATGAATTGGGGCAAAAAGGAATAATTGACTATGGTACTTGTCTGTTGGTATGGATCATTCTAAGTCAGGTGCTCAAAAGTTGGAGTCTAGCTCTCTTTGGTCCATGTCTGCATAGGTTAGGTTCCTACATTTCACACATGCCCAAAGTTGGCAATTCCTCAACCACTCACCTCTATCTGCTCTTCATCTTCCTCTCAAAATCTCAGTCACTGACCTCAACAGCTGTCTACTTTTATACCCTCTTGGCTTGTTGAATGACAATTTTTTTCTGGTTTTCAACCTCATCACAGGACTTAAGCTGAGAGTTCTTTGGACAAAATCCTTTTCGCTTGAAAGGCTCCAAGGATCCCTGTTCCCAAACACTGCCCTTTGGGTCGCATTTTACCAAGTCTATTCTGGACTTTCTGGAAGGACTTACTCAGTTGGAGAATGCCTATGGCCTGAACATGAAAAGAACATCAGTCTGATAGAGATCAACAATGTCAACAATCTCATGGAATGTGGCAAAGGGAATATTATCTACTCTTTGGAAAGTTGGTGTGTTTCTAGAATTTGTAGGACATGCAACAGTATGAGACATTCTCAGATACAACTTACACACTCAAGTAGGCAAACGAATGCAAAGATTTTTTTAAAAGTCTAAGGAGAAACCTGAGAAAGAATATGAATTTTCATATTTGTCTAGGAATATTTTACATATAAGTTATGCCTTTCCTCTAAGAATAATAAATTTAATTCTTTTATGGACAAAAAAAATTTACCTTTGGAAATCAGCCACCAACTTGACATCAGCTATCACAATCTTATGTTCAATAATCATGTGCTTCAGAAGTTTGTCTTGTTCAGCCACAGGAAAATGTTCTTCACAGAAAATACAAGGCACAGATGGAGAACCTTCTAAAGTGGTGGTGCCACCTGGATTTTCTGGCAGAGAAAGTGGCTCCAAGATACAATCCTTACTGTCTGGAAGAGACAAAAAGAAAAAAGAGAAAAGCTGAAACCAACTCTCTTCAGAAGGATGATTTCTCACCTCCTGCATTAAAAAGAGCCTAAAGATATTTACATATCTCCAAAATGAAAAATACATAGTGCCAGAAAGCAGCATACTTGATTATCATTTTAAACAGCTTCTGCAACCCAGAGGGAGTATTGCAAAGCAGCTAGAACTCCCCATTTGCCGGCTTGAATGGGGGAAATCCATTTGTCAGGGCAGCTGTTCAAGCCTTCTTGGACACTGGCCAATGGCAGCAATTCCAGGGGTACTTGGAAGGGGAAGGCTGCAATATGCTGGGTTAAGGTTCTAAGGCCCAAGTGTGACCTATGGCTGAGAGTTATCAACACTTTGGGAAGTAAATGGTATATGTTGAGGCTATAGATAATGCCAGGCCAGTCTTTTAAGCTGCTTCCTGTTACACCTGCAAACTCTTTTCAGTTTCTGATTATCTGTCATGTGCAAAGAAGATAGCTCTCATACTGGTTTGACACAGCATGTGCTGGGTGGCCCAGGTGGCAATTTTTGAGGTTGATTTATGTCTACCATTTGCTTATTTACACAATTATGTATCATAATTAAAGTTCTTGTGAACAAAGAGATGAATGCTCAATTACTAGACATACATGGTAAATATTTTTCTTGTCTATACTATTCCATTTCCTAACATCACTTATAGTATCTTTAAGAGTTGAGGTGTATAAGGTCTATAGCTCTGAATTCAGGGCCTCAAACTACAGCCAGTTGTGTCAGGAGCTCTCTTCAGTCTTTCAGGGTGGAAGACTGGACTTGTTACTTTATGGAGGCTATTGAGTAGTTACTAAGCAGGCAACTAGGGTAAGGCATCTGGCATCTGAGGAAGGGCAGGGAACCTTCCTCAGAAAGAAAGACAGCTATTGCACAGACAACAGTCTTTGGAATTAGGTTATTATTAATTCTACTGTTAAATTTTATTTCTTATTTTTATCTTACTCTATCTTATTTCTAAAGGCCTTCTTAATTGAAGAATTCATTGAATCAGTTCCTGGTGCACTGTTGACCATGGTTTAAGAATTGGATAAGTGATGTAAGAGGGCAGCATTCATTCACTCACTTAACAAAAATCAGCTGAGTATCTACTGAGTGTTGGTCCTTCCTGTTCAATGTTGCATAACATGATCCTTACCATCAAGGCTCAAGTGCTCACAATTTGTTTGAAGGTACAAATAAGTTAAAAGGATAAAGAGATAGAGAATGTACAGGGTTTATGGGAGTATGGGGATAGGCGGGATCACCTAACAGCTAGAGAGGGAAGGCATTCCATAGGAGATGTCCTTGGAGATGTCCTCTAACACATCACTTATAATACTCTGCTCATATTAAAGGATGCTAAATCAAACTGTTTATCTTAGTTCCATAAAATTATTTAATACCAGAAAAGGTGAAAACAGGGTATACATGACAATAGGAAGAATATTTAAAATATACAAGCACTTCAGAAGCACTATTAAAATTGGTGTGTTACCAATTATTATATTTATTAATATGGTAATGGAATCAAGGAATTCTGGAATTCTACAGTTCTTCAGTTCTAGGTTAAATTCTGTAGGAACTTAAACCCAAAGGTGAAAAAATAGGATGGGGGAAAGATAGATAAGTAATATACTTATGAAACTCTATAATAATATTTTACATTCAGTAGAATAGGACAACAAAAGGCAGCATATTCTCAATAAAGGTAACATTAGTAAACATTACCTGCCATCTAGGAAATAACAAGTACTGTATTACACCCTTCTCCCCAAGTTTCACTGAGATATTTGACTGCTTGAATGCAGGAAACAAACAATGCATTAATAATCATCAGCAACAGCAAGAACTAACATTACCAGGTGTTTGCTATTTGTAAATTACCAGCAAAGTGCTTTAGGGCACTTTCTCAATTAATCCTAACTATCTTATTTGGTTAGTACTATTATAACCCTCATCTTTTAAATGAGAGAATTGAGACTTAGCAAAGTTAAATAATTTTCCAGCCACAGTGTTAGTAAGTGGCCTAAACATAGTAAGTTGCGCCTAAATTCAAACACTGCATTATTCTGACCTCAATACCATAAGGCATTTCCCCAACTCTGTGTTTCTTCTTTAATATGTATGTTCAATGCTGTTTTGAATTAATATGTATTTAGAAACCACACTGAATGTATATGTATTCTGCCAGTGTCCTGCAGTCTTCCAATTACTACCTCCACCAGCAATTCTTAAACCAATCTCAGGAGCCCCCATCCTCCAAAAACCACTGGGTACAGTTTCTATCATTGTCTTTATTCTTTCCTAAGGCTTTACAGTAAACTCTCTGCTACTCTACTGTGGTTCACTTCTCTTCCCTTTTGTAATTTCAATGCCCAGTTTCTCTTTTTTCAAATTATTCCTAAGACAATAGACCCAAATGTTCAGACATATGAGAACCAAATTGCTTGTGGTCACTGTAAAGGTATACAGGAACAAAATCATAAATATGCAAATTTTATGTATGAAGACTTTTGTTTTGGGAGTTACTAAGTTGTATTTGGGAACCTGAGTTACTATATATTCCAGAAAATAAAAATTTTAGTATAACATTTTTATACAAGAAGATTTTACAGTTTTCTCTGACTTCCTAATCATTTAGCATCGTGCTCAAATTTTTAACAGCATTGATCATATAAAGTAATTTGTTTACCTATTTGTCTCTCCCTCCCCCCTTCAGACTGTTAATCCCTGGAAGAGAAGGTCACCTTTATTTACCTGGCACGTACACTGTATGTTATCCCACCATGACTATCACCACTATTGTGTGTTTATTTTGTGCTGGGCATTGTTAAGCACTTTATATGTACATTATTAACTCAGTTAACCCTCACAATAATCCTAAAACAGAGATTCCATTTCTATCCCTGTTTTACAGTTGAGGAAACTGAAGCACTGAGAGGCTAAGTGACTTGCTCTAGACAGCTAGTAAGTGGTGGAGCCAGAATTTGAATCCAAGCAGTCTGGCTTAAGCATTAGCACTCTTAAGCTATACACATCACTAAGGAGTTTAGTCCTTTTCCTATAGGAAGTAGAGATATTCCTATGTTTTAAATTGATATGGGGAGAAGGACTGGAAAGAGGCAAGTCTCAAGAGGAGGAGATTGACCAGTTGGGAGACTACTGTAGATGTCCAAGTTTGAGGGCTTGTTTGAGGCAGCAATGTGAGCAGTGTTTAGAGAGGAGGGATAGAGGAGAGACTACAGAGATTAAACTGACAGTTCCTGATTATCGGTTGGCCATAGGCAGTGAAGGAGAAGACAACTAGGAAGCCTCCCAGGATTCTGGCTGGGAAGACTGTACAAATGGGGGTAACAGTCACCAATCTAAAAATACATGTAGAGAAGCAGGTTTTTTGTTTTGTGAGAGAGATGAATAATGAGTTAAGTTTTAGATGAGCTCAGATGATCTGCTCAGAAGTTAGCTATTCTTGACATGGCTGGCGGAAAAGGGCAGCAGTGCCGGGTGTTGCACGTGATACCTTGGCGCTTTTCTTTGTTTGCCAGGCCCCTCCTGTCCAGGTCCTCTTATGGGCTTGATCCACTCCATCTCTCCAAGCCCAACAACAGCAAATACCTCTGTCGTAATTAATTATTTACATGTACATCTCTGCCTCTAGGGTAGTCTGTGAACTCCTAAAGTTCAAGGACTCACTTATTTTCATATTTATGGTGTAGACCATACAGTGCCTAAAATATAGAGGGTATTTGATAAGTGTTTGTTGGATGAAAAAATGAAAGAATGAATAATGGACCAGAGGTACTTACAACTAGTTACACCTTTAACTCAAGTTTCTAGGGAAATCCTATTTCAGGAAACACCAGTGGCTGGCTGTCTTCAGGGAAACTTTCTCTGACCAGGATTGAGAATAGTCCAACCATAATTACAGCCAGATCCTTAGTGCTGTGGGCCTTGCTGTAACAGGCCCATTGGTAATTAATAAACAATGATGTAAAAATTACATTGAATTCTAAGATAAACATTATTGAGTGTAATAAAAGTATATTGTATTTAATTAGGGATTTTTAAATTTTTCATATAAAGATACTCTCCAGTAAACAAAGAACAAGTGGCATTTGGAATGCAGAGTAAGTTATACCACTCCATCAAAGGACATTTCTATGGGATAGACCTGAATCCTAAATATATATTTTACTTTAGAGCAGTGGTTTCTGAATCTGTTTGAGTTTCATCACCTGGAGGGCTTTGTAAAAGTACTGATATCAAGACATTATTGTAGACTGAGGAAAAGCAATTTTTACCAAGCAGTAGTCCCTAGACTGAAGCCCAGGAATCAATGGTTCCAAGGATGATCACATGGGGATTGTGGGTATCTTGAACTCATGGAAAAGTCCATAAATTAGGTGACAAGGCCTTGCGGCAAAGTTTACTTGATAGTCTATACTATCAAGTATAGAGAGCCCCCCAAATACTACGAGAACCCCCCAAATACTAAGCCATAGGTCCTATAGAGAGCCTCCCAAATACTAAGCAATAGGTCAGCAGATATAACTCAGTAAGATTTGTCTAACAGATTGTTTATTTCCAGCTGTCACCACAAGAATCATATCTATATCCTACCACGTGGTAAAAAGATAATAGATGCAGAAATATATAATTCTTTGCTACAGGGACCTTGAATTCTAAAAGGCAAAAGGAAGTAAATTATATCTAGCTCCTTTCAGCAAAGAGGCAAAGTATCTAGGAAATTCTGCTTTGGCCCAAAATCTGCTTCACACATTTGTTACAAATTAACGACAACAAATTTTCTGCTCTAGTTTTCACTTTGAACAGCAACTCTGTTCAAATGAACTGTAAAAAATACCATCCTGAGAAAACTGAGTTTTTGAGGAGATCCTAGCTGATTATGAACAAATTTATTGACTCTGGGTAAGATCCCCAAAGTGTCAAATTATTATTCTAGGCCTGCTTCTCAAAGTTTAATGTGCATATAATCATCTGGAGATTTTGTTAAAATGCAGATCCTGATGCAGTAGCTGTGGCAGCCAGGGAAATGCGCCAGTCAAATCTCCTGCTGCTCTGAGCATAACTGAAAGATTGCTTCATGTGTTGTGCTCCAAAATCCCACTTGCACTGAGGCCAAGCTTTCCACAGGCTCTCTAAGTAAATGATTACAAGCAACAGAAATAGTACAGCAGACTCATTCCTTTGATAAATGGAACTTCACTGACATGTGACATTGCCTGGAAGATTCCCATGGGCTTGCCAGAAACTTGCTTGGGACTGCGCTGCAGTCTGAGATTCTACTCAGCCCTTCTTCCTTCCCTCCTTCCTTCACAGTGGTCAGACCTATACTGCAACCTCCTCCAGCTCCCTCTCCTTTTTCTCTTTTCTGGTATCTTCCCCAACAAATCTCTTACGTGTCAAATCCTATCTTAGTGTGTGCTTCTTGGAGGTCATGAACTAACAAAGTAGATCTGGGAGGTAACTTGAAAATCTGCATGTCCTTCCCACTTGATGTCAGTCAGCCCATCCACAAACCATACTTTGAGTAATAAGGTTCTATCTAGAGAACAAACAAGTCATGAATTCATAATACACCCATGTGCTAAAATACGTAACCTTAGACTTTGCAATGCATCATTACTGCCAAGTAGATAAAGGCTGCTGGTGCTCTGAAGGAAAAACAAGAAGCGTTTGAGGTTTCTGGCCCCCTTAAGTCAAATGAGAAAAAAAGCCCATATCAACAAAGAATTGATGAGAAATTTTTCAGCATTCCATTGTAGGGAACTGCAGAACACCTCACACATCCTTTGCCCTTTAAGGAAGTCCTCACAATTTGCTTTGCACACTAGCACAACACCACTACTGAAACTCTAAAAAAAGTAAAGGAGTAATTTTGGTAATATACTCATCCCAGATCAAATTGGTTTAGTTGCTACTCTTATCACATTCTGACAATCTAATTAATCGATAACCATCATAAAAATTGGAATATCAAGATTGGCAGGGTATTTTTGTTTGTTTTTGTTGTTTTAATTCAGAAAATGCTGTCAACAAGCTCCTAGTTTCCAAAGTAAACATTTCCTTTACAGTTATTCTTTTTTTTTTTTTTTTTTTAAAGCTTCAGTACATGGTTGTGCATCCTACTTGCTGGTTTTAGTTCTCTATGTGAGCTGCCGCCACAGTATGACAACTGACAGACAGGTGGTGTGGTTCCACAACTGGGAAATGAACCTAGGCTGCAGTGGCGAGAGCGCTGAATCTTAACCACTAGACCACCAGGGCTGGCTCTACATTTATTCTTTATTTATATTAGTGTAATTCATTTGATTATAGCTTTCTTAAGTATCCTGTCCAGCCCAAATAATATTTTCAGGCAGGCCTGTTCTCTAAGCTTTGGATTTGACAGACATTGTATCTTTCCATAGGCCTCTAGCGCCTAGTCAATCTCATTTACTCTGTGTTGATTTTATTCTGATAATTAAACTCCAAGAAGGTAACTTTATTTCTAAATTCTTCAGGGTTTTTCTCTCTTACACTAAAAATGGGCTTCTAGTTCCTAAACAAGTCAGTTCTTTAGTTACTAAAAGTGTGTCCCCTACAGAGGCATTTGGAAAATGGAAGAGACTGGGACTGGTCTTTTTAACCACAATCAATCTCCAAAGCTCAGAGTAAGAATGTAAGACCCTTATTTAATTAGCCCCGGGCTAATAATTCATTTTGTAAATTATTGAGGCCCAATATTTAAAAGATTAATTTACTGTATTCCTACTAAGAGTGGGAAAATATGGAGGGATGGACTTAAATAAATCAGCGTTGACACACATTCTCTCTCAACACCACACTGAGACTACTGATGAGGCTGTGTTGGATCAGTACCCTCATAAATAGCTGGCAGGTTTGCCACTTCCTTTTGGTACGAAAACAGGGTTATAAACACATTCAACTCTTAAACCTAATAAACCCATGCTTGAAAATTTAAGGAGGTAATTTAACACAAGCAAAAAGCTATGAAAAATTTATTACACCACCACCTATAAAGCAAAGTAATAGAAACAACCTAAATGCCATGCAAATGAAAATCAGTTCTATAAAACATGGCATGTTGGTGGTGTATAATATTATGTATTTGCTAAATGGTAGTTATGAAGACAATGGATAAATATTGAAAAATATGTTTGATATTAACTGAAAAGAACCTAATCCACAATGAATTGCACACAATGCCTCACACATATACACAAACAAACACACATGTACATACACTCACAAAAACGTACAAAGTTTGAAAGGACAAAAAGAAAACAATGAGAGATTATGAATGCATTTATTTATCAAAAATGTTTTTAACATTGAAAAATTTTAAAATAAAAAGCATGTTACCTGATGAGTTCCTCAATGTAACTGTGACAGACAAAATTAAGTAAAGCAAGCACAGTTTTTTTTTTTCTTGTGAGGAAGATTGGCCCTGACCTAACATCTGTTGCCAATCTTCCTCCTTTTGCTTGAGGAAGATTGGCCCTGAGCCAACATCTGTGCCCATCTTCCTCCATTTTGTATGTGGGACGTGCCACAGCATGGCTTGATGAGCGGCGCGCAGGTCCGCGCCCAGGATCGGAACTTGCAAACCCTGGGCCACTGAAGTGGAGTACGTGAACTTAACCACTATGCCACCAGGCCAGTCCCTGCAAGCACAGTTTTATCTGGTCACTTTTTAAGTCTTGACATTTAAGATAAATTTTGATTATATTTACCATTTTAAAATTGAATGCCTACTATGCATAAGATGTATGCTAGGTACTATCAGAAATGCAAAGATTATTAATATAAAATCCCTAACCTGAAGAAGTTGTTCACCTAGAGGAATATATAAGACAACTGTACAAATAATTATAATACATGTCAACTTATGTGAAGTTGGCTGCATAAATCAAAGGCTAAGGGATAGGGAGGAAAAAAATAAGTCAGGAGAAAGGAAGAAGAGTCTTCATAGAGGATAAAGTCTTTGAAATGATAAAGAACTCCAGCAAGTAGATATGTGTAGTTAAAAAATCAAAATAGTCCAATTAGTGCTAGAGTGTAAGTAAGAAAAGGCTACAAAAGGCAATGGATCACATGTTGATGGGCCTTAATGCCAGGTCAGATTCATATTTAATTTGGAAGTTGTGAGTAGATCCTGAAGGCCTTTAATGAGGAAAGTAACGTAACATATTGGGTCACAAAACAAGTATTAATAAAATGAAAACACAACATACTAAAACTTATGGGATACAGTGAAATAGTGCTAAGAGGGAAGTTTATAGTGGTAAATGTCTACATTAAAAAGAAGGAAGATCTCGGGGCTGGCCCAGTGGCGCAAGCAGTTAACTGCGCGCACTCCGCTGCGGCGACCCGGGGTTCGCCCGTTTGGATCCCGGGCGCGCACCGACCCACCACTTGGCAAGCCATGCTATGGCGGTGTCCCATATAAAGTGGAGGAAGATGGGCACGGATGTTAGCCCAGGGCCAGTCTTCCTCAGCAAAAAAAGAGGAGGATTGGCAGATGTTAGCACAGGGCTAATCTTCCTCACAAAAAAAAAAAAAAAAGAAGAAGAAGGAAGATCTCACATACAACCTAACTTTGTAACGTTCCTTCCTAATTTTCCAAGGAAGGAAATAATAAAGATTAGGACAGAAATAAATGAAGTAGAGAATAGAAAAAAGTCAACAAAATTAAAAGTCAGTGTTTTGAAAAGATAAAATTGACAAACCGTTAACTAGAATAAGAAAAAAAGGAGAAAAGACTCAAATAAATAAAATCAGGAATGAAAGAGGAGACATTATAACTGATACTACAGAAATACAAAAGATCATAAGAGACTACTATGAATAAATTATATGCTAACAAATTAGATAACTAGAAGAAATGGATAAATTCCTGGAAACATACAACCTACCAAAACTGAATCATGAAGAAACAGAAAATCTGAACAGACCTATAACTATAACGAGACTGAATCAGTAATGAAAAAACTCCCAACAAAGAAAAGCCCAGAAACAGATGGCTTCACAGGAAAATTCTACCAAACATTTAAAGAAGAATTAATGCCAATTGTTCTCAAACTTTTCCAAAAAACTGAAGAGCAAGGGAACACTTCCAAACTCATTTTATGAGGCCAGCATTACCCTGATAACAAAGCCAGACAAAGATACTACAAGAAAACTACAGGCCAATACAGTAGTTCCCCCTTTCTGGCTAGGGATATATTGCAAGACCCCCAGTTGTTGCCTGAAACCTTGGATAGTATTGAATCTTATATATACTATATTTTTTCCTATACATACATATTTGAGGTGTGACAGCAAAGCTAGTACAAATTTCTTTTTTTCTTCACAATCTCACGGATAGAAGATTTGTTCTTACCATAGATCTCAGCAACCTCAGCATATAATCTTTTTTCCTTCCTTATTAAGTTGAAAACTTGCACCTTTTCACTTGGAGGAAGCACTTTACAGCTTCTCTTTGGCATATCCGAATTCCCAGCATCACTGTTCTTGCCTTTTGGGGCCATTATTAAGTAAAATATGGATTACTTGAACACAAGCACTGTGATACTGTGACAGTCTATCTGATAACTGAGGCAACTACTAAGTGACAAATGAGCAGGTAGAGTATACAGCATGGATCCATTGGACAAAGGGATGATTCACAAAGGATGGAGTGGGATGGCGTGAGATTTCATCACGCTATTCAGAACGGTGTACAATTTAAAACTTATGAATTGTTTATTTCTGGAATTTTCCATTGAATAGTTTCGGACCACAGTTGACTGTGGCTAACTGAAGCTGCAGAAAGTAAAACTATGAATAAGGGGGAACTGTTGTATCCATAAGAAATACAGATGCAAAAATCCTCAACAAAATACTAGCAAACCAAATTCAACAGCACATTAAAAGGATCATACACCATAATCAAGTGGGATTTATCCCTCGGGCGCAAAGATGGTTCGGCATATGAAAATCAATGAATATGATACAGCACATTAACAGAATGAAAGATAAAAATCACACGATCATCTCAAAAGACGCAGAAAAAGCATTTGACAAAATTCAACATCATTTTATGATAAAAACACTCAACAAACTAGGAAAAGATGGCATTATCTCAACACAATAAAGGCCATATAAAAAAGCCTACAGCTAACATCATATTCAAATGTGAAAAACTGAAAGCTTTCCCTGTAAGATCAAGAACAAGAAAAGACAAGAATACCTACTCTTGCCACTTCTATTCAACATAATACTAGAAGTCCTAATTAGAGCAATTAGACAAGAAAAAAGAAATAAAAGCATCCAAATCAGAAAAAAAGTAAAATAATCGGTTTGCAGATGACATGATCTTATATACAGAATATCCTAGAGATCTCACACACACAAAAATGCTTAACAAATTCAGCAAAGTTGCAGGATACAAAATCAACATATGAAAATCAGTTGTGTTTCTATACACTAACATGAACCTTCTGAAAAGGATATTAAGAAAACAATTTCATTTATAATAGCATCAAAAAGACTAAAATACTTAGGAATAAACATACTCAAAGAGGCAAAAGACTTGTACACTGACAACTACAAAATAATGAAGAAAGAAATTAAAGATACAAACAATTAGACAGCCCATGTTCATGGATTGGAAGACTTAAAATATTAAAATATCCATACTACCCAAAGTGAGCTATGGATTCAATGCAATCTCTATCAAAATCTCAATGGCATTTCTTGTAGAAATAGAAAAAACAATCCTAAAATTCATAAGGAACCACAGACAACCATCAATAGCCAAAACAATCTTGAGAAAGAAGAACAAAGCTGGAGGCCTGGCCTACATTTCCTGGCCTCAGAACACATTACAAAGCTACAGGAATCAAAAGAGTATGGTGCTGGCATAAAGACATATACACACACACACACACACACACACACACACACATATACGTACATACGTACACATACATATCATCTATTTATATAGAGAGAGATCAAGGAACAGAATAGAGAGCCCATAAATAAACCCATGTATATACGGTCAAAGGATCTTTGACAAAGATGTCAAGACTACACAATGGGGAAAGGATAGTTTCTTCAACCACCATCTGTTAAAGAACACCATTGTTGGGTGAACTGGATAGTCACATGCAAAAGAATAAAATTGGACCCTTACTTTACACCACATTAAAAAATCAACTCAAAATGGATTAAAGACTTAAATGTAAGACCTGAAACTATAAAACTCCTAGAAGAAAACACAGGAAAAAAGCTTTATAATATTGGCCTTGGCAATGATTTCTTAGATATGACACCAAAAGTACAGGCAACAATAGACAAGTAGGACTACATCAAACTAAAAAGCTTCTGCACAGCAAAGAAAACAATCAACAAAATGACCTATGGAATGGGAGACAATATTTGTAAACCATATATCTGATAAGGGGTTAAGATCCAAAATACATAAGGTACTCATACAACTCAACAGCAAAATAACAAACAACTTGATTAAAAGTGGGCAAAGGACCTAAACAGACATTTTTCCAAAGAAGACATACAAATAGCCAACAGGTATATGAAAAGGTACTCAACATCACTAATCATGAAGGAAATGCAATTCAAAACCACAGTGAGATAGCACCTCACACCATTACGAATGACTACTATCAAAAGACAAGAGATAACAAGTCTTGGTGAGGGGTGGAGAAACAGGAACTCTTGTACACTGTTGGTCGGAATGTAAATTGGTACAGCCATTATGGAAAACAGGATTAAGGTTCCTCGAAAAAATAAAAATAGAACTATCATATGATCCAGCAATACCACTCCTGGGTATTAATCTAAGAGAATTGAAAACAGGATCTCAAAAAGATATTTGCACTCCCATGTTCACTGAAGCATTATTCACAATAGCCAAGAGGCAGAAACAACCTACACGTCCATTGACGGATGAATGGATAAAGAAAATGTGGTACAGATATACAGTGGATTATTATTCAGCCTTAAAAATGAAAGAAATTCTATCATACACTGCAACATAGATGAACCTGGAGGACATTATGCTAAGTAAAATAAGCCGGTTATAGAGGGATGAATACTGCATGACTCCACTTATATGAGGTATCTAAAGTAGTCAACAGCCAGCCCTTGTGGTCCAGTGGTTACGATCGGCACTCTCACTGTGACAACCCAAGTTCATTTCTTAGTCAGGGAACCACACCACTTGTCTGTCAGTTGTCATACTGTGGCAGCTTTGTGATGCTGTCAGCTATGCCACTGGTATTTCAAATACCAGCAGGGTCACCCATGGTGGACAGATTTCAATGCACCTTCCAGACTAGACAGACTAGGAAGAAGGACCTGGCCACTTCTGAAAAAATTTGCCATGAAAACCCTAAGAATAGCAGCAGAGCATATGTCTGATATAGTGCTGGAAGGTGAGAGGATGGTGCAAAAAGACTGAGCAGGGTTCAGCTCTGCTGTACACAGCATTGCTAGGAGTTGGAACTGACTTGAGGGCACTAACAACAAAAGTAGTCAAACTCATAAAATCAGAAAGTAGAATGGTGGTTGTCAGTGGATAGGGGAGGGGAAAATGGGGAGTAGCTGTTCAATAAGTATAGAATTTCAGCCATGCAAGATGAAAAAGTTCTAGAGATCTGTTGTATAACAATGTGCATATACTTAAAAATATTGTGTTGTACACTTGGTCCCATTAACTCACATTAACTAATCCTGGGCAAGTTACTGAACCTCTTCTAGCCTGTTTCTATAACATAAAATGGATTATGGATCATAATCTCACCTGATAGAGTTGTTATGAGGGTTGAGGAAATTAATGTAAAGCACATGGGTGACTGACATAAGCTCAATAAGGTTAGCTCCTATTATTACTACTGGTAATAATGAGTAAGTTTGAGGATGCAAAGAGATGGGCATCATCTGCACTGATGTGTATAAGCAATTCCTGTGGATTAATTCAAAATACACATTCCACAGCCCTAACACAGATCTAAAAGATCGAGTCATATGAGAGTGGAACCCAGGTTTCTAAAAAAGAATAAGCTCATTTCATAACTATCTATTTACTCTTACGTCCTTTATATTATTAGTGTTTGATTATTGATTATATTGAGGTTTTTTTGATTAATGATTATATTATTGAAATTCAAAGGCGTTTGCATTCACCTTGCTATTTCTGTAGCACACTATAATAACAGAAAACACAATGGGATTTTTATACAGACATAAGAGAAGTTGAAGGAATTTATATTGATAGCCTCAGTTTTCTGAGCACATGAGGTAGGGTCTCCAACCATACTGAAGACAAGAGTTTAAGGAAAAGTGGAGAAGATTTAGAACTACTACTATAGAAAATGCAATTTAGATACAACAAGATAAAAACTGATTGTAGAACAGTCCTGAAAGCCCACCTGATGTTAGCCAGCTGCCTTATTTTTAGTCATATTTATGTTTCAGGAACAGATTTGTATTCTGTGCCTGAGGGATTGACTTTTCTTACAACTAATATGTTATATGTTCTGGGTTGTCAAATCACACAGCTCTACACAAACACATATACATAAACACACATAACGATAAGATTCGTAAATAGAGTATTCTAAAAACTCTAACCCAGTGCTGTCCAGTAGAACCTTCTGAGATGAAGAAGAAAATATTCTGTATCTGCTCTGTCCAATATGGTAGCCATTAGCCACATGTGGCTGTTGAGCACTGAAAATGTGGATAGTGAGACTGGGGAAGTTTAATTTTGTTTAATTTTAATTAATTTAAATAGCCACACGTGATTATTGGCTATTTATTCAAAATTATGTGTATGCGAATTCTTCTGGGAAGGTCTTTTGATTCAAAAGATTCTTAAAGGGTTCTGGGGATCCCAAAAGTTTAAAAACCACGCATCCTGCCACTTACACTGTATTTTTCTGTCATTTAGTCTAACATTTTTATTTATGATGCAGATGTGAATAGTGTCCTTATGTTGAGATTTCAAGCAATTAAATAATTAAATTAACCACCATTCTGGAGTAGGATTTAAATGATCTCACTTGGCACCCAGAGCATAAGGAGATAGCCTGAAGACACAATAGGCAATAATTATATAGGGTATAATATAGAAACTACAGACAAACCCTCCAGCAAAGCTATTTTTTTTAACTGGTTATCACAGTCCCTGAAATTTCCACTAGTAAAATTAACCCTCTGGACTACTGTTTCTGGAAGTAAAACGTTACCTTTTATATAACTACAGGAATTTACCCAGAACAGACATAATAGGAAGGGTCCTTTATCTATGAGGATATATATTTCAGAGAGTCTCTAATAGGACCAGATTACTGCATCCTGCTACAGTAAAGATGTATTTGAGAAAAAGCAACATGTTTTTCACACAGAATCAGAATTAACAACTCTCTTGCTCCCCAAAAGATTTTCCTTTTTATTTTCCCATAAAGAAAAACTGTTTTAGGTGTAAAACTCTGCAGCATATTCTGTCATCCGATCATTTCTAGTGAAGCAGGTTTGTTCAGTTTACGTGCAAGCAATAATCAATAGCAAAGATGAGTCAGGCAGTGACTAAGTAAGAACATGGGGCAAACATCCTACTATAACATTAAAGCTATTAACATAGCCAACCTTTCTAGAAATACACAGGAATTGCTTTCTCATACCTCCCCAAAGCACTATCCACCCCATCAAATTCCCCTAGGACTGGCTGGGAGAGGGTTATTTGTGGATCTATTCTTTTTGTGTAGAAAACTCTCAATTAGTTTATGAGCCACTACAAAAATGGAGCTCAGGAGCAAATGATATAGTAGAGTTGTAGAAATGGCTTGATTTCCCAATCATATTATGGCTAATCAGATAATACTAATTATGTTCCTTTCCCTTATTATACCATGAAAGCATTGCAGAATTTAAAATTTTGGCTGATGCCTCCCTTCCATGCTGCATTTCTTACTTTCAAAACTACCTAATGGTGAATATTGTGATTAAGTTTCTCTTCTCAGGTAACTTTGGTGCAAAATTGGGAAACTAAATGGTACACTGGTTTCATTTCTTGGCTATCGATTACATATGTTTCTGCTTTATACATACTTTCTTATCTTAATCCACTTCATAAAGAGAATTAGTATTGTCTACTTTAATAATATAGTAGTGACAATAATGTGGAAGCAGCAGCTGTTTGAAATATTAAAAGTTCATGACATTTTAGAGGGAAATAAATCCTAGGAAGATAAAGTAAATGGATAAAAATAGACCCTTATTAATACAATAAATGATTGATTGATTTGTGGATTTAAATTAGACAAGATTTCTACTGTTAAAAATATGCTTTAAAACATACATGGTTAAGTATATTCAGTTATCCAGAACTATTTTCTCTAACTTTAATGTTTACTGCCAGTGAGAAATTTACCATACAAAAAGAGTTGGAATGAAGGGTAAAAGACTATACTCTGTGTTATATGATTACTTTAAATATTCTTTCACATCAATGATATTTCATTTCCTCTACTACTCCTACTCCATACTATCAAAGATACTTCAGAGCACCTAAATGTAAAACTACTACAAGTTCTTATTTTGATAGGGCCAGGACTTGGAATGCTGGGGCCCTAAGTGAAATTCAAGGCTGGGTATATATATTTCATTCTAAGAAGTAATGGGAGGGCAAGCCCCGTGGCTTAGCGGTTAAGTGCGCGCACTCGGCTACTGGCGGCCCGGGTTCGGATCCCGGGCGCGCACCGACGCACGCTTCTCTGGCCATGCTGAGGCAGCGTCCCACATACAGCAACCAGAAGGATGTGCAACTATGACATACAACTATCTACTGGGGCTTTGGGGATAAAAAAGGAGGAG
Organism: Ceratotherium simum simum; assembly: GCF_057802395.1. Classification (NCBI taxonomy): domain Eukaryota; kingdom Metazoa; phylum Chordata; class Mammalia; order Perissodactyla; family Rhinocerotidae; genus Ceratotherium; species Ceratotherium simum. Next base: position 71,460,258 of record NC_141900.1, on the reverse strand, counting down.
GATTGGCAATAGATGTTAGCTCAGAGCTGGTTTTCCTCAGCAAAAACAGGAAGATGAGCATGGATGTTAGCTCAGGGCTGATCTTCCTCACACACACACACAAAAAAAGTAATGGGAACTAAGCCCTCAACTTTATCTCCCTTCCACCAGTAGAAGGCAGTATAGTCAGGGGGCAGACATTAGCAATTTGGGAATATAAATCTGGAAATTAACAAAGAAGGCATTAAAATTTTAACCTCAGTTAATGATAAACTTAATTAACCAGAAGAACATATTACAAATAATGCTGGTGATCCTGACAGGAGGGCAAATGTAACAAAAGACATTAACAAACTAAGACCTTTTGACAGGAAGGGGGAAAACAAAGTGAATTGATGAAGGCTCTTATTTACTGTAATCTAAGGGGGGAAAGATGGAAAGGAAGAAGGATGAATTCTGACTCAGGAAGATCTGATTGGTTATTGGCCTGCCTATGCTTTCTAAATAAGTAGTGCCCAGGGGAAACTGCACAGTGCATCCACAGAGGTTGAGTTTAACCTAAATGAACTGATTTGACAGTCAATTACTTTGGAATTAGTACTCTAGTCAATATTTTAATGAAATGGGTTGGCAACTAGAAAATTATAAATTACCTATCTGATATTCCCTAATAAGTATAATCAGTGTTTTTGATAGAATCATAAATTGCTGAATTGTGGGACTAATATGTGTCTATTTACAAATTTAGGAAATGCAAAAGAACCAGAAAATAAGTGACAAAACAGTAACGTTAAGCCCTCATGTATCAATAATTACCCTAAATGTAAATGGATTGAACTCTCCAATCAAAAGATACAGAGTGGCAGGATGGATTAAAAAGCAAGACCCAACAATATGCTGCCTTCAGGAAACACATCTTAGCACTAAAGACAAGCACAGGCTCAGAGTGAAAGGATGGAAGACAATACTCCAAGCTAATGGCAAAGAAAAGAAAGCAGGTGTTGCCATACTCATATCAGACAAAATAGACTTCAAGATAAAACAGGTTAAGAAAGACAAAGAAGGGAAATATATAATGATAAAAGGGACACTACATCAAGAAGACATATCACTTATAAATATATATGCACCCAACATAGAAGCACCAATGTACATAAAGCAACTATTAACAAACCTAAAAGGAGAAATCAACAACAACACAATAATAGTAGGGGATCTTAACACCCCACTTACAGCAATGGATAGATCATCCAGACAAAAAGTTAATAAAGAAATATTAGACTTAAATGAAAAACTGGACGAGATGGACCTAGTAGACATATACAGAGCACTCCATCCAAAAACAGCTGACTACACATTCTTCTCCAGCGTGCATGGAACATTCTCTAGGATAGACCATATGTTGGGAAACAAAGCAAGCCTCAATAAATTTAAGAAGATTGAAATCATAACAAGCATCTTTTCAGACCATAAGGCTATGAACCATGAAAAAAAAACTGGGAAAGTGACAAAATGTGGAGATTAAACAACATGCTACTGAACAACCAATGGATCATTGATGAAACTAAAGCAGAAATCAAAAACTATCTGGAAACAAACGAAAATGATAACATGCCATATCAAACCATATGGGATGCAGCAAAAGCGGTCCTGAGAGGGAAACTCATAGCGATACAAGCCCACCTTAACAAACAAGAAAAAGCCCTAATAGGCAACCTTAAATTACACCTAACAGAACTAGAAAAAGAAGAACAAACAAAGCCCAAAGCCAGCAGAAGGAGAGAAATAATAAAAATCAGAGCAGAAATAAATGATATTGAGACCAAAAAAACAGTAGAAAGGATTAATGAAACAAAGAGTTGGTTCTTCTAGAAGATAAACAAAATAGACAAACCCTTAGCCAGGCTTACTAAGAAAAAAAGAGAAAAGGCTCAAGTAAATAAAATTAGAAATGAAAGAGGAGAAATTACAACAGATACCATGGAAATACAGAGGATTATAAGAGAATACAAATTTAAATAGCTATGTCATCTTTTTATTTTAGTGTCTGATGTCTTAATTCACCAATATGAATAATTTTTTAGTACAATAAATAGTTTTGTTTTTATGGAAGAGGTTAAGAATGATAATTTTTTAGGCATAGAAAAACATTCATAAATATGGATTTTCCAAAAGTATGACTGATTTAAATTCTGATTTTAGATCATTTGAATTCCTCAAACTTATAATATATATGCATGTATATATTAGATACCAATTGGTTCCTTGAAAAAAATTAATTTTTGTCCTTCTACTGAATGGAAAGTGTTCAGTTTTGTTGACAACTCTACAAATGCATTTCTCTGATTTATGTCCTAAACATATTAATAATTTAGAATAAAGTCAAGTGGTAGTTTCAAATCAATATGTATGTTGAATGGTTTTTTCATTTAGAGAAAAATCACTGATTATGATCTCTGCTGTTTTGACAAACAATTCTGCCATCTTCAACAGTAAATTCTAAAATTAAGAAAACGTGTTAATTCTTTTTTGATCTTTGGGTGAGATGTTAAAGTTAACAATTACTAATTTAGTCTAACTTCTTTAGAAAACAACCTATTATTAACACAGTGGGCCTTGGCTATGATAGTATTTACTAGATTATTCAGCATTGGGTAAGTCAGCTGCAATTGTATCCAATGGATTTTAATTGTTGAAATAGTAAAAGACCTCTTTATAACAGCTTTCTCAGCAATAAAGCAGCTCTCTAATAACAAGGCTCTAAAAGATTTGAGAATAAAAAATAGTAACAAATTGTCTCTTAGTCCTGGTATTGAAAGAGAAACTATCCTCAAGTTAGCAAAAGTCTTAATTGATATTCATTGTATCACCCCATTTTATAAATATGCATCCCTAGAAAGTAATTCTCCCTTCCAGCCCACTTTCAGGCAAAAGGCTGTGCTAGATACTGGGGAGCAAATGAAGAAAAATAACAGTGTCCCTGCCCTCTAGGAACCTACATCTTTTCCACCAGGGAGGCTGGTCATGTTCACAGATACATCCAACACAAGTTAGAATGTCACAAGCACCAGAGGAGAGAAAAAAACAAAGCACGATGGTAAAACAGCCTAAATCCAGCAAGTAAAATACTGAAGCACTGGATTCATTTCCTCAGTTCCAGTCACACGCCAGCCTGCTCAGGTAGGCAGTTTGGCCTTACTTTGAGGCATTTAATAAATCCTTTTTCAAAGTTACTTGGGCCTGCCAGGATTTGGGCTGCTTTTATAAAGACATAGTTATGCGTGGTCTTTCAAAACTTCTGCAACACTTGAGATTCAGTTATGTTTTCAGGACATTTAAAAAGTATACAATTCTCCAACTTATTTGTCTGACAATCTCTTGTATCTTCAGTGAAGTTTAGTATAACTCGCGTCTCCATGATATAACATAATCTTCTACAAATATGTGACCACATCACAAAAATCACTTGACTTCCAATAGGAAGGATGAACTATAAAATACATAAATATACATAACATATATATAAATATATAAGTATAAAATATAAAATGATGCGGACAATAAAACATACATCAGATTTTAGTCCTAGCATTTCAGATATAATATTAAATTTCCTATATTTTATGTCACTATTACAAAAATGAATCCAAAAAATGATATAAATCTTGTATCTCTAAAAGAACAGGTGGAAGTCAGTTAACATAAATGGTATGTGTTGCAAATTACTCACGCAACAGCAAACACTAAATTTTGCCAGCCGTTAATCTGACTTGCATGGGCTTCACTGGAATGTTCAAATGCAAGTTTACTAAAAACGACACCCAAATGAACACCTTTTTTATTTTTATTCTCAGGTAGTGGTTCTCAAACTTGACAGTACATTATGAATCAACTAGGGAGCTTTCAAAACATGCTGATGTCTTTTACACAGAGATTCTAAAGTAATTACTCTATGGTGACTGGAATATGTTTTATGTGAAGCCACAAACTACTGTTCTAAGGAAAACTGACATGATCAATTCTATGACTTTATAATTTAGTATACGTGTAAGAAGTTAAACATTTTATGGGGGAAGAGTAAAAAATGTTTTTTGGTTTTGGGAAAAACAACATCTTTTCTATAGATTTTAGAAGGGATATTTTATGATAGTTAAAATTATATTTTATAGGTAGTAAGCTGACTAAAAAGAGAAAGGACTTTATTTATGAAATGTAATCAAATTAAAGTCTTTATTGATAATGATATGTTTCGTTAATGGGAGTCTGCTCATACACATTTGATAAACTGAAGAAAAATGTCACCATAACGTAGAGGTTGTATTGTTCATACGTAATTTTTTCCAGCAAAATAACGATTTGAATCAATCAGGGCAAACTTTCTCATTATTTAAAGAAAGCCTAATATGTAAAGGTCTTTAACAAAACTCCTGAAAAGTCTAGGTAAGTTCTTCCTTACAGCAAGTAGGGGTTTCAAGAACTGCTACCTTTTCCACTATGTTAAGCTAAGCAAAGAAGCTGAGAATGCAGATGAATAAGCTGAAAAGGCATTTCGTCCTGTGTTTAAAAAATACTTGATTGACAAAAGATAGTCTCTTCCACAAATGTCGCTCAAACAACTGGACATCCACATGCAAAAAAATGAATCTAGAAACGGACCTTACATCCTTCACAAAAATTAACTCAAAATGGTTCATAGACCTAAATTTAAAACACAAAACTACAAACACAGGAGAAAACCCTGATGACCTTAAGTATGGTGATGCCTTTTCAGATACAATACCAAAAACGTGATCCATGAAAGAAACAGCTGATAAGCTGAACTTCATTAAAATTAACACTTTTGCTCTACAAAAGACAATATCAAGAGAATTAGAAGACAAGCCACAGACTGGGAGAAAAGATTTGCAAAAGACATGTCTAAAAAACGACCGTTATCCAAAATATACAAAGAACTCTTAAAACTCAACATTAAGGGCCGGCTCCGTGGCTTAGCGGTTAAGTGTGCGCGCTCTGATGCTGGCGGCCCGGGTTCGGGTCCCGGTAGCGCCCCGAGGCACCACTTCTCCATCCAACGTGAGGCCGAGTCCCACGTACAGCAACTAGAAGGATGTGAACCTATGACATGCAACTATCTACTGGGGCTTTGGGGGGAAAAAACTGAATAAATAAAATCTTTAAAAAAAAAAAAAAAAAAAAACTCAACATTAAGAAAACAAACAACTTAATTAAAAATGGGCCAAAGATCTTAACAGACATCTCACCAAGAAGACATACAGATGGTAAATAAGCATATGAAAAGATGCTCCACATCATATGTTATCAGGGAAGTGCAAATTAAAACAATGCGATACCACTACACACCTATTAGAATAGCCAAAATCCAGAACACTGACACCACCAAATGTTGGTGAGGATGTGGAGCAAGAGGAACTCGCATTTATTGCTGGTGGGAATGCAAAATGGTACAGCCACTTTGGAAGACAGTTTAGTGGTTTCTTACAAAATTAAACATACTCTCACCATAAAATCCAGCAATCATGTTCCTTGGTATTTACCCAAAGGAGGGGACAACTTATGCCCACACAGAAACCTGCACACAGATGTTTATAGCAGCTTTATTCATAATTGCCAAAACCTGGAAGCAACTAAGATGTCCTTCAGTGGTTGAATAGATAAACTTCAGCACACCCAGACAATGGAATATTATTTAGCACTAAAAAGAAATAACTTTCAAGCCATAAAAAGACCTGGAGGAATCTTAAATGCATATTACTAAGTGAAAGAAGCCTATCTGAAAATGCTACATACCATATGATTCCAGTTATATGACATTCTGGAAAAGGCAAAACTATGGAGACAATAAAAAGATCAGTGGTTGCCTGGGGTAGGGTGGGGGGGACAGATGATTAGGGGGAGCACAAAGGATTTCTAGGGCAGTGAAAATACTCTGCATGACATTATAATGATGGATATATGTCATATATTTGTCCAAACGCTTAGAATGTACAACACCAAGAGTGAACCTTAAGGTAAACTATGGACTTTGGGTGATTATGGGAGAGGCTATTCATATGTGGGGGTAGGGGGTATAAGGGAAATCTCTCTACTTCTCTCTCAGTTGTATTGTAAACTCAAAACTGCTCTAAAGAAATAAAGTCTTAAAAACAAAAAAAGACACTTGATTGACAGAGGTCTACACACTGAGTCAGATATTTAATTTTGATGAAACTGGTCTTCATTAGGAGCAAATGTCCCCACGGAACTACATTTTGAAGGAGGCAGCATGAAATCCAGAGTTGAAGGATGCAAAGAATCAACAGGACTGATTCTGGATGTAAATCCAATGGAGATTTAACCATGCTATTCTTTTTATCAGGATTGCTCTGGTTATAAAGTTCTACTAATTTTGAGTTATCTGTCCCTAACCCTATTTTCCCCACAAGATCTGTTATGTTTATTGTGTGATTTTGTAGAATGCAAAATTATTCAGGAATGCACATTAGGTTATCAGAGCAGAAGCACCTGTATATAACAAAGTATTTTTAGAGCAGAATATATTGGGATAGACGAGGGCATCTACTGGCTAAGTCTGATAATACAGCTCAGCTTTAGACTTTTATAAGTCCTTAATAAAAGAAGGTGGGACTAAGGAATCAGGGTATCTCACACACTGAAAAAGTGCTTCGGGTATAGTATATCATAGCTTACAGCCAGGAGGACCTAGAATCAAAACCTCACGTGAGATAAGAAAACTATGACCTAAAAGTTTCTTTCTACTTCACATGTTGCCTCCCTAGTATAGCGTTAACAATGGGCCTTGTTGTATAGGCCAGTGCTCATTATGCCAAATGACTGGGTATCTTAACTGATTCTGCATCAAGTTACAACCAAGTCAACAAGTAAGCTTTGTCCTTCCTCAATGCAGTTCCAGTTTTATTCTCCAAAACAGTGAGAAAATAGTGCTTGTTTTACCAAAACATGCTTCATAACCAATTTTACTGGAATAGATTCATTCCAAAAAAAGTCCAGATATAAAATTGCCATACACAGAGATAAAAACACCAAATGGAAAAAGATAATATATTATCACTCAAGATTCCTGGTATGTAAGATTTGGGGTACTGAATCATGGAACAAAACTGCTATCAAAGAGATGCAGAGAGTCTTAAAAGTGAAGAAACCCCTCAAGAAATCTAGATTAAAACAAATGCTTAAGTGACTGTGTATTTGAAGATACTAAGTGACAATCAATGGAATCTAACCAGATGTTTATATAAACCACATGAAGCAGACATACAGTGATTATCTTCAAAAAATTGAGAGTAAATTACAATAAGCAAGTCAAGGAAAGATTACATGTACTGACAAAACAACAGTAGTCCATCCATAGTTTTGGTATGTTTTACTTTGATCTGAAGGTAGTTAACATGATTCCAGAAAATCTTCCCAGTTTGGATTTTAATTTTGGACATGCAAAAAAAAAAAAAACTCAGATACAATGCTCTATAAACTATTCTTTGTACTCCTTGCATTATAAAATCATGTTAAATTTCTAGTGTTCACCAAATGATCCTATGTGGGATAAAGTTTTGTACAAAAAGAACAGAGAAAGGCAAAAAAACAACACATTGTAAATCCTTAAGGAACACATAGATAAATTCATCTTCATGTCAAATTGTCATGAAGTACCTTTGACTTTTCAGAAGTGGCCCTCAAAACCATTCAGACTCGGGTCTGCCACTGGGCCAGAGTTAACAAAGGTGCTTAGCTTTCCCAACGAAAAGAGACGATGAGTTCCTGTTTCTTGAGAATTTCAATTATCTCTGGGAGCATCCAGGGAAATCTTGGGGAAGGTCTCTACTGGGGCAAGCTGCTTCCACGGCTATTTTGAAAGCACAGTGGGCTCACATCCCCTTCGTGGAATGAGGAAATGTCAGTAGTAGAGAAAACTGTTTTCTTCTATGCCTCTTAGGTCTGATGCCTCAAACCTTCTAGTCCTCTTCCAGTCGACAGATATTCCCTAGTAATGAGAGGTACACTAACAAAAAAGAATGGAAAAACAGGAAAGGGAAAATATGAAGAGGACTTTTAGAAGCAGGAAAAAGGAAAAAAAACAGCTATCAAAGTTAATCAAATGTTAGCAATTATTAAAAGAACTGTTCATTGCCCTTCCTCTCTTCTATTTTTATTCTCCAACCCCTTCTCATCCTCAGCTTTAAAGCATTGAAGAAATAAGACTGTTTGAACAGAATTATTCAATAATTATTCAGTAATTATTTTAAATAGGATCCTATAGTTACAACATAATAGGGAGGGCCAGCCCCTGTGGCCTAGTGGTTAAATTTGGTGCGCTCTACTTGGTGGCCCAGGTTCTGTTCCTGGGCCTGGACCTACACAACTCGTCTGTCAGTGGCCATGCTGGGGTGGTGGCTCACATACAAAAAGAGGAACATTGGCAACAGATGTTAGCTCAGGGTGAACCTTCCTCAGCAAAAAATAAATAAATAAATAATAACAGGGAAATGTTTGACTAATGAAATCTATAAAGATGAGATCAGCATCAAAAGACACTAAGTTTCCAAAATCCTAGCAACTCCACTGAACAAAGATTACTGATCCTGCATGATAGCTACTAAATGAAATATAAAAATGCAAAATAAGTTATTTGTGTTATATTAAATAAGCTAATGGGACAACAATTCTATTCAATATATCCAATATACTTAGGAATATATTAAGAGGATACAGTAGTGGTCAAAGGAATCTATCACAGAGCAGAATCTATCACTCTGAATCTCACTGCCAGCTGTCATTTCTATGTTCTAAACCAATAATTTACAACGGGGGAGGAGGATATTGTTATAATTTGAAAGCTTCATAAACCACTGCTCCAGGTGAAAATCATCAGGATGAACCAACTCATGCAAAAAACAATAAAGAGCAGAAATCTTATGAATATCAAAGAGATGATTCCTACATTTATTAAAAGAAAAATATCCTTTTTTTGGTGCATTAAGGGATTATTAAGAAACTTCAAGGATGAGTTCTTTAGATTTTCTAACATACGTGTGACACCAATAACTCCATAAGAGAAGACTCAGAACTATAAAGGGCCAAGTGATATTTTAGAAACAAGAAAAACACAACATTATTGGCACTGCTAGTTTTTGGTGAAGCAATTGTTTTAGGAGTACAACAGAACTTAAGGGCTTTCAACAGGGTTTTCAATGTTCCATGCATCTAAATTTTATAATTATTTTCAAAAGTCAGTTTGTTGTTATGATACGCTGGTGAGGTCTTCAAATATCTTATCGGAAATTTCAGAAGTTGTTGCAATTCTTACCCACCATGTAAAAAAAGTCTTCATTTTTTGGTTTGTGATTTTATAGCCAGTGATAACCCTGGACCGTTGTTAGTGATCCACTAGCCAGACAGTAACTATACAGTCATCTTAAGAATTAAAACACTCCCCAAAAATAAAAGTCCAGGACCAGACGGCTTCCCTGGTGAATTCTACCAAACATTCAAAGAAGACTTAATACCTATCCTTCTCAAACTCTTCCAAAAAATTGAGGAGGTGGGGAAGCTCCCTAACTCATTCTACGAAGCTGACACTACCCTGATACCAAAACCAGACAAGGACAACACAACAAAAGAAAATTACAGGCCAATATCACTGATGAACATCGATGCGAAAATCCTCAACAAAATACTAGCAAATCGCATACAACAATACGTTAAAAAGATTATACACCATGATCAAGTGGGATTTATTCCAGGGATGCAGGGATGGTTTAACATTCGCAAATCAATCAACGTAATACACCACATTAATAAAATGAAGAACAAAAATCACATGATCATCTCAATAGATGCAGAGAAAGCATTTGATAAGATACAGCATCCATTCATGATAAAAACTCTGAATAAAATGGGTATAGAAGGAAAGTACCTCAACATAATAAAGACCATATATGAGAAACCCACAGCTAATATCATCCTCAATGGTGAAAAACTGAAAGCTATCCCTCTAAGAACAGGAACCAGACAAGGATGCCCACTGTCACCACTCCTATTTAACATAGTATTGGAAGTCCTAGCCAGAGCAATCAGGCAAGAGAAAGAAATAAAAGGGATCCAAATTGGAAAGGAAGAAGTGAAACTGTCACTATTTGCAGATGACATGATTTTATATATAGAAAACCCTAAAGAATCCACCAGAAAACTTTTAGAAGTAATAAACGAATATGGTAAAGTTGCAGGATACAAAATCAACATACAAAAATCAGTTGCATTTCTATACACTAACAACGAAGTAGCAGAAAGAGAAATTAAGAATACCATCCCATTTACAATTGCAACAAAAAGAATAAAATACCTAGGAATAAACTTAACCAAAGAGGTGAAAGATCTGTACACGAAAACTATAAAACATTTCTGAAAGAAATTGAAGAAGACACAAAGAAATGGAAAGATATTCCGTGCTCTTGGATTGGAAGAATTAACATAGTTAAGATGTCCATACTTCCTAAAGCCATCTATAGATTCAATGCAATCCCTATCAAAGTTCCAACAACATTTTTCACAGAAATAGAACAAAGAATCCTAAAATTTATATGGAACAACAAAAGACCCCGAATAGCTAAAGGAATCCTGAGAAAAAAGAACAAAGCTGGAGGTATCACACTCCCTGATTTCAAAATATACTACCAAAGCTATAGTAACCAAAACAGCATGGTACTGGCACAAAAACAGACACACAGATCAATGGAATAGAATCGAAAGCCCAGAAATAAACCCACACATCTATGGACAGCTAATCTTTGACAAAAGAGCCAAGAACATACAATGGGGAAAAGAAAGTCTCTTCAACAAATGGTGTTGGGAAAACTGGATAGCCACATGCAAAAAAATGAAAGGAGACCCTTACCTTACACCATACACAAAAATTAACTCCAAATGGATTAAAGATTTGAATGTAAGACCTGAAACTATGAAACTTCTAGAAGAAAACATAGGCAGTACGCTCTTCGACATCGGTCTTAGCAACATCTTTTCAAACACCACATCTGACCGGGCAAGAGAAACAATAGAAAAAATAAACACATGGGACTACATCAAACTAAAAAGCTTCTGCACAGCAAAGGAAACCATCAACAAAACAAAAAGACAACCTAACAATTGGGAGAAGATATTTGCAAACCATACATCTGATAAGGGCTTAATCTCCAAAATATATAAAGAACTCATGCATCTCAACAACAACAAAACTACCAACCCAATTAAAAAATGGGCAAAAGAGCTGAACAGACATTTCTCCAAAGAAGATATACAGATGGCCAACAGACACATGAAAAGATGTTCAAAATCACTAACTATCAGGGAAATGCAAATCAAAACTACAATGAGATATCACCTCACGCCCGTCAGAATGGCTATAATTATCAAGACAGGAAACAACATGTGTTGGAGAGGTTGTGGAGAGAAGGGAACTCTCATACACTGCTGGTGGGAGTGCAAACTGGTGCAGCCACTATGGAAAACAGTATGGAGATTCCTCAAAAAATCAAGGATAGAACTACCATATGATCCAGCTATTCCACTGTTGGGTATTTATCCAAAGAACTTGAAAACACCAATTTGCAAAGGTACATGCACCCCTGTGTTCATTGCAGCCTTATTCACGATAGCCAAGACTTGGAAGCAACCTAAGTGCCCATCAAGGGACGAATGGATAAAAAAGCTGTGGTATATATACACAATGGAATACTACTCAGCCATAAGAAACGATGAAATCCAGCCATTTGTGACAACATGGATGGACATTGAGGGCATGATGCAAAGTGAAATAAGTCAGAGGGAGAAGGTCAAATACCGTATGATTTCCTTCATTAAGTAGTAGAGAATAACAACAATAAACAAACACATAGGGACAGAGATTGGATTGGTGGTTACCAGAGGGGAAGGGGGGAGGGAGGAGGGTGAAAGGGATAATTCGGTACATATGTGTGGTGATGGGTTGTAATTAGTATTTTGGTGGTGAACATGATGTAATCTATGCAGAAATAGAAGTACAATGATGTACACCTGAAATTTTTACAATGTTATAAACCAATGTTACTGCAATAAACAAAAAATTAAAAAAAAAAAAAAAGAATTAAAACATAAATGCAGGGCCGGCCCTGTGGCTTGGTGGTTGAGTGCGCGCGCTGCGATGCTGGTGGCTCGGGATCGGATCCTGGGTGCGCATCGAGGCACCGCTTCTCCGTTCATCCTGGGGCCGAGTCCCACATACAGCAACTAGAAGGATGTGCAGCTGCGACATACAGCTATCCACTGGGGCTTTGGGGGGAAAAAATAAAATAAATAAAATCTTTAAAAAAAAAAAAAAAACATAAATGCAGAAATGTTAATAATAGGAGGAAGAGTTGCCTTTCTCTGTAGTAAGATGACAATACTACTCACAGCTTCTTTTTGTCGTTACCATTTAAAGGTTAACAGAGCAGAGCCAGCAACACAGCTGCCTCCAGTAGCTTCCTTCTGTACCCTTCCCTCTCCCAACGCTGACCCTTTTTTCTACAGAGAGGCACTCAGTACTGTTCTGGGACTTTCACTTTTTCTTCTTATTCAAAATATAAGGAACAGCTTTCAGTTGTCTTCTGTACTTCTTGGTTGACTGATGTAATATGTTGATTAAAACTTGCACTAAACTATTTTGACTAAGCCTTATAGCTTTCTAAAACAAAATTTTCAGACTACAAAAATGAATACGCAGTTCACTGTAGAACTTTTAGGCAAAACAAAGGGAGAAAGCACCCATAATACCACTATTCAGAAATAACCACAACTAACATGATAGTATTTCTTCGTATACATATATCTCAACATAAATTTTTATTAAAAATCCAAAAACACTTTCTTGATATGTTTTTCCTCCACTTAATATGCCACAAGTAACCTTCCACACCACTAAATACCTTCTATAAAATTACTTACAATAACTACGTATTCTAACATTGGAACGTAATTTATTTAACCAATTCTCTGTTAGATATTTAGGTTGTACACATTTCTTGCTATTATAAACAAAATTGCAGTGAATATACCTGCAGCAGTGAATATATCTTTGCCCTTTTTTAATGATAATTTTCTTAGGATTAATTAGAAGCAGTGCCAGACCTAATTAATCAAATTCTGGGGGTAGGGCCCAGAGCAGGATCCCCAGGTGGCGCTTATGTACACTAAGGTTCAAAACCTACTGCCCCAGCCTACACTACCGCCTAGAAAGGGCCATTGTAGCTTCTAGGAGCGAGCACCTTCCTGTCTAATCCATTTCAACCCTTACCCTCAAACTCCAAGATACATTTTATGTTTTCTGTCATAAAGGGCTATTTTTATTGGCATTATCCAATGTCCTGCAACTGAAACCTAGAGGTGAAGATTCTGACAGAGAACTATCTTTTTGAACAGAAGTAGTTCTGAAGAGCAGGGCCTGAACCTTTGGGGAGTCTGAGAACCCAAGAAACTGAACACAAAAATGTGTATATGAGGGCCGGCCTGGTGGCGTAGTGGTTAAGTTTGCGTGCTCTGCTTCGGCAGCCTGGAGTTCACAGGTTTGGATCCGGGGCATGGACCTACGCACCACTCATCAAGCCATGCTGTGGCAGCGTCCCACTATAAAGTAGAGGAAGATGGGCATGGATGTTAGCCCAGGGCCAATCTTCCTCAGCAAAAAGTGGAGGATTGGCAACAGATGTTAGCTCAGGGCTAATCTTCCTCACCAAAAAAAAAAAAAAAAAGTGTATATGCACATATACATCTCTCAGGAAAGAGTTAATAGCTTTTACCAGGTTCTCAAAGAGATCTGTGATGATGCTTACAAAAGCTTAAAAACAAAACCAAACCCACAAAAGCCCACTGGTCTAGAAAGTGAATCATATCTATTTAAAAGTGATAAACACTACATAAAATGCTGACATTGTAGAGCTGTGTATTAAGCACACACAGAAGTGAAAATGAATGGCCTGTACTATATAACATTGCGGGGGGAGTGAGAAAAACTCGAGATGCTACACTGCTCCTGTGTAAAGATCTAAGGCTCTAAAAGCTGAGGCTTTCGTAGTTTAGGGGATTTACTCTCTTCAAGGCCAGATTGATGAAGATGATGGTTTGTTTCCTAGCATTATGCTAGGAAATTTATACACGTCTGATTTAATTATCAGAAACATTTTAAGAGGAGAGCAGTTTTGTTAACTGTCAGGTAGTAAGAGAATCATAAACAGTTTTAAACTCATCCCAATGGATCAGTGACAACTCAGTTCCATTACTACACTTCTGAAAGTCAGTTAATTGGCAACAACTTCATGCAGTGACTACACTCCCATAGCTAAAGGTCCACCAATCCCCACACACTCCTGCTTCTCAGAGTCTGCCAGGCCCTGACTTCTATGATTCCCAAAATCCGAAATGAGATCAGCAGTGTGCTTTGTTCACAAAGACTACGCCTTACAAGTACAGGTCTCCACTCTTCAGCAACAGTAAATTCAGCTTTTTGTTTCAGATATTGAGTAGCGACCTCTTCCTGGACCAAAGGGTTAGACAGCCTGTAAGATGTGAGAGGACTGGAATCCAGGCAGTCCGCCTCCAGAGCCTACGCTTTTTTGAGTCATTATACTCTCCCGGAGCAAATATCTTAATATTTGGATTGTGATGGAGAGACCTTGGTTTCCTCCTCCCGTTTTTGACCATAGAAATGTTATTTAAATACATTATATGGTAATTTATTATTGCTCTTTTCTAATTTTATTAATTTGTTTACGGACACTGTGAATGGGTAAGTCCCTATGAAGTTAAGTAGTATTATTTATCAACTTTTACAATCAAAAGTATCCGTTTTTCAAACTGAAACAAATTTAAAAACAAGCTCTTAAATGCTAAACTGTGAAGTTTCTAAATATGAATAACAGCATATTTTTGTAATAATAAGACAAAAAATACTTTAAACAATATATAACCCTCTATATTGTTTACAAAACATTCTCTGAGATAATCCCAGGGAACAAAATTTTTCTGTCATTACTTTTATTGCTATAATTCACTTACTAGCTTTTAATGTATTAATACAGAAAATAAACCATGTGCAGTATATTTTTCATAAATAAAGTAATTAAGGCAAATAGACAAATAATCTCTCTAAAAAAAACCTAAAAATATTGTTTACCATGGGAACTTAAAATCCAAAGTTCTCTTTGTAATGACAAAACTCCCTACAATGCTCTCCCCTTGGCTTTCTTTCTGAGCTTTAATATAAAGCTGAAAATTCTTGGCTAGCAGCTTGGTCATTTTAAGATTCATAAATCTGGGCAAGCAGTCTATACACATGGCTCAGTAATAATCTTTTTTTATTTTATTGTTTTTTAAAATGTCTCAGTAATTTGGAAGACAGAATATGAAGGGAGATGAAATCTACTGAGGCTGCAAAACTAAAAGGGCTGATTGTAGGAAGGAGGAGAGCAGTGTACAGAATTCATTGTAGAGAAATATAAAGTAATGAGTTAGGGAACACCAAATTCTACAGAAAATGAGTACATCCTTGGTACTCATATGCCACAAGACACTGAACAGAATAAATGTTTAGTAGAGGATAAGACTCTAAACTTGTAGCACACTGCTTAAATAATGAAATAGAATTCTAAGATGTTTATTGCCTAGATATAAGTCAAAGGATGTTATTTAAAAATGAAATAACTAACTTTATTTGGTACAAAGGGTAGTTCAGGTCACCTTGCTTTAAAAAAGTTTTCTATTACAATAAAAGCAAGCAGAATGACACAAGAGCTTTGACTGGAGGCTTTGATATTCAACAGGATTAAACAAATGAGCACTGGTGTCTTTTAATGGAGAGAAGATTATGAAGAAATTCATAAAAACTGACACAATCCTAAAGGGATTATGAAGGTTAAAGAATATAAGGATTTGGAGAGAAATGTTACATGTGGTAATATTCAGACAAGCATAAAAATAAATTAGGGGAGACGTTAAGACTAAAAACTGAGATTTTGTTTCCATCTTCAATACGAGTTATCATTCTTTTCTCCCAAGAAATGGTTATCAATAAGGGCCCAAAGTAATCACTTTTCTTAATCTGAAAATCGAAAACATAATCAGAAAGACAGAGCTAGGCACATGAAATGCCATCCATTAGCTCTAAAGGGGATTTAACAAATTTCTTTTGCATTCTCTCATTTTTTATAGCCAGAAAATCAAATTGTTGGCTGTTAGGTAAAACAGACTTCATAAATGGTGAAATGAGACACAGTTGGTCTCCAGGTACCTTATTACTAGTTTTGAAGGAAAATGTCAAAGCTAAAACTTCATCTCAACGACCTGAGTATCGGGTCGAAGCTGATGACACCAGAGAGCCTATAGCATACAGGAAGAGTGTTGAGTAGAGAATTCAAAGACTCTACTGCAGTATCCAGAAAGATATCTTTAAAGTTTATGAAGCTACTTAATGCCTGAAGCTATTACAGTGATTGGAATCTTCCCAAGCTGCCTGAGCAAACCCACAGGCAGGAGAACTGAGGCAAGTTCTACTTAGAGACCATTATTACGGGTGTTATGGTGGCCTATCATTAAACGCTCTAGTCTCTCTTTTCTCACACACACTTCTGTGATTGAATTTGAATGACATTGACACTTCTACCAAGTCTTGTTAAGAACCGTTAAGACTAAAAGAAAAATACTGCAAATTTGTGAGAAGTGAACCGCAGATGGAAAAAACGCAATCCTTCTATGCTGTAACTATTCAGAAGTCAGCAAAGATGGTACGGACACCAGAGCAGGGACAACTTTCCGTTTCCAACACTTTTGCTCTCTGCCTAGCCTCTCCTCCTAATTTCATTCTCTTCTTGCCCTAGTTTTAGAAAACTGAAGCATTCCTTATACTTTGAAATGTAATTTGAAAATTGAAGTTTAACTAAGGCTACCCCCCTTCCCAGAAATAACTGCTCTATAAAAGCAAGACTGAAGGGTTTATTCAAGAATATCTCTTGGTGTTAATTTAATGATAGAACAAAACCAGAAATGACCTAATATCCAACAATAAGAGAATGATAAATGAATTCTAGAAATAAAGCAAGTCATTAAAAATGTGTTTTGAGAGATTTAGTGGAATGGGAAAATACTCAGTAAAAAAAATATACAAAACCACGTTTATACTATGATTCCTATTTTTAAAAATATGTAACGTATTTTTAAACAGAAGAAACTACTAAACAAGAAAACAAAAAAAGCTAAGCTGTGGGGGAGGGTGGAGAAGGAATTACTTTTGTCTTCTTCCTTCATCTTTAGCTACTCTAGAAGACTTCATGCCCATATCTCAGGAAGTTTGTCCAGGATAGATAAACTTACCCACTTGATAATATTTTTTAAGATCGTTTTTTGTACTGTAGCTGTAATTTGTTTTGTATCTGTGTGTTGCTTAATTCACATTATCTATTGACTTGGTATCTGGGACACTGCATAAAATCATTTTATTCCTTTTCTAGGAAGGGCATGCCAGAGGCTAAAGGTCCACAACAAGGACTGCTCAGTTTGAGCTGTAAGTTACTTTTGTGTGTGTACTAACACATTTAAAACTTTCCCTCCCCAATTCCTCTAATAAAAGCCCTGAACATTTAAATCTCTCCTAAAACTCTGCCTTTTTCTTTCTTTGTCTCTTTCTTCTTTTAAATAAAAGTCCCTTCGGATACTGCAAGCAAACAATTTAAAAAAACAAACTCACTGGATAGTGTCTCTGGAATTATAATTCTTAAAGTAACTTTTTTAGTGGTTAATTAATTTAGAAAATGCATCCCCTATCAAAGTACTGAAAAACAATCTTTGGGATGCATCTGTGGCTTAGTTTCCTTTCTACAGATTTGAGAGTCATGCCCACTCTTCACTCCTAGACTTTACTCTTGTGCCAATGAGAGTTAGGTGACTGTTTCAAGGAAATCGATTTTCCTTCTAATATTTGGAATACAATGGTAACAAAACTCCACTGGTCAGCCTTTTATAATACATGATAGAGTAACAAATCTTGATTTAGTTTAATTTATGAAAAAATATAAAAATTCATTGTATTTTTATTTTATTATATTTGGGGATAATGAAACAAAACCAGAACATCTGCTGGCATGTTAAATGTCTTTCTAATTAAATCTAGCAGTTGAATGAATCAATTCATTAGCAACAAGCCTGGCTTATTATCTCATTAATACAGATGGTTAATATCAGGAAGGGGAGAAAAAGAGAATCTTAAAAAGTACAAAAACAGTTGCCAAGTGGCATGGGCATCAGGGAGAATACTAGTTGAAGCAAAGTGGTAAGAACTTTGATTTTGATTAATCAATGTGCTAAGACAGAAAGGAGGACATTTATAAAGATTTTTTTTTTAATGCCACAAAGGCAAGTTGTTGGCATGGGGATAAATATGTAGATAAAAATGTTCATTCGAACCACAGAAAAAATACTTTTTGTGCCAAAATAATAAAACAAAGTAAAAACATCTTTAGAAGTTTATATATAAAGGCTAAATAAAAAGGTTTCCCCATAGATAGCCAGATTTTTTTTTAAAATTCTTATTTGAAGGTTTAGCCAGCTTGGCATATAGCCATCACTCAATAAAAATTTAATTTTTAATTATTTTAAATTAATTATTAATAGGAAAAATGATTAAATACTTAATTTACTCATAGGCCACTTATTTGGCAAGCTTAACTTCAAAATAGTAGCATAGTAGTAGGAATAGGGTTGCCAGATAAAATACACAATGCCCACTTAAATCTGAATTTCAGATATACAGTGAATATTATTTTAGTATAAGTATGTCCCAAATACTGCATGGTATTGCATAGTATAAGTATACCCTGTGTGATATTTGGGATATATACTAAGAAATTTATTGTTTATAATTCAAATATAACTGGGCCTCATCCTTTATTTTCATTTGCTTCATCTGGTAATCCTAAGGAAGAAGGAAGCAAAATAGGCGTCCATGTATTTAAATTAGATGCTAAAACTCATGGGCTAACCTCACAGGGGACTGACTCTCTCAGAGCCTACAAATCGGCAACCCTCAGGCCAAATCTACCTCCCTGATATATTTTATTTAATATATACAGTATTTTAATTAATTAGCTACCATCATTAAAAGTTAGAGTATACATTAAAAAAAATTTCCAGATTATGATAACACCAGGAGCCCATTCACACATGTCAACAATCCAGATCTGGATGGCTGCTTCCTCAGACAAGGTAGATATGTTCCTGTCTGCCACAATCCTCACCACTCCCGATTACTACGACATCAAGCTAAAGGTAGTATTAATTCAAAGTTGTCATTATTAGATGAAGTTTAATACTTGTTGTTTTTAGACTTTATCTAATCCCATTTTTCACCCTACTTTCATCATTTGTTACCTGGCAGGTCCCTTGTAGGCTCTGAGTTTGTGGCCTGGGTTCTGCTATATACATTCAGTTTATATTTAGTTCTCTCCACCGCAGATCTGAAGCCACAAATTATGATATAGAGAGAATATGAAATGCTGCTGAAGTCTATTTCTCTTACTAGTTTTTAAGTTTGATGAAGGTAGGAAGCTTGTCCATTTTGTACATTCTTCTTATTCTAGCACCCAGCCCGGCACACAGCAGATGCTGGGTGAATATTTGTTTGATTAATAAATGAATGATCATCAAACAGAGAGAAGTAAGAATAACTATGAAAACAAAACCAAAAAAAGTAAGGCAATCTAGCAGTATTTGATGTGGAGTCAGTAGGTAAAAATGTGTGTTGATTATGTTGTCATCAAGACATGATGTTTGTAGTCAGCAACATATGTAATCCCTTTGAAAAAAAACTATTCAACATAATAATATTCAGAAACCTGATATGTTTCTTATACAAAACACTGTATTGTTTTCTGAGATGTTGCCAGATAAATTAGAGGGCATTATAATCCATTACCCCATGGACAGAATCTAGAATTTTTTTTATTTCCCAGTTCTAACCATATTCCCCTAGTACTCTGAATTTTGGATGAGCATGGAAATGCAAAGACAGGAAAGAACAGAAGAGGTTTTCTATAATATCTGAACAATTTAGTCCAAGAATTATGGTATTAAATATCTCAAACAAGCACAGAAACACCCTATCGCATCCCCCAGCTTCAGACTTGACTAATGACTTCCCTGGAGATTTTCTTAAATGGCTAAACATATCCTTCACCAAGCATAGGGATCACTCTTCCTCTTTACAGATCCCTGGTATATGGTAACTTTATTTAAAGGATTTTTGTTATTTCTGCATATAGGACATTTAGGAGATACATTTTGGGCAATAAGATAGCTGAAGTTATTGATAGCTGAGAGAAAGGGCAAAAATTTCAAATCAGAATTATTTCAGAAAATCCATAATTTGTTTGCTATGCCTATAATATGTAAAAATCTCTCATCCATTCATCCCAAAAATATTAATTGAAAATCTACAGTGTGCTAGGCACCAAGCTAGGAAAAAGGATTAGACAGATAAAGACATGGATCCTGCTCCCAAAGCACAGGTAGGGACACAAGGAATTACAATATATGCCATTTGTTATAAATGATGATATGTGCAAGGTATAGCGAAAATCCAGGGTAAGGAGAGCACCTAAGTCTGCCAGTCAAAGTCGAAGAAGTTTATTAACTGAACTAAGACCTTAAGGGCAAATATGAGTATATGAGAGGAGCAAATCTAGCTGGGGAGAGCAGGGCAACTATGGGTACTTTAAGGAGCAATATAGCAGAAAGGCAGAGAGACGGTATATTGAGGGAACTACGAATATTACTAATATTTAAGGATTTGATCCCAATAAGGAAGCAAGAGCAACAGTCCTGGTAAGATATGGAAAGGGTCTGAATTAGGGCAGTGGTGATCAAGAGGAAGGAGCAAATGCCAGGTGCTTACCAGGCTTAAATGGGTGATCAGAATCATTCTGCTGCTATTGTTTCCTTGAACTAACTGACCTCTGGATTCCTGACCAGATAAATCTTACTTATTTTGATTTCTCAACCCTGTTTAGCTCTTTTTTATAAGGCTTGACAGCCTGACTTTCACAGTCAGACCTGACCACTGACAAGTACAACTTCTTTAGGTTCTGTTCCAACATCCTGGTATACAGGTGGTTCAGTTTTTGTGATAACCAGCAATTCTAAATACCTTAACTTTCAGACTGCCTCTCTCCAGCTCAAATTTCTGCCTGGATCTCCAAGTTCCAGGTCCTACCTGCCTCTTAAAACTTTACATGACAAGGTAAACTTGTCCTTTTTGCAATTCTCTAAGTCATGGGCTCCAAAAGATCCTTGCTTTTACCACATGCTTTTGATGCGTTTTAGGATATAAAGGATGACTTACTACAAGCAGAAAAGGCACTATTTAAAATACTCTTTCAAAAAGGTGGATACTTGTCAGCCTCCATACATCAAAACATAAGAAATAACAACAACAAAAAAAACCAGAAAAAAAAAATACACGCTTTCATAGTCTGAGTCATTACCTATTATCATAGACTTAACGGTAATTACTTGCCTTTTTCTTATGCTTGTTAATAATGGATAAATAAGGATTAGGAAACATTTCAGTAGCTAAAATCAATCATATACTCTCACTGCCATGTTTTATCTTAATACAAATTGGTATTCAGCTCATATTTCATAGTATAAATAAATTTACATGATAATAAAAACAAAAAGTAAATAATTTCTAATTATGTTAGCAGAATCCATCACAAAATGGATGTGATGTCTACTACAGTACTGCTTATCCTGTGCACCGTGGTTCGCAAACTTTGGTGTGCATTCAAATCACCTGGAAGACTTCTTACAACACAGAGTACTGCACTCCAGCCCCAGCTGCTGATTCAGTAGGTCTGGGGTGTGACATGTGAATTTGCATCTCTAACAAATTCCTAGGTGATGCTGCTGCTGCTGGGGAACCATATTTTGAGAACCCACTGTTGTACATCAACACAGGGTGTGAATGTGGGGGAGGAGGTGGTATCCCATGTGGTTTATTAACCTTGAAAAAGCTTCTCTAAATTAGAGACTCTAGTTCTAGTCAGTTTAAGAAGTTAAGTCTAGATCATGGGAAAGATTCCAAAATATCGATTTCTTTTAAAGAAAGAAAATAATAAATGCAACTGTGTTCCACGGCTATTTTAACAGAGATGCTCTGTGGGAGAGCTTAAGATGTTGCAGTTTCATTAGCATTATCCAGTGTTGCTATGGGGACCAACTGGAGAGGAATCATCAGTACACAAGAAAATAAAAAGAGGGGAATTGATGAATAAAAAAAAGAACGTAACATTTCTGAGAAAATAAAGCCAACTCATATCGCCCATTATCTGGCATTTATATAAATAATATGACTCATTACAATGAGACATAGCCACATATAGATATCTACATCTTTAGAAGATGCATAATCCCTTTGCAATTCAGGGAGGGAAACAAAAACAAAATCTTTCTAAAAGGAGAAGGAAAAGCGGCATTACGGGGTTTTATTAAGTATGGTCAGGCACGATGACCCCGAGGCTGGGGGCTATGTGGAAAGGATGGGCATTTTGCTGCACTGGATTCAGTTTTGCACAGTATGAGAGACAGGGCTCAGGCAGGCATGACACACAGCTCTGGGGATTGAGGAAGGACGAAGAAGAGGTGGCTGGCCTACTCTTAGTTTCTCCAATAATGAAACTAAGAAGAGCCAGAGAGGAAGAAATAACTTGAAAATAAACATCACTTCTCTATATAAACCATTTTGCATCTGCTACCAATCTCCCTTCTTCATGTCTGCGTTCATCACATCAGTTCCTAAGATTAAAACTCCAGTGCCTCTCTTTTTTCTTTCTCAACAAATCTCAACTTTTCTGCCTGCTTTTCTAGCTTATACTTAATGTCTACCCTCTTTCCTTACCCAACTTTATTTCTCACTGTGCTTCATATTGTCTATGTCCTTTTTTTCTTTTCATTTCTTGTTTCCTCCCTCCTTTCCATCTATTTAAATCCTGCCCAGCCTTCAAACACCAACGTGAGGAGAATTCCTACTTGGCGTTTTCCTCTCCTTGTCAGACCCACAGTGGATTTTCTCTTCTCTCAATTTACCCCATGTTTACACGTTCAATTTAATGATTTTTAACTGTAATCCCAGCTGCCTCAGATCCTAAGGGAGTCTCATTGGAGACAAAGAGACAACCAGAGCAGATGTCTTCTTTGGCCTCCTCCCACCATCTTCAACCAAAGAGACCTGGCTACTATAGGTTTTATATATTGGAATTTTGTGTAAGATAATGTAGAACTAGTTCTATCACTTAAAAGAAGTTTGAGAAATATTGCTCTCTAAAATACCAAAAAATTTGTCACAAAGTATTGTTACTGGCACTTTTGTTTTACATGTATATGTTTTGTGTCATAAATTACACTGGAAGCTCCTTAAAACTAGCTTATCTTTCTTTTTTCCATTGTGCTCAGCTCAGCGCTGAGCAAAAGGAGTGCACTCTGTTGACTGATTCATTTTTTAATTCATTCTGCAAATGATCTGGTAAAATTTATACTGAGGGGACATATACTGAGGTGAGTGACACAATGTACTGCCTCTTTGCATAAATTTTTGAGGAACAGAGGCCTTTCCAATGCCCCTCAAAGTAGGCCCCTCAAAGTGTACTTTTCGTACACTCATGCACAAATATATGAACTGGTACATTTTGCTGAACTACACGCATTGCAAAGACACATTATTTATGTTTTTCTTATCTCATTATTTAAGAAATAATAACAGCTAATGAAACATTCATTGATGTGGTTATTTCCTTTAGATTACAACTACATTTGAGATGCAAGAGGTTAGTTGATTGCAATTAGGGTTACAACTTGATATGACAACTACATTTGAGATGCAATTAAGGAGAAGACAGACAAGGCCACCAAGTGGAATACTGAACTGAGAATAAAGTGCCATTGTCCCATAGGGCCCTGCTGTTCTTTAAGCATTTCCTTAAAAGGGTGAATGAACAGAGCAGGATAGTATGATAATATTGTTCCTGTGTCTCGTACAGGAATAGAGCTGCGGTTTCCTTGAGTCGTTGAGGAAAAAACACAAAACTCTGTTCTAGCAAAAAGGTACATTATATATATAAGCACATAGTGTCTCTGGGAGAAAAACAACTGTGCCTGATTGCTGAAGTTTGTCAGAGTAGAATAGCACACCAAGAATCTGGGTACCTGCAATGTTCTCTGCCAGTGATATCCTTGGACCTTAGATAAAACATCTGATTCCCCCCTGCTTCTATTTCCTTATCTGAAAAACAGTAATGAAGTGCGCTCCTCAAATGAAAGAGTGTTCAGGCCTCTATATTGAAGTGTAGTGGCATAATGTGGATAAAGTTATGACCTTGAGATACAGTAAGACACTAAAGATATTTTGCAGAGTCAGTGAGTTAGTGCCCAGAGAAACAAATGAACAAAAGAATATTTCCGACACTCCAGGAAGTCAAGACGGCGGCGTAGGGAGACTCTGAACTCACCTCCTCCCGCGGACACAGCCAATTTACAACTACTCGTGGAAAAATTACCTCTGAGACACAACTGAAAACCGGATAAGAGGAACTCCTGCAACAAAGGACAATCCTAATTGAGGTAGAAGAGGCAAAAACTCCCTTCTGGAGAGGGAAAACGCCGCCTTCACAAGCCGCAGTGCCTCACGGCGGCCCGGGAGCAGCCCAAAGGTACGCAGCCCTCCCTGGAGGAGCGGGGCCCCGAGCTGGGGAGCGCCCCCGCTGTGGGCATTTTGTGGACCCAGCACAATCGAGACGAGACAAGAGACACACTTCAGACCTAAAGACACTCGCAAACTGAAAGTGAAGGGATGGAAAAAGATACTCCACGCAAATGGCAATGAAAAGAAAGCTGGGGTAGCAGCACTCATATCAGACAAAATAGACTTTAAAACAAAAACGGTAAAAAGAGACAAAGAAGGGCATTACATAGTGATCAAGGGAACAATCCAACAAGAGGATATAACACTTGTAAATATCTACACACCCAATGTAGGTACACCTAAATATATAAAGCAATTATTAACAGACATAAAAAGAGAAATAGACAGTAACACAAAAATAGTAGGGGACTTGAACACTCCACTTATACCAACGCATAGATCATCCAAACAGAAGATCAATAAGGAAACATTGGCCTTAAACAACACACTAGAACAGATGGACCTAGTAGATATATACAGAGCATTCCATCCAAAAATCGAAGAATACACGTTCTTTTCAAATGCACATGGAACATTCTCCCGGACTGATCACATATTAGGCCACAAAAGTCTCCATAAATTTAAGAAGATTGAAATAATACCAAGCATCTTTGCTGACCACAACGGTATGAAAGTGGAAATCAACTATAGGAAGAAAATCAGAAAAGCCACAAATACGTGGAGATTAAACAAAATGCTACTGAACAACGACTGGGTCAACAAAGAAATCAAAGAAGAAATCAAAAAATATCTGGAGACAAATGAAAATACGACATGCCAGAATTTATGGGATACAGCAAAAGCGGTTCTAAGAGGGAAGTTTGTAGCAATACAGGCCTATCTCAACAAACAAGAAAAATCTCAAATAATCTAACAATGCACCTAAAGGAACTGGAAAAAGAAGAACAAACAAAGTGCAAAATCAGTAGAAGAAGGGAAATAATAAAAATCAGAGCAGAAATAAATGAAATAGAGACCAAAAAAACAATAGAAAAAATTAATAAAACCAAGAGCTGGTTGTTTGAAAAGATAAACAAAATTGACAAAACTTTAGCTAGACTCACCAAGAAAAAAAGAGAGAAGGCACAAATAAGTAAAATCAGAAATGAAAGAGGAGAAATTACAACAGACACCTCAGAAATACAAAAGATTATAAGAGAATACTATGAAAAGCTATATGCCAACCAATTTGACAATCTGGAAGAAATGGATAAATTCTTAGAATCATACAACCTTCCAAAACTGGATCAAGAAGAAGTAGAGAATTTGAACAGACCAATCACCAGTAAGGAGATTGAAACAGTAATCAAAAACCTCCTCAAAAATAGAAGTCCAGGGCCAGATGGCTTCCCTGGTGAATTCTACCAAACATTCAAAGAAGACTTAATACCTAGCCTTCTCAAACTCTTACAAAAAATTGAAGAGGGGGGGAAGGTCCCTAACTCATTCTACAAAGCCGACATCAGCCTGATACCAAAACCAGAAAAGGACAACAAAAAAAAGAAAATTAGAGGCCAATATCACTGATGAACATCAATGCAAAAATCCTCAACAACATACTAGCAAATCGCATACAACAATACGTTAAAAAGATTATACACCATGATCAAGTGGGATTTATTGCAGGTATGCAGGGATGGTTCAACATTCGCAAATCAATCAACGTAATACACCACATTAATAAAATGAATAATAAACATCACATGATCATCTCAATAGATGCAGAGAAAGCATTTGACAAGATACAGCATCCATTTATGATAAAAACTGAATAAAATGGGTATAGAAGGAAAGTACCTCAACATAATAAAGGCCATATATGACAAACCCACAGCTAATATCATCCTCAATGGTGAAAAAGTGAAACTTATCCCTCTAAGAACAGGAACCAGACAAGGATGCCCACTGTCACCACTCCTATTTAACATAGTACTGGAAGTCCTAGCCAGAGCAGTCAGGCAAGAGAAAGAAATAAAAGGGATCCAGGGCCGTCCAAATGGCTTAGCGGTTAAGTGCGTGCGCTCCGCTGCTGGCGGCCCAGGTTCGGATCCCAGGCATGCACCAACGCACTGCTTCTCTGGCCATGCTGAGGCCGTGTCCCACATACAGCAACCAGAAGGATGTGCAGCTATGACATACACCTATCTACTGGGGCTTTGCGGGGGGGGGGATAAATAAATAAAATCTTAAAAAAAAAAAAAAGAAATAAAAGGGATCCAAATTGGAAAGGAAGAAGTGAAACTGTCACTATTTGCAGATGACATGATTTTATATATAGAAAACCCTAAAGAATCCACCAGAAAACTTTTAGAAGTAATAAACGAATATGGTAAAGTTGCAGGATACAAAATCAACATACAAAAATCAGTTGCATTTCTATACACTAACAACGAAGTAGCAGAAAGAGACATTAAGAATACCATCCCATTTACAATTGCAACAAAAAGAATAAAATACCTAGGAATAAACTTAACCAAAGACGTGAAAGAGCTGTACACGGAAAACTATAAAACACTGCTGAAAGAAATTGAAGACACAAAGAAATGGAAAGATATTCCATGCTCTTGGATTGGAAGAATTAACATAGTTAAGATGTCCATACTTCCTAAAGCAATCTATAGGTTCAATGGAATCCCTATCAAAGTTCCAACAACATTTTTCACAGAAATAGAACAAAGAATCCTAAAATTTATATGGAACAACAAAAGACCCCGAATAGCTAAAGGAATCCTGAGAAAAAAGAACAAAGCTGGAGGTATCACACTCCCAGATTTCAAAATATACTACAAAGCTATAGTAACCAAAACAGCATGGTACTGGCACAAAAACAGACACACAGATCAATGGAATAGAATCGAAAGCCCAGAAATAAGCCCACACATCTATGGACAGCTAATCCTTGACAAAGGAGCCAAGAACATACAATGGAGAAAAGAAAGTCTCTTCAACAAATGGTGTTGGGAAAACTGGATAGCCACATGCAAAAAAATGAAAGTAGACTCTTACCTTACACCATATACAAAAATTAACTCCAAATAGATTAAAGACTTGAATGTAAGACCTGAAACTATGAAACTTCTAGAAGAAAACATAGGCAGTACGCTCTTTGACATTGGTCTTAGCAACATATTTTCAAGCACCATGTCTGACCGGGCAAGAGAAACAATAGAAAAAATAAACACATGGGACTACATCAAACTAAAAAGCTTCTGCACAGCAAAGGAAACCATCAACAAAACAAAAAGACAACCTAACAATTGGGAGAAGATATTTGCAAACCATACATCTGATAAGGGCTTAATCTCCAAAATATATAAAGAACTCATGCATCTCAACAACAAAAAAACTACCAACCCAATTAAAAAATGGGCAAAAGACCTGAACAGACATTTCTCCAAAGAGGATACACAGATGGCCAACAGACACATGAAAAGATGTTCAAAACCATTAATTATCAGGGAAATGCAAATCAAAACTACAATGAGATATCACCTCACGCCCGTCAGAATGGCTATAATTAACAAGACAGGAAACAACATGTGTTGGAGAAGTTGTGGAAAGAAGGGAACTCTCATACACTGCTGGTGGGAGTGCAAACTGGTGCAGCCATTATGGAAAACAGTATGGAGATTCCTCAAAAAATCAAGGATAGAACTACCATATGATCCAGCTATTCCACTGTTGGGTATTTATCCAAAGAACTTGAAAACACCAATGCGTAAAGATACATGCACCCCTGTGTTCATTGCAGCGTTATTCACAATAGCCAAGACTTGGAAGCAACCTAAGTGCCCATCAAGGGACGAATGGATAAAGAAGATGTGGTATATATACACAATGGAATACTCCTCAGCCATAAGAAACAATGAAATCCAGCCATTTGTGACAACATGGATGGACATTGAGGGTATTATGCAAAGTGAAATAAGTCAGAGGCAGAAGGTCAAATACCATATGATTTCCTTCATTAAGTAGTAGATAACAACAACAATAAACAAACACATAGAGACAGAGATTGGATTGGTGGTTACCAGAGGGGAAGGGGGGAGGGAGGAGGGTGAAAGGGATAATCCGGCACATCTGTGTGGTGATGGGTTGTAATTAGTATTTGGGTGGTGAACATGATGTAATCTATGCAGAAACAGAAGTATAATGATGTACACCTGAAATTTATACAACGTTATAAACCAACGTTACTGCAACAAACAAAAAATTTAAAAAAAAAAAAGAATATTTCCTAAGCACCTAAATAGGAACTGGGTTAGCTACTGGGGATAGAACAATGAGTAAAACACTGTTTTTGTCTCTGAGGAAGTCACAGAGAGGAAAGCAGGCCTGTAAACAGGTAAAACCCAATATGGTTTAATAAGTAGTGTCTTGTGAATGGAGTTGATAGCCAGGTATCTTTGATAAGGAATACTCACAGAGAAGGTGAATACTATTTTGAAGTCTTCACAGAGGAGGCTGTAACAGAGTAGGCTGCAAGAGGAGATTATTCCGGAGGCTAGGCATTCAAAATCAAATTTCTGGTATCATAAATCTTGGTCCTTTGTTATATAAATATAATTAAGAATTTTGCAGGTAGACTTTTTCCTAAAATTGAGTGGAGTCTAAAATTCTAATATACCCATCCTCTAAACCATAAGCAAACTATGATGCCACTAAATCAAGTGCCACTAATAGCAATTTCTAATGATACTTTCCCCTAACCTCTTTCAGGTGTGAGAACATGCTTATCAAAGAAAGATGGTGAGTGTCTCAGTTTTGGATGCCCTGGGCACTGGCTGTTATAAGATGTCCAATGTTATGGGTTGAATTATGTCCCCACGAAAAGGTACATTGTAATTTTAACCGCTAGTACCTCAGAATGTGATCTTATTTGGAAAAAGGGTCTTTACAGAGTTAATCAAGTTACAATGGGGTTATTAGAGGTCACAACCCAACATGACTCGTATTCTTATAAAAAGGGGAAATCCAGACACAGAGACAGACTATGGGAGGACAGTGGGAGAACACTATGTAGAGGTGATGGCAGAGATCAGGAGGATGCATCTACAAGCCAAGGAACGCCAAAGACTGCCAGCAAACCACCAGAAGCTAGGCGAGAGGTATGGAACAGATTTTGCCTCACAGCCCTGGGAAGGAAGCAGCTCTGCTGATACCTTGATCTCAGAATACCAACCCCCAGAACTTTGAGACAATAAATTTCTGTTTTGTAAGTCACTCAGTTTGTGGTACTATGTTATGGCAGCTGCAGCAAACTAATATACCCACAACCGTGGAATGGAGCTTCTCCCTTGAAATGCCCTGGAAAGGACATCAGAACAGGATCTAAGAGGCCACAATCACACAGAGTGCAAATCTTCTTCACTACCTTTCCTCTGCCTGCTCTTCCTTTTCTTCTCTTCCTTCCCCTGTTTTAACCTGTGTGAGAACCCCAATAAGAGAGAAGAGTGGCTGGAACTCAGCTAGCAGTTTCTCTCACCTTCACCTCGCTGCACTGGCCATCAGAGCCAATGGATCACAAAACAATGAATGGGTCGACTGCTG
This sequence comes from Ceratotherium simum simum, assembly GCF_057802395.1. NCBI lineage: Eukaryota > Metazoa > Chordata > Mammalia > Perissodactyla > Rhinocerotidae > Ceratotherium > Ceratotherium simum. Next base: position 71,429,900 of record NC_141900.1, on the reverse strand, counting down.
TCAGTGTCTTGGGGTAGAGATGAAGGGATAACTGAATAGAGGAAATGAAGACTTGAAGAACCGTGATCCAGAACGACTGGAAGAAGAGTAGTCACTAACCATGAGAAAGCCAGGAAGAGGAATAAGTTTCTGAAGGGAAGACTAGAAAAGAAGAGTATTCGTAAGGAAAAAAAAAAATTGTTTTGGACACTGTAAACAGAAACACTGATTTAAAAGACATATAATCTGAGCTTTCCTGTGCTAGTAACTAGGTATTCAAAGTAGAAATAAAATAACAGGATTTGTGCTACTCTTTCTAGGTAATAGTGGCTATAACACATTACAATTCATTTGTGAAAATTGTTCCTAATTGCCTTTTGAAATGTTTTTCTAATCATATAAATAATTGCATATTATGTGGCTTTAAATTACTAAATTATAAAAATTATTTTTAATGCATATATCAAGATCATAAATAGAAAACATAGATTAATGGCTTAAGAAACATATCAACTAATCACATGACCATAAATTCTAATCTAGATACTTTAATAAAATTAGGCAACTAAGTGACACCATGAACATAGAGATTGTCAGGTATCTTACTAGAGAGGTAAATAAAGAAAACCATATACATATATGATTATTAAAAAAAAACTCATCTGGTTAGGGAAAATGCATCTGTTCTTTTTCTACTCTATCTCTCTGTACATATAAATTCATGTCTAGTAATTTTTCTATTTTAATTCTAAAGAAGTTGAAGTCACTGTACCCAGAATGTCAATGGTTCTACCTTGATGAATAGAAGTATATTATGATCTAAAATTACAACAGAAAAAACACTACTTCGAACCTCAATAGGTTACATAAACAGAGAACCTAGAAGGAAGAATATTTGTTATGAGAAATACGGGTGAAATAGAAATATACCCATATATTCCAATCAGGTTTAATACCTCACTCACCGTCATATGAAATATATCTTATTTGCACAGAGAAACCCTTTTATAGTGTAAATGTTTCTAAAATTGGCTTTTGGGTTCTAATTTAAAATATTAGATTGTGCTTAATTTCAAATATGAAACGTGAATAATTGTTAGTGAAAGAGGATTTGTAGAATTTTAAGACCAAAACTTAAGCTATTTACCATAGCACTCACAACTACTTTAGCTTTTCCTTCTAAAGCTTACTGCCAGTTGTACAACATGTGTGCTTCATTAATACTGACTTGCCAGGAAATTCCCTTTCCCTCCTATACTTTATTTACATGTTCAACTACAGAAGGAAGGAAATAGAGATTACTGAACCTCAAGTTTTAAAGGTTATCGGAGACCTAGAAGGGTATGTAATTGACTCAATCTCTAAACACGGGAAAAAACTAAAGCCCAGAAAAGTCCAAACACTCCCTGCCCAGATTAGTACCTGGGTCTAGTATAATCAAAGAATAGTACCTAAAAATAGCCCATTAGAACAGATTTCAAGAGATTATTTATATGCTAAAACAAAGGGTTACTGCTGATATTTGTCTTTTTTTTTTGATATGCTCTGATGCTGGAAAAATCAGCAGTTAACTCAAAAAAAAATCTTGAAATAGAGGAACAAAATCTCACAATTAACCAATTTCAAAACTTCCTAAAAAGCTATAGTAATTAAGACAGGGTGGTACTGGCATAAGAAAAGATCAACATAGATCAATGGAAGAGAATTGAGAGTCCAGAAGTAAACTCCCACATTTATGGTCAATTGATTCTCGACAAGGATGCCAAGACAATTCACTTGGGGAAATGACAGTCTTTTCAACAGATGGTGCTAGAACAACTGGTTGTCCCTATGCAAAAGAATAAAGCTAGACCACTTCCTTATGCTATACATGAAAATTAACTAAAAATGCTATTCATTCAAAGCAGAGATACTTAAAATGATAGTGTGAGAGGATCTGTGGTGTGGTATAATGATAACACACAAAGTAAATAGATTTAGGGTTTTCAATGACAGTGCTGCTGCTAAAAACCAGTTGTGTGACTTATGCTTTGTGCCTCGTAATTTGTTCATGCTAAATGTAGCTGAGGCGATAAAATGAGATCAAGCATTCAACAATGCTCTAGAAAATATGACTTGTTAATGATGCGGGGAGGACTGTGGAGGGAAGCCAGTGTAGTACTGGCTCTGCAAGGACAGTGTCCTCCAGTGGCTAAGAGGCAGGGAGAAAGAAGATGGAACCAGGGGTGCCTCAGCTTCAGCCCTGGACATACAGCACACAGATGTCCAATCCCATACAAGTGGCAAGTGGCAAGTCAGGAGTAACACTGACATAACTTACTGAGCATCTGAACATAAAATACAAGAGCAAAGTCTATCGCAGTCACAATCCCAATACAGGAGCTGAAATCAGAAACTCATAATGAAAATGAAGTATTAAGAAGAGGAAATATTATGTTACCTTTTGGGTGGAGGCAAGGAGGCAACAACACATTTCACAGAAAAGGTGAAGGTTATATCTAAACTAAGTCTTGAGGAACGAGTAGGGGTTGCAAGGTAGAAGGGCTGGGAAAAGATATTCTAGGCAGGGAGAATATATGATTTAGGGGTAGACTGATAAACTTTCTCAAAATATACAGAGATAATGGGAGTGGATTATTCAAGTAACTTGAGGTTTTTTAGAACCACCAGCCATCACTCTGAAAATTACAAGGTACTCCACTGACTAGAGACAAAACTTCAGTGTAGTGATGTTGATAGGATAAGAACTGCATCACTACATTCTGGACTTGGACACCGCATAAAACATTTGATTGTGAATTTGCATATTTTCTTTGTACTTTCAAATTTTGCTTTATAAATTTTAAAGCCTGTCTCACTTAAAAAAAAAAAAATTGATACAAAACTGCTATTACACTGCTATTCAGATTCAGGATTCAAGGGATTCTTGAGGAAGCGACATCCCAGAGAGCAGACGGTTTCAACTCCTGCCCACCCCTTGCAAAGCCTAGACTATCATCAACTAGTAATGTGTGCTATTATTTGTGCGCATACACATCCATACACTTCTAGTAACTTCAGAGATGTGGCCTCAATTCTCAGTTATTCATTTGTAATCTGGCTTTCAAATTAATTCAAAGTAGGTAAATCACCTCAAAATAGGTACTGGAGAGGAACACCTGAAAATTCAGAGCATTATCCTACATGGATTTAAATGTTAATCCACAAACTATTTCAGACAGACTATTTTGTTCTAATTCTCCAAATGGACACATCTTATTTGATTTCACAAGGTTTCTTCTGTTGTCTAGTTGATACTTGGTTCCTTTTTCTTGCAATTCATGTTATCTTCCCCTGAGATTTTAATTCAAATTACGCTGACTCCCAACCCCTATCTTAATTCCCCAGATCCCATTATTCATTTTTAAAGTCATCTGTCTAGTCAATACACGACACTTATGGGGACAAAGGCTTTGAAATCACTTTAGGGGGGAAAAATTTTTTTTGGTGGCAGTCCCTGGACACTGCTGCTGTTTTCACCAAGGGAGCTAACTGAACACAAACAGCAGAATACTTTAAATTGATACCAACCTAAAATAAATAAATAAAATCTTAGGGGCCAGCCCCGTGGCTTAGCGGTTGGGTGCGCGTGCTCCGCTGCTGGCGGCCCGGGTTCGGATCCCGGATGCGTGCCGACGCACTGCTTCTCCAGCCATGCTGAGGCCACGTCCCACATACAGCGGCTGGAGGGATGTGCAGCTATGACATGCAACTGTCTACTGGGGCTTTGGGGGGAAAAAAATAAATAAATAAAATTGATACCAACCTTCTTTCCTAATGAGGTGGAAGCTACTGTCCAGTTTTTTGAAATAATAGACAGACTAGATTTTTGCTCCCCAAATTACCTCTTTCAAGCAAATAGATTTGATATTACGAAGGAATATATAAGAAAAGTTGTACCTTGATCAATTGAAAGATTCTTTGAATTAGGAAAGTTATATGGTTGTCTTGATCCCAATACAGTATGTAAAATAGTACCCTGTTGATGTTTGCTTACTTTCAGAAACAAAAAGAGATGTCATTCATGTTAAAGAAAATTTAAAGAAAAACAGTAAAAAGGTTCATAGGAGATGCAGTAATCTATTATAATAGTAAATTATCAAAATGGAAAAAGAAAATACCGTAATGGGGAGATGGGAAGGAGCCAAAAAACAATCTGAAAAATTGCAATCCATCGTTAGGACCAGATGGCATTCATCAGAGACTTCAGAGGTAACTAAGCTACTTAAAAAAAAATGCAGTTTATCATTAAAAAGAAGTAAAGTGGAAGATTAAATACCTCTAAAAACTGGCTAAGGGTGACCTTGGACTTATCAGTTGTGCTAAACCAAAATAAAGTACTTGCAGTAGATATGTATGTAAGTTTTCAATAAGAGAAAAATTATAGCAACAAACCAGCATTTCCCCTTTCTGGTTTATCAGACTAAACTTCACTCCAATTAACACACCAACACTTTAAAATAGTTTTTTCCTATACACACAAACTCGTATATAATTTTAAAGACACACAATCACTCCGCCTCCCAAATGATGTGGGGTCTTGTTTGAAAATTCTTAGATTTGTACAAAATCTGGAGCTTAATTAGGAGTATTTGCTAAAACTTGTCATGGATCAAAACAAAAATACAGAATTGCAGGGGTATATGGCCATTTTTAATTATGGAAAAGATATCAACTGTGAAATTTCTTAGAAATAATTAAGAAAAACATAAGCTTAAAAAATTTACTTTCATCTAGAAAATAAAATTTGAAAGTGCAGATTTCCATATGACAAAGTCAAGTGAGCACTCAATGAATGGGCGTAACTCCTCCACCTGTGCCTCTTAGATTATTCCTTTAATGTAGAACTCAATCCTGAGGAGTGGTTACAAGTAAGGGGGAAAAAGAAAACCCTCAGCTATTTCTGAGGTTGAGAAGCAGCAGGAGATTAAATTAGTGGGGCCAGGCAATGAGGAGTCCTGAATGAGATATGCTTTCATTTTGGGCTTTTTCCTATTGGCATAGAGAAATCATAGCTGGTTTTTGAGCTGGAAGGTTACATGCTGGTTTACACATTTTAGTAAGACTTATTTAGCTTGGCATCCAGTTTGGCCTGCATAAGGAACATGCTCTATTACCAAGAATCTCTGAACTACCTGCTCTGCCTCTGTATGCATCTTCACATTAGGACTGCCACAGGCTGTTTCTCTCCAGTAAATCTGATTCATATTACACTCACCCACCTAAAACACTCCTCATCATGTAGGAGCTAATTCACTTCCTTTTGCATGGCCCACAAGCTCCTTCTTAATACAGCCCTTGCCCTCTTTAGCCTTGTCTCCTCCTCCACCGTGTCATTTGAGGCTTTGATAATAACCGACATCTTCAAGCCTTTCCTTATGCAGCTTCCTCTACCAAGAAGGCCTACCCCACCCCTGACCACCTGGCAAAGACCTCTGCCAGTTATCACCTCCTCCTGAAGCCTATCTTAACCTCCCAGATAGGTTAGAAGCACAGAAGACAGAGTTACCTCCCTGTTTTAGTGTGCTTTTTTTATTGCACTTCCACAATATTTTCTTCTACTAGACAAGTGGCACCTTCAGGGCAGGAACTTGTTCTTTTTGGAGACTTCAGGACTTAGTACATAATTAGTGCTCAATAAATGCTTGCTGAAACTCAAGAGCCTGAGATAATCAAAGTGTCCTTTTTAATCTCTAAGGAGAATTGTCTGTGTGCTCTCTTATTTTAATTGGGGAGATTCTACTCACTCCTACTAATTGCTTTTAGAGACCATTTGGCTTGATGGAGAACAAAGACCCAAATCTGTGAAGCATCCACATCCACATAAATAAGAGCTTGAGCACTGGGCAGTTTCTTGGTTCTTATAAGATGGTTATAGAAGTAGTCTTTTATTTCATTTTATCTCCCCCTACTTCTCTCTGGCTGAAGCTTTGAGCAGAGTTTCTGAAATGTCCCTGGATGAAAGCTGGCTCTTTTTTTGCATTGTTTTTATACAAGCTGTTACTCTAGGCTCATCTGTATCCATCTACATGCCTGTTGGAGTCTTTCCTAGTCCTCTGGTCTCTCCTACTTCTTCCATGAAGCCAACTAAGATCATCCCTTTCAAGCAATATTTTCTTTCTTTCTTTTTTTTTTGTGAGGAAGATCAGCCCTGAGCTAACATCCATGCTAATCCTCCTCTTTTTGCTGAGGAAGACCGGCTCTGAGCTAACATCTATTGCCAATCCTCCTCCTTTTTTTTTACCCCAAGGCCCCAGTAGATAGTTGTATGTCATAGTTGCACAACCTTCTAGCTGCTGTATGTGGGACGTGGCCTCAGCATGGCCAGAGAAGCGGTGCGTTGGTGCTCGCCGGGATCCGAACCCGGGCCACCAGCAGCCGAGCGCGTGCACTTAACCGCTACGCCAAGGGGCCGGCCCTCAAGCAATATTTTCCCTATCCATTTACTCAGAGCTTAACCTAGTTACTGGTATGTGTGTCTCTTCTCCAATTAGACTATAAGCTCAAAGAAGACAGAAACTATGTCTTGTCCTTTTAAAACATTTCCCAAAGTGACTTATGCCTATGTGACTCACAAATCAAATATTTTATAGATATTTAGATTAAATGATAAATGACTTACAGTTTAAAGGGGGAAGAGGCTAGTCATACTACATAGTCAGGATAGAAAACAACTGATCAGTAAATCTACAGACGGTCACTTCATGCAGGATATTAATATATCACTTCTTAATTTATACGTATAACCTTGTACTTTTTATAAAAACATCTCCTAAATATCTTACTATTACCTGCAAGATAAGAAAGATTATTATTTCTGTCTTAGTTATGAGAAAACAGGGTTCAGGGAGCGTGATTTAAGGTCACACAACTAATATGCAAACCAGATTCTTCTGTCTACAAGTGCAGTGTTCTTTGCACCACACTATGCTCTCAATCTTGAAAAGGCCAAATTTCAGGGGCTATAAGCACAAAGGATACACCTATAGCTATCAATCAACTGGCAAAAGAACTCAGCATGTGTTACGTACAATCTGAGTACCTAAAACAACAAAAGAAAAGTAAAGTAGAAAATAACAGTGATGGAAAAGCCCCAGTATAAAAGACGACACATTTTTAATAAGCCTTATCCAAATCCTCAGTGCTGACTTTGTGGAAAGAATTTAATATTTCTGAGAACAATAAGGTCAATGCATAAGTCCCAATGTCCATAAAGTCAAGCAGCAGGTACCATCTGCTTTAGAAAGCTCAAATAAGAAAAAAAAAGGACCAATCCCCACCTCAACTCACATAAAAACATGCACTCACCTGTGCACACATCCCTTGGCCAGACTGGAAAGAAGACTATCTGGAAATAAGGGAATATCTTCAACATATGTAGTGGATTGAGTGGTGACCCACAAGAGATATAGTACCTGGAATCTTAGAATGTGACTTTATGTGGAATAAGGATCTTTGCAGATGTAATTAAATTATCTTCAGATGAGATCATCCTGGATTAGGGTGGGCCCTAAATCCAATGACTGAAGTCCTTATAAGAGACAGAAAAGGAGAAGACAAAGAGGGGAGAAGGCTATATGAAGACGGAGGCAGAGATCGGAATTATGCTGCCACAAACCAAGGAAGAGGTAAGGAAGGATTCTTCCCTAGAGCCTTTGGAGAGTGTGGTCCTGCTGATATCTTGATTTTGGACTTCTAGCCTTCAGAACTGTGAGAGAATAAATTTCTGTTGTTTTTTTTTTTTTTTTTTTTTTTAAAATCGTATGCCTTTTCTCCTGTTTTTTTTTTTTTTTTTTTTTTTTTTTTTTAAAGATTTTATTTATTTTATTTTTTCCCCCCAAAGCCCCAGTAGATAGTTGTATGTCATAGCTGCACATCCTTCTAGTTGCTGTATGTGGGACTCGGCCTCAGGATGGACAGAGAAGTGGTGCCTCGATGTGCACCCGGGATCCGAACCCGGGCCACCAGCATTGCAGCGCGCGCACTTAACCACCAAGCCACAGGGCCGGCCCAAATTTCTGTTGTTTTAAGCCACCTAGTTTGTGGTAATTTGTTATGGGCAGCCTTCGGAAACTAATACAGTATATATTAGTTGAACGACTAGAATTAAAATTTCTTTCTACAGCAGGTAATGGGATTCTCCTAGATAACTATATAGTATAATACAATTAAGGCTACAAAGTGTGTAGCTTATTCAGCCTATGGTTCAGGAATGGCTTCACATAAAAAGTGACATTTAAGCTAAGATGTGAATGAGTATGAGTATGTCATACTATGAGTATGACAACCAGAAAGAGAAAGGGAAGAGGTGTATATTTATGAGGGTTACAATATTTACAAAGTACAACTTATGAAGGATATAACAAACAAAAGATGTTGCCTATTAAGTATATGAAAATATGTTTGTGTGTTTCCACAAGTATGTATGAATTGCACAGCAGGACCAAGGATCAGCTAATATTAATAATGTTATAATTATTTTTGATAACTATCCATAAATAAGATAAATTCAGAATCTGATTCATTAATATATCGTCACAAGGGATATCACCAAACGTAATTTCAGAAAAAGATGACAAGATAAAGAGAGCAATCCAGTTGCCTCACTTATAAGCTGCTTGCCTAAATCAGTCTACTTTGTTTTGTTTTTTTTTAAAGATTTTATTTATTTATTTTTTTCCCCCCAAAGCCCCAGCAGATTGTTGTATGTCATAGCTGCACATCCTCCCAGTTGCTGTATGTGGGACGCGGCCTCAGCATGGCCGGAGAAGCGGTGCGTCGGTGCGCACCCGGGATCCGAACCCAGGCCGCCAGCAGCGGAGTGCGCACACTTAACCGCTAAGCCACGGGGCTGGCCCGCAAATCAGTCTACTTTGAAACCACATTTAATGTAAGTGAGAATCCTGAAGACATGGAGACTTGCCAGTTGGCTCTGAATACTGCTAACTAGATGTGAATAACAATGGTCCCATGAATCATTTCTAAGCTGTTTAAAAAAGCTTTTCACTAAAAAATTCCTCTATATCACACTAGTTGTGGATTTTACATCAAAGAGATGCCTGGATTCATCATTTTACTAACAAACGGTAATTCAGAAATTGACATTTCTGACAATGATGCCACACACAGGCAATTAAAAAAAAATCGTAACTAACCTACATTCTTGAAGTCAATGAAAGCTGATAGAGGAAGGTGAATTAAATTTTTATAACCTTAAATAATGCATTAAATAACTATGGTTACCTGACTTAATAAGAAGCATAGGCTTCAGTGCTCTGGAACAGCAGGTCAGAAACTGGATACTTAGGAACACTTCTTCTATTGTTCAATATTCAAATCTTAATTCAAATGTACCAAGGAAGGGACAATAAAATAAAAAAAAGACACCAATTTGAAGAGTAAATGTTGTATTGTGCTAAAGGGGTAGGTTTTGTTTATACAACTATTTATTTCAAGGCTACCTTCGACATTTTCAAAAGAACTATGGCTTTCTAGATATAATGGGGGAAAATGCTCCATAGAGGATGTCACATCTCCCTGAGACAGAACAAATGGTTATGTTTGTTGTTTTTACCCTCTGCTTAATAGTCTACACTTACTTTTTACTCCACTAAGGGCACGAAGTAAAATAGGAAAGCTATAAAGATGAATGACAATGGTTATTATTCTAGACACAGGGTGAACAATCTCTTCTTGAAGGTGTTTATAGATGGAACTGTTTGGGATTATCTAAGCTCTTAATAAATATGATCTGTTTAAGGGGAAGATGACCCTGATTAGCATTTCCCAAATCAAATTCCATGGAACACTAGCATCCCATGAAATGTTAATAGGTGCTATTTGAGAAAAAGGTAGTGGAGTCAAATATTTGGGAAACTGCAATATAATATTTATCTCTTGGACAGTCACAAAAATTAGCATACTAAAGTTCTGACATAAGGAAGTTATGTAACTTTATTTAACTCAGTATTTGCAAATTATTTGATTATGAAACCCCCTTTGTGTAAAAAAAGGTATTATACTTTTCTGTCTTATAATTCTATGGAGTCCTGGAATACTGTCCTTAAAAACATAAACAGCATACTAAATTTACATTAGCCCTACCTACTTCAATCACATGGATGAATAAAAAGAAATGAGAACACAAACTTCTATGATAATATCTCAAAGCATGATAGCAAAGAAATGAATTTCTTTTCAGTCCATGACTTAAAGGTTTAGTCATTTTTAATTCATTTAGGCTCTAAGAACACGTAAATTTGTATGACTGGATGTACTCTGGGTTTCATGGAATGAAAGGAAAACAGGATTGTGCTCTATTTATAGAAACGAGTATAATTACCAATACTTAAAAATATATTAATAGGGGAGAAATTATTAACATTATAATTTAATCTGTTCTGTCAATAAACTCTAAGATGTTTCACAAGGAAAAAGATCAATAACAGGACTCATTCTCTGCGGAATCAAATTCCACATAGTCTAGGAGTCATGAAAAAGAAAGGGTGTTATCACCTTATACTTGAGAATTACATTACAACTGGCTGATTATTCAGGATTAATGAGCTCAGGGTTAGGAGTTCAGCAGCCATATGGGTAACTGTAATGAGTTGCCTGGAGCTAAGACCCTGCCAATACCACCAATCAGCATGGCAGAGGTCTCTAAGCTCACTGGTGGTTTGGCTCTGCTCCAGCAGGGGACCGCCTCAAGCCAGTGATTCTGCATCAACCCAGTCTTCTTGGCCTCATCTCCACCTGGGTCTAAGATGCTAGTCACTGGGCATGTGACTAATTTCTTAGAACCAAGCCTCGACTTGTATTCCTTTTCTAGTAATTGTGTCCTCAATCTGCTGCCCTGATTCCATAAGCTGTCTGACTTGATGCCTCATCCTGAATCCATGTTCCTCTAAACATGTTTCTCTAAGGCTTTAATGACTTGAGTCCTGTCCCTAAAATCCAGTTTACTTGTGGTTGTGTTTCTGCTACTGACAAAGATGCTCTCCTAGACTAAACTTTAGTCAGGCTCCTTTGAACCCTTTTCTCCACTAGGCCTTGCAGAAAACTGCATAGCCCAGTTTTAGCAAGAATTGTGCTAAGTCAGTTTAGAGAAAATCCCCACCTTCCATATCTGATGGGATTTCTCATCCTCTACCACCCTCCAGGTGATATCTCATCACCCTGGCCTGACTTCAGCAAGAATCTTGTCAAGTCTGTTTAGGCAGAAGCCCCCTGATGTTTCCTTAGTAATTTTCTATCACCCAATCTCCCCCACCTCCACCGCTTCGATAATGCTCTTTGGTTAAAAATCCTCACCTTTCCTTGTTGTATATGGAACTGAATCTAGTTCTACACTGAGGTCTCTTCCCCTCTATTGCACTAGTTCCTGAATAAAATCTGTTTTTACTGCTTTAACTACTGCCCAGCTCTGGTTTTCTTTAACACTCTCTACGACCAGAACTCTCCACCTGTCTGTACTCTGATGCCTGTCTTATCTTTATGGTGTTTTCTGCCTGCAGTCAGTTGGGCTTTCCTCATGTCAGAGCCCAAGCAGACCCCAATCTATCAAAGATAGAATCTTCATATACAACCTGCTCTGTCCCAGCATATTTTTCTAATCTCAGGAATTTCTTTACAGGACTGAGCTGTCACCTGACTTCATTAACAAGCGCATATGATTAAAGTCTAGCGCAGGTCTTCACTATCTCTTGCTTTGGCAAATCAGTACATTGTGTGAAAGAAGACATGTGTGGAGCCATATCAAAACAGAGCTAGGGCAGCTATTTCAGAGGAATTGCCTTGCATGTCTTGTTTTCTTTATCTTCCAAACTGGACTAAATCACCAACATTCCAAGAAATCAGTAAGGACACAATATCTTATTTGTAAGGACTGATGAAACTGGACTTTGCTGAAGACCAAAGAGCTAACCAATCAATGAAGTATAAACCTAGCCTTACCTCATCCAGCACCAATGAACTCTTCTTTAATACAACTCACCTCATCTTCCTCCCTTTTCCCCAGAAAAACCCTGAGCCCTTCTCCTGTAATTGGGACACTATTTGGGTTTCTACCTGAATCTATGCTCCCCAAATTGCAATTCTTTGATCCCAAATAAATGAGTACCCTCTTAAACTGGTTTCTGGTTTTGTAAGCTGACAACTGTTACCTGATTAAACTATGATCTTGTCATTTTCTTCCCTCAAACCTTCAAGCCCCACAATCTGTAGAGTCAGGGTTTAACATCTGAGACTATATGATCTAGCTTCAATTTACGTTTCCAAACTTCTTTTCCACTGCTCCTATTTACCTACCATTTTCTCCAGGCAAAATGAATTGCTTTGTTATTTGCTGTATATGCTCAGTTTTTCTACTGCTTCCTCCCTTTGCCTAGGCCTTTAAGGCTTTTCCTTATTTCTGCATGTCCAAATCTTATTCAGCTTCAAGACTCAGTACCACCTGCTGGGCATAAGCTTTCTTTCTTCTTTTTTTTCAAATTTTGCTAGCTTTTTATTTAATTTAGTGCTCTAATTTTTTCCCCTTTTACTATGGTTATTGTTAAATCATGACTCACTTGCCAGACAAGTCTCTTTCTCTTTTTTTAAACTAGATGGTATTTATTTATTTGTTTTGTTGAGGTATGATCATCAGACAGCATTATATTAGTTTCAGGGGTACACATAAGCTCTTTCTCGCTCAACTCAATCTTGATCACTCTGATGGTCCTCAACACTTTCTACCTTGTAATATAGTTATTTGTGTACTTCTTATATCTTCCCTATTCGGCCATAAGATCCTTGATGGCAAGAACCATCCTGTTTTCACTAGCATCTAGGAGACAGAAGCTTGCACATAGCAGATGCTGAATAAAATTTTTTGAATGAACTAAGTCTAGTTCTATCAATAGCTCTTTCAAATTCGCACTGTTTATTAAAAAATGGAAAGAAGAGGGGATGGGGCAAGATGGGATGCATCCTAACCTCTATCCCTACTCTCTTGGATTAAGAGACCCTAGAAGTCATCTATTGCAGTGGTTCTCCACCAATTTTCTAACTTGATACACTTGATTAATGTCACGCACATGTGCAACTAATTCTTAAGGGCCTACCCAGATACATTTTTTTCTTTTTACACAGATTCTGGGATATGTATAATGTGGGCTCCCTAGCTGTAAACCTACCTTCTCTTTTATTGATATTTGGAAGATGCAGCAGAAAGGATGCTAATATAAGCAAATTCTCTCATTTACAAATTAGGAAGTCTTAACCATGAGTGCAAATAATTTCTCTAACATCAGAGAGTCAGTCAAAAGCAGAAGTGGGATTAAAACCCAGGTCTTCTGACTCCTTGTTCATTGAGCTTTCCCCTAAACAATACTTTCTATGATCACTGCTGCTGGAAAAATAACTCAAGGTCCCAGTTGATTATTAGCATTACTTTCCTTCATGTGGGTGCATATTTACAAAGCTTTCAAGAGTCATTCATCAACTGGTTTGTAAAAAATTCTAATAGGCTTTCAAGCTCTCTTTCACCTTCCTTTCCTTTCCCTCCCCTCCTCCATTTGTGGAAATTAGTTGTATGGTGCTTTAGCAAAGATAGCTTGATTGACGTTATGTTACTGTTCAGCAACACTTCCTGCTATTAATTGCTTTATAATGGTAATTACCATTAGCAGTACAAGATATTTTCTTTTCTAATTGGCTATTACTGGTGAATAGCAGCTTGTTACATAACAGAAGACTGTGTTAAATAAATAACCACAACTACAATTCTGAGGTCTTTCTTTTAAAACACAAATCTCTCCAAGTTTTTGGATAAACACACTAAAAAAATTTTTTTAAGGCAGGGCCTTGTAATTACTTGGGGGAGGGTTTATCTTTGTCAAGAAAAAACACGAAATGAGGGCAGTGTTAGGGAAACCAGGAGAAGGACCATGCATTTCCTTTCTTTTAAAAAGAAACACATTTAAAAGCTTTACTATGCTCGGCAACCCAGTCAATGCATACAAATTACAGATTCAAATGTATCCACTTCTTCCCACAGTGTGATACGGAAACAGAAAGGACTCTCCAACTAGCTCTGGTAAAATATGAATGCTAAGCCCGATCAACTACATTGAAATGTCCCCCTGGATAAGGCCAGGGGTTCTTCATTTGTGCCCCACATAGCACCCAGCATGGAGCCAATCTACAGTCACCGTTCAACCAACACCAAATGCCATCACAACATGGCACTGTCTCAGAAGATGAGGTGATCCAAAAGTATATGTGACAGGGTTTACATATTATAAAATCAGGGATATGTCTTGATTCAAACTTTCACGTTGATTAGTCTGTAATCTTTTTTTTTTTTACAAATGAATTATAGTTTCTTTAATGAATCAGATTGTCACATAGCATAAATGTTTACCAAGCACTGGTTGCTGAGAATGTGGATGAGCAGTTATTCTCAAAGACTGTGGGCAGAGGTGTAGTTGGGGAGCCTGTAATCATTTTAAAGTCATAGCCAGACTTTTGTAGCAGCAGTGGGTCATATGACTTGCTCAAGGTCACACAGGTTTTAACTGATAGCTACGTTTAAATCCAGTGTATCCAATTCCAAAGACCCCCCACTGCCTCTTGTAATAAACCTTTATCGTCAACATCATTCATCCCTATATTTTCATAGTGTGTCAAGGTTTACAGAATGCTTTCACATATACTGCCTCACTCAACCTCCCAATAATACCGACAAGGTAATTAACTGCAGCATTTTTATGATGAAGTTGAGGCTCAGAGACGTTAATTGATTTTTTCCAAGTTCACAATGCTACAAAGCAGCAAATTCAGGATCAGAATCCAGGTTTCCTGACTCCTAATCCAGTTTTTCCTTCCATACATTCTTACTCAATGTATTGATTAATTTAAAATACTACACATGGAGAAAGCCTAATAGTATCCCAAGTTAGCTTATATCACTTAAAATATTCTACCACTTCTCAATTGTTGATCCCTGCAAGAATGAAGCAAAGGGTTAAGTCTTGTTTAATTCTAGAAAATCTTATGTGGTTCCTAGACCTAAATATAGCACCCAACTCCAGTTGGCTACCTTACAAATAAATGCCACTGGTAACAAAGAGTATTGGCTGAGATGTAGAGAGAGGCAGAAGATCAGTCAAATGTATCACCACTTCTGGAAAAAGCTGCCCTGCTCACCTTTGGGTCAATAAGGTCAGTATTGTTTTAGCAAGAGATGGCAATTCTTTAAGTTACTGTCAGTGAAATGCCAATCCATTCAGACTCTGATGAGTTTATTAAGTAAATCATAGCCAAACTGAACCCTAATTCTGTGGCAAAGTTCTCCAAGAACAGCTAATAGAAGCATTTAAAGAGTCAACCGCTGGAGATGGCAGTTTATGTACACTGCTTTTTTCTATATACCCATGGATTTATGTTTAGAAGAAAGCATAATTTTTATTATATGAATCTTAACATCATCTTCAGTTTTACAAAATGGGAAATGTATGACTGTGTGGTGCAGTGCGGCGCTATTCTTTTGCACGAATGGAAGGTCTATGTCAACATAGCAAGTATATGTAAATTCAGTGTCTGATACTATAAGTACCTAACAAATTCCTCAACAGAAACCTGGTCGTGAAGGGACAAAGACACATTTAAGTTGTAGCACTCAAAATCATCACCTGTATCACCTCTGGCACACGTGACAAAGATGTCCCTATATCTACGACTGAAATAACAGTTACCATTTATTGAAGACCAGGCTACTATACCTATCATCTCACTCATCATTTCAACATTCCAGCAAGAGAGACATGATTATTACCCACTTTACGGAAGAGAAATTGAAGTTCAGAGGTTGATTAACTTGCTGTGGCTGGTAAGTGATCAGGATTTGATCCTAAGTTGGCCGGACCTCAAAATGTACACATACTCTCTTTTCTCTATACCATATTTCCTTTCTACGTTAACATTAGCTTTTGAACATATTTATGTTTAAGGAAAGTCTGTTTCAGACCTCATCTAACGGAATTTAGACACTATGAGACATCATTATAACAGTAAATAGGATAAAAGTTCCTCTTCAGTTACTGTGTGACCTTGTGCAAGCTACTCTTTGCATCAGTTTCATCATTTGTAAATAAAACGGGGATAGTATGAGCATCTACCTCAGGGATGTTGTGAGGATGAAACGAAATAAGACTTGTAAAAGCGTTTGAAACAGTACTTGGCACCTTTTACTGCTCAACAAATGTTAGCTACCACCAGCATCACCATTATAATATCCCCTCCTAATATCCTATAAGTGAAGTCCTGTGTATTTTTCATACGAAAATAAAATGATGTTCCAGAGTAGTCCCCTTCAGAACCTCACACCAAACCCACAAGACTTGGTTTCAATAATTTTTTTCCTTCCATGATATCCTTTGGCCTGTACCTTGCAAGGTCATCCCAATATGCAAGATCATCTGAGCTTCCTGCTGACTCTGAGTGTGGGTGTATGTGTGGGGAGCTGGGAACTGGATTTGAGGGGGCAGCACTGGGTAGGGGTGAGGAAAGGTATAGAAGATAATGTAAAAGGCTTTCAGAGCACATAGTTGCAATACTAGTACAGAGCACCAACAGACACTCTGACAACCCCCAAATTCCAGGAATACACGGGCAGCCTAAGCAGTTATCACCAACACATTCCTAAGCTTCCCCTGGGGTTACACTACAATTTAGATTGCTTCTTAAGTGAATACTACAGAATCAGAGAGCAGGCAGTTTTAGAGTTCAATTAGGCATATATTTATATTGAAAGCAACAATTTTTACTGAGGTCCAACTTTATAAAAGGAAATATGCTGGGCTCTCATAAGTATATAATTCAATAAAATAATCGTAATAACTCTGCAAAGTAGGTATTACATCTATATTTTCATAAATGTAGCAGCATGTGCAATAAGCCTGTTACACAACTACTAAATGTTAGAATTGAAATTTAAATACAGTTTTTCCAAGATAGAGTCTAGTCCTCTTTCCACTATTTATGTCAAATATATGAGACTAGACTTAAACACTAATGCTGCAAATAAGATGATAACCTGTGGAAAACTGGATGACAGCCATACAGATGATGGAAGACAGATTTCAAGGTCTATGTAGCAGTTTATTCAGTTATGAGTTCAAGGTTATAAAGGACAGATCTGAAGTATTCTTTTAAAAATTTAATCATTATCTAAACAGCTCTAAAACTTTAATAAAAGACTGAAAAACTATGCTGAAGTGCTATGATGATGATACTCTGTATTTTCCAATTGGTATGCATAACTTTCACAAGCATAAAATACCTACTCAGTTTTTTATTCTTTTTTTTTTTTTTTAGATTTTATTTATTTATTTATTTTTCCCCCCAAAGCCCCAGCAGATTGTTGTATGTCATAGCTGCACATCCTTCTAGTTGCTGTATGTGGGACGCGGCCTCAGCATGGCCGGAGAAGCGGTGCGTCCGTGTGCGCCTGGGATCCGAACCCAGGCCGCCAGCAGCGGAGCACGCGCACTTAACCGCTGAGCCACGGGGCCGGCCCTCAGTTTTTTATTCTATTTCAATTCCTCTGCTTAAAACAGCTGCCATTCTAAGTACTTTGAATAAATTTCAAACAGATTCTAACCATTAAACTGTTACAGGGTGTTTACTACACACAGCTCTGATAAGCACTGGATGTATGAAAGTGAAATAAGACAACTCTTGCCCTCAAGAAGTTCACAGTCTACTGGGGTAGACAAAGCTGCCAACAAATCACTCGAGTCTGATAATGTAAGTGTGATAATGGAGATTCGGGAAGGGAAGCAGAGTGACTGAAGATGAGGCTGGGAAAGTAAGTTAGAACCTTAAATGTCACATGCAGAATTTGGATCTAACTATACATGCATTAGAGTTACACTGAAGTTTTGAAATGAAGACCCATGAATACATTTGCATTTTAGAATGTGGATTAAAGGGGGGAAAATCAAGAGTCAGTGTCATTAGGAAGCTTTTGCAATCATCCAGGCTAGAATTCAGTTCTGGTCAGTTATTAAACACTGGCAATGTGCCAAGAACAGACTCAGGCAGACAAAAACATACAGGACAAGGTTTTGGTCCCCAAGAGGGCAGTTTGGAGGGTGGGGGACACAGGCAATTCAGCAGAAATGGTGAGGGTTAGAAACAGAATAGTGGCTAATGAGAAGAAGAGAAAGAACAGATTCAGAAGATTACTTCAGGCACAGAAAAATAAGCCATGATAACCCATCAGCTTCAGGACCTGCAGGCAACATAGGAATCAAGGATTCCTAGGTTTCCAGCTAAAGTTTGATGCCATTTATTGAAATAGGAAATACAAGAATGAGGAGCTGACACCACCTGCTACCCCCATTTCTTCTAGAGACATCACAAATGAGTTAATAAGGTCTCCTGAGGAAAAGCATTATAAATCCAAAATAGCATTACCAAGATCATCATCTACTAGGCATGCATTTGCAAGGAAAAAAGTTGACTCTGTCAGAATATTATAGCATGGAGGCACAGGTTAACTCTGTCAGAAGAAATCACCTCAGTCACAAAAATTTCCTACCAGTATTGCCAAATAATAACTATAGATGTGCTATCTTACTGCCTTCTAATGAAAAACAGCAAAAGAAAAAATACCAATAACACATCCTCAAGTGTGAGAAATGTTGAGTCTATTTACTACCTGTTCTTAATTTTAGGGGACAACATGAAATCCTAGTCAGTGCTCAAATGTACAGAAAGCAGTGTTGTGCAAGATCAGGAACTTTCCTGGAGAGGGATGGCACCTCAGGAAATCTGTAAACACGGGTCCCAGAGAAGGTGCTGTACCTGCCCGCATACCACCCAGTGACTCACTCTAGCAGAGATCTTACAGAACTGCAAGCATTTCCATAACAAGACTCCCTAGCCCCTTCTGTCCCAGGATATTAAACACACAGATTGCCACTTTAATTAGAGCTAGAGGGAAACCTCTTAAAACAGGCAGTTTTCAAGAAATTAAGGATTTTACAGGGAAAGACATACTTGATAACCTAAGTGACTGCTTAACAAAAAATATGAGTATACTTTTTTTTTTTTTTTTTTTTTTTTTATTTTTCCCCCCCAAAGCCCCAGTGGATAGTTGTATATCGTAGCTGCACATCCTTCTAGTTGCTGTATGCGGGACTCGGCCTCAGGATGAACGGAGAAGTGGTGCCTCGATGCGCACACGGGATCCGAACCCGGGCCACCAGCATCGCAGCGCGCGCACTTAACCACCAAGCCACAGGGCCGGCCCTGAGTATACTTTTAATACTGTCTTCACCCAAAATTTGTATCACTTTGCAGGCTTTGAAAAAAATTGGATAAAGTTTCAGAATGATACACAGGTTATTAAGGGGATTTTTAATGATAACTTTACCTTATAAGAATGACATAAACATCAACCAGTAAGCTCTTCCAAAAATGCTACAAATTAGTGAGAATACTGGGCAGGTCTGAGCCAGGGTGAGGAATGTTTTTATGTTACAGATACTGCAAATTCACTGCTGCTCAGTACTTTTGATGAAAACAAATTAGAACCTACAATTAAGCTTTCTATCAGTTACTCAATTCAATTCAATAATCATTTAAACATTGGTCCCGGAGTAATAATTTCCTCACAGTTGGTGAAGATATGGGGAAAAGGACACTCATATGATACCAGTGGGAATGTATACTGATACCTTTCAAGGGGAAAATCTGACATCTATTAAAGTTTTAAACATATGTAACCTTTGGCCCAGCAATTCCTCAAGAAATACACACCCAGTGGTCAAGGATTTGTATACAAAGCTGTTCACTACAACACAACTGAAAAACTAAAGCCACACTATATGGTCATTAATAGGGGAATGGCTAAAGTATGGCACGTTCATATTATGGAATACAGTGGGTGCAGTCCTTAAAAGCAAGGAAGCAACAAATGTATTGACATGGAAGAGTGTCTACAACACATCACTGGGAGAAAAAAGGTCGCAGATCTTTGAGCATACATAGAATAATCCCTTTTTGTTTTCTTTTTAAGAAATCAAAACCATACAGATGTGTGTCATACAGGAATGTCAGAAAGAGCACCCACCAAACCCTTACCGCTTGTTACTTGCGGAGTAGGACTGTGTGGTGAAGGAATTTTCATTTTTTTACCTTACACACCTCTGACCAGTTCGAAATGTTTATAATGAAAACTTTTATAATTTTAAAATAACTAAAGATTTTAAAATGTTTTACAATGTTTTTGAAAGGCATACCCAATTTTCTTTTTTATGAGTTAATGTGTGAGATAAATTCACCAAAGATTCCATCTCTAAATTTTTAAACTCAGCCCTCTGGAACTCTGAGAATCTGGAAAACCTTAATACTGTAGTCTGTTACCATCATGTAAGAGCTGACTATACGGCCAACCCAATAATGAACTGTCTAGAGTGTGGGTATAACTCAAGATTTAACTCAGGAGCCTACCAAAGATTTCTTTGGTAGAGGTATTGAAATAATTTCAGGGCTAGGGCATTCCATTGATGGGAAGTGGGAAGAAATTACACTTCATCTCTGTGCTGCTGAGATGAAAATTTAAGACTAAATGTCCATTTAACCAAGAAAGCGGAAACAAAGAAACCAAAAAAACAAAACAAAAAACCTCAAGAAGGACTAAGAACCAAATTTAAGCCCCAAACCATGCCCATCAGAAAAAGACAACTTGCCGTGCTAAATGACATATCAAAGCAAAAAAAAAAAAAAAAAAAAAAAAAGGCGGGGGATAGACAAAGGTAAGAGAAGGGGGCTAGGAATCCTAAAGACAACCTTCCTGCAGCTTTCAAAGTTTGGTTTTTGATCTCTACAGTGGATCAGACGACAACTCGAAAGTCAAGTAGAGCCAAAGTAACTGTGATGATTTTCATAACCCCCTTCAAATTTTTCTCTGAAGCCACAAGTGCAAAACACTTCCTTTCCTCTTGCCATAAGGCCCCGGCCTGGGAAGACTTCCCAGGCTCCACGTTCAATCCTGGAGAACGCCCGGGGCAGTCAACAAGCGACAGAGGAGGCTGTGAGAGGCACGCGCACACTTGCCCTTCAGAGGCCGCTCTCGCCAGCAACTGAACAAATCTGTAGAGTGCAGAGCAGTGACCAGTCTGCAACTGGAAATCCGCCCGAACCCAAATAAAACATATCTCCCGAGGCCAAACCAAGCAAACCGAGGCGAGGGAAGGGCATTTCGAGGAAAAAGAGCTGCTAATCCCAGAGTTATAATCACACGTGCACGAACCTGACTTGACCCACACCCACTCGAGAGCAAGCGCGAAGCTGAGAGCTCCAAACGGAACACAAACGCCCAAGGAACTTCCCTGGCTGCGGGGAAGGTCATTCCAACCCATATTCTCTTCTTTTCCCTGACAGCGCCCCCAAGTAGCCGCCTCCGACCTCACCTCGTCCCAGGGTCCCCGCCTGCGGCCCCCTTGCGCCCAGGTGGCCTCACAGCTGGAAGGCTCTCGGGGTCCGCCCAGCGGTCAGTTGCACTTCTCGTCCTAGAGAAAGGAAGACAAACCACCTGCACCTCAGGGGCACCGTACTCACCCTCATAACTGACATCCCCGGCTCCGCTACGGCTGCCATCACTGTCCTCCTCCCCTCGGGTAGCAGCCCCCTGGGTCTCGGCAGCAGCCATTACGCGGGCGAAAAGACAAGGGAGGGACGCGGGGCGGGGTGGGTCCGGTCCGGAACCAATGGAAACGCGACTGGAGGAGAACTCCCCATAAACGCAGCGGTTCCTCCACGCCCACGTCGCGCCGTCACGCTTTGGGCCAATAGGACGTGGCGAGAGGAACCTAATCCCCGCCCCCAACAGCTACTGCCACGCCCCCTTCCTGGATGGAGAGGCCCAGAACTACAATTCCCAGCGTGCCGCGGGGGCGCTGGGCAGGGAGGGCTGGAGGAGGCGCTGGCGGGCGGGGGAGCGCCCGAGAGTGCCCCGGCGCGTTCGCTTAGTTCAGTGAATCAGAACAATGACTGCGCCGCCGGGTCCCCGGGAGCGCGTCGGAGGACTGTGAGCAGCTGCCGCCTGGAAAGCGGCGGGCGGCGCAGCCTTGGCCGCGCAGTGTCAACGCCGGGCTCGGGAGCCTCCAGTGCAGACCCTGCCCAGAGTGCGCAGCCCGCGCGGAGCCGCCGGGCTCCAGCGCTGCAGCCGCTCCTCGGGAGTGTGCATTGTTGTGAGCCGGAGAAGGGGCGCGGGGATTACAAAGCCCGGAGACCCGGGAGCCCGCTTTAGCCATGTGGATACCTACGGAGCACGAGAAATACGGCGTGGGTGAGTCTCCGCGGGGCGAACTTTTATTCCGCTCTGGCCGGAGCGGGTGCGCATTTCGCGTCCTTGCCCCCGCGTCCCTCTCCCTCCGCCGGGCTGTAAATGCCTAATCCTGGCATCGCGCTGCGGGTTCGGGCTTTCCCGAGCCAGCTCCGAGCAGAGGGGCGCGCGCCGGGGTGTCGCCCCTCACGGCCGGATGGGCGCTCCCCGCACCGGCTCCCGGAGTGCCGGGACGTCTGGGGGAAGCGCGCCGCCAGCCCGCCCGCTCGGGGCTCTGCCTGCGGAGTTTGGAGCGGCGACGGGGCGTGTGTGTGTCAAGTTGGGAGAGGAGGGCGAACGGCGTTCCTCTGCTCCTTCGTCCTTCTTCTCCAAAGCGGCGGGGTGACGGCAATGGACTGCAACGATTTCCGAGGGTGGAGAGGGAGACAACAACAACCGCGCAGGGGGAACACCCCCAAAACAGAAGGGAGGCGCAAAACCTTTTCTCTGGCTCCCATCAACATTCCCGGAGTGCGGAATGTGGCACAGCCCTCAAAAGAGCCGCTTTGACAGACGGAGCCCGGCCCGAGCCTCCCTTCTCCCTCCGATCCCGGGTTTATGGGGTGTGTGTGTTGAGGGACCGGGGATGGGGGGGGGGCGGTTGGTAAATTTCAACATCTGCGCCGCTTTGCTCTTTGGAGGGGAACGGGTATTTCAGCAATGTTTTTACTTCTGGCCACCTTCTCTGCCCAGGGTGAGCGTGGTGGGGGTGGCGGTGGCGGACGGCTGTGGAGTGGTAATGGGGAGGGGGATTGGAAAGCCTGGGTCTTCGAGGCAAGGAGACAGTTTTTAGGAAAGGACTACCCTGATACTGGCGTTCGGAGGAAGAGGCACAGGGTAGCGCTCGCTGTTCTGTGCAAAGGTGAACAACAAAGGACATTAATGTTGACTGATGAATACAGGAGTCTCCCTTCCTTTTCCTCCTCCCATTTCAGGCCGATTACAGTTCCCGTTTTTGTTGTTTGATTTCAGCTGGGTCGCCCCTTGACAGTTACTCCTTTTAGGGTTGTGTATTAAGAAGCCAGGCTCTCTGACAAGCCTGCAGCGGCCAAATGTAATTATAACCTCTCAGAAGATTTAACAGAGAGAAAGCATTATGGATTTTACTAAGTCTTTATTTTCTATAATGTCCTGTCCTCCCGATTTGCTGCTTTTTAAAAAAAAATTGGGTACAGATCTAGTGATTTAGACGATATGTAGGTATCTGCTTATGTTCTAAATTCATTTCCCTGTAATTTAAAAAATGTAGAAAGCCTTTCCAGGGAGTCATAGTCAAGAGGATTTTTTTATTTTCCAACTTGTTCTAGGGATAGGACTTTGGAGTTCACTGAAAGGACTGTATGATTGAGTAAACGAAGTCCTTCCCATATTTTACATTAGCTTCCATTCTAGATTGTGACTGATTAGCAAGACAATAGTTTGTTCTGGACCCACCTTTGAGAAGGGTTTCCAGCCTTCCTTCTCTTCAAAGTGTAAGGGGAACCTTTGCTAGGCACTCTACTGTTAAGGAGTAGATGTTGGTGGTTGTTATTTTCCTCTCCTCACTCTCCCCTTTTTGGGGGTAGATTAACCCTTGTTAGGCAAAGACATTGCCTTTGCCGAACCAGTGAGGAACCAGAGGGTCCCCTTGTCACCGGATTTAACAATGCAGGAAGCCCAGACCCATCCAGGAACAGTGTCCCGCTTGGAGTCAATCCCAGATGTTGTTTTCTTCCAAGTGTTAAATTATACAGATTATGGAATGGGATTTATTTTTTTGATTTCTTTATGTGCCAGGTCACAGTTGGGGTGCTAGTATCGATTAGTTCTTCTCTCGCCTTTCTTTACAAGCTGTGGGCAGAGGGTTAAAACCCACTCTGGGATTTCCTGGAATGGCAAACCGGATATTATCAGTCAAGTGTTTTGGGCTGCAGCAGACACCTCGCTTTTGGGTGGTTGTGATTTGGTTGCAGAGTAGAGGGAGGTGGAAGGGTGAGCACATGTTTGGAAAAAGGAGGTTGAGTGAGATGAAAGGGGGGAGCACAGAGGGGTGTGTTGTACTCATTTATACAATATCACGTACACAGGAATGTTAATCATCTTTTATTACTTTTTGAGCATTTGGCTTATGGAATGCTTAGCTGTTTTTTAGAATCCATCTGTTAGGTGTGTGTGTGTTGTGAAAATTATATGGACTTTATTTCTCACCATGGAGAGCACTATTTGTAGCTACCTATGCTGCAAGTTGTTATTTTTTTTTAACCTTGGTTAGTGTGTGTGCTTTTCTCATCGAGTTTTTGTAAATACTACAGAAAAGATACTTTATGGGCCCAAATGTTTGGCTGATATCAGATATAGTAGTAGTTTGGTTTCCTCATTCTTTGAAATAAATCGGTCTTTGTAACTTTGGAATACCTGAAGTTTCAGTACAAATTGTATATTTCTACAATGATACTTCTTATCTACTATCAATTATGTATGAGATAATTATGTCTTTACATCTTTTTGTTTCAGTTTCAAGCCACATACTATAAACATGGGTAAAATTACTTAAATTTCATACCTATAGTAAGGTATATCAGAGATAGAAATTCCTTTTCAAACTTGATGTGTGGGCACTGTCTTCTTCATTTAATTGGTGAATGGTCTTAAACCATTACATACTTAGTCGTATACCTAAGTGTTCTGATTCTAGGGAATTAGAAAGGTATACTGATAAAACTATAGTCCAGAGGGGTAGGGAACTTTGTCTCTTTAAAACATGTTAGTAGGCACAATAATAGGCATATTTTATCTTGGGAGATTCTGCCTAGCTCTTGATCCTAGTCTAGACACTGCTGCCAGCTGTGTGACCTTAGGTAAATCACTTAACCTTTCTGGATCTCAGCCTCTGGATCAAATGATATCCAGGGTCCTGATTCTGTAGAGCTCTTCCAAACAAATGCATCCGTTGGTTAGAAAAACATCTTCACTTGTAGAGTTTATTATGAGAGGGACACTTTTGCTGTGACACATCCCACATAGCTCTTAAGCAAGATCAGAGGTAAGCAAAAGCTACCTGGCAAGCTGCCAGAACTGAGATTGGTTGCTTACTTTTTCGATCTGTTTGATTCTCTCTCCAGTAGGAACTCCATGGGCAGTGACTGCAGCATTCTTGATCGCCCCCTCACAGATGTCTTCACGATCTCTGTCTGCCTCCTGCTTGCCCTCATCTGTCATACTCCCTCCCCTCCCTTCAAGTGTCACAGAGAAAGTTAAGCCCATTGCGGATATGTTTCTGTGTTCCTTTGTTCGGTAGGCATTTATGCACAGCGTTCCCAGGTGAGCCGGTGAGTCTTCCTGAGTTGCAAGCTGCACCTCTCAACCTCGGCCAGATGTTTTACATGTGTGAGCCTGTTTAAGCTTAGAGGGAGAATATGGGCTGGATTGATCAGTGCAAAAAATCCATGAGCCTTACAAGAAACAAACCTCAGAACAAGCTGATCTGAAGGTCACGAGTGTCATTTAAAAATGAAGTCTTAGGGTATCACTGAGTCCTCACAAATATTCCTCTCCTCCATTTCTCTAGAAGTGGTTTTGGAACTCATCCAAGGAGGAATCCCATTCCTTTTTATTTATTTATTTTTTAAAGATTTTATTTATTTATTTATTTCCCCCCAAAGCCCCAGTAGATAGTTGTATGTCATAGCTGCACATCCTTCTAGTTGCTGTATGTGGGATGCGGCCTCAGCATGGCCGGAGAAGTGGTGCGTTGGTGCACGCTGGGGATCCCAACCCGGGCCACCAGCAGCGGAGCGCACACACTTGACCGCTAAGCCACAGGGCCGGCCCTATTTATTTATTTATTTATTTTTTAAATTTTTTGTGAGGAAGATGGGCCCTGAGCTAACATCTGCCAATCCTCTTTTTGCTGAGGAAGACTGGCCCTGGGCTAACATCCACGCCCATCTTCCTCCACTTTATATGGAATGCTGCCACAGCATGGCTTGACAGGCGATGCCTCGGTGCGCGCCCAGGATCCGAACTGGCCAACCCCCGGGCCGCCACAGCGGAGTGCGCACACTTAACCGCTTGCACCACCGGGCCCGCCCCAATCCCATTTCTTTTTAAAGGCCTGTCCATTTTAGGGGAAGAGGTACCTTCTCTTATGTCTATAGGATCTTTGGAATGTCCTGTCCTTCAGAAGAGTGCTTTAATGGCAGCTTGTGTGGAGAGCTATGAGCGAGTGTACCTTTCCTCTTAGCAGTTTTCATTTTCTTAGCTAGCAGCATCTTAAAATGTTTCCTATTTGTGATACCATGTGTCCAGATAACACATATAGCTAAATAATGATGTGCTGCCTGGAATTGTTTGTGGCCTTACGTTTCGAGCCTGACACAAGATTCTAAACTTTAAGTGGGAAGAAAAAGAGTGATTTATATCTCCAAGTAAAGTACCATTGAAGGGCTGTGCAGACAGCGGGATGGCAGCTGATGGTCTTGATCTGGCCTCCTGTGGGAATAGCCTATAAACATGTTTCCCTCTTTGGGTCATTCTCCTAAGCGATGATTCTTTCATGAGGCCCCCACAGTAACACAGAAATGCTGCCTTTCCTCTCTAGTCTTGGGGTTTTCCCAGAGGCTGTGTGGTAGGTACTACAAAGGAGATTATAAAAATTTCAAGAACCTTTAGGTTTTCCTGCCTCTAGCTCGCTTTAGGAGACTACATTTTTAGAATTATCTTTGATATAGTATGTCCAAGTTTCTAGCATAGTGACTTTATGCTGTGAGCATATATGGCAGAGAAACATTAAACTCTAAGAAAACTCAGCCAAAATGCTGTAACTGTAACATAATAATACAGTGTTTTATAGCTGAAAAACATGTTGTGAAATTATTTTATTTGAATCTACTCTCAGAATTAGAATCATAATGTCCATTTAAGAGATGAGGAAACAACTTCATAGAGGTTAAGTAACTTACTTTGGATCAGTGCCTTTTAATCTTGTTTGACTATCACCCATAATAGGAAATATATTTAATTTCCTGACTTAATATATATATAAACACCACCAGCATCACCCCACACACGTATAAGTAAAACAGTATTTGCCCGTAGTCTGTGTGGTGTTCTATTCTTTTTCATTAAAAAAAAAAAATGCTCATCACAAACTTGACTTAACAACTCATTAATGGGTCCTGACCCACAGTTTGAAAAGCACTGCTCTAGATACCACATTTGTGACATAGGAAGGACTAGAACTCAGACCTTGTTGCGTTTCTGCTTAAGTTCATTCATGACGTTATTTGTTTTTTTTTTAACAGTCAGATATTTGTGTTTATTTTGACTTAGAATTTAATAATCATACTTTTTTCCGTCAATGTAAATCAAAGTCTGTCTTTATATATAATATTTCTCATTAAAGATGGAACAAACATCCAAAGCCATCACATACAGTGTATAAGTGGTCTCTTTAAGTTCATGTGTGTCTTTCTACTAGGATCCTTTTGACAAGAACTGGGATCAACTGCATAATGACCAGTTTTGGATTCTTCTATATAATTTACTTTGGCAATGATCTCTGGCCACTATAACAGAAGAATAAATATAATGAATCTAATGAGGTATATTGACAATCATAGGATTACCACCCACCATTCTTTTCTACCTTTTTTCATGTTGCTGATCACTATTAGAAGAAACAAAGCAACTTGTTTTCTTAAAAAACTGAGCCGGTAAGCTTCTTTGGCCAAAGTATATATAATACTAAGGAATAAACAAGTAAAGTTCCCCAAGCCTGTTTTCATTTAAGCAATTTAAATTAGCTTAAGGAACAACTGTTTTACTCTCTGGCATTAAAAAAAAATGTGTGCTAAGATATCATTGGATACCTATTAAGTAAATAAGAATCACCAAAGCAAGTGTTAATGCCTTTTGGTGACAAAGTTGCAGTAAAACTGATATGCATTACCTTACTGGTTGTACTGAATATTAACATGATCCTTTTGGAAAATAATATATATGTATATAAAATAGCATTTGTGGCACACTTGCTATATGCCAAGCGTAGTTCTAGGAGCTTGCCATGTATTGTCATTTAATCCTCGTGACACTACCATGAGAGAAGATTCAATTATCACTCATATTTCACAGGAAACTGAGTCATAGAGAGGTTAAGTAACTTGTCTAAGGTCACACAGGAAATGTTGGCGCTAGGATTGGAACCCGAGAAGTCTTACCCAGAGCCTGCCCTGTTAGCCACTATGCTGTATTGCCTGATATGACAGGTGTTAGCAGGAGTTTGAATCGGTAATCCCACTTCTCAAAGTTTACATGAAAAAAAAAACCGATAGCAACAAAACGCTTTATGCACTGAGTTGTTCCTTGCTATGGATAACTATGCTGTGACTTCTAACAACTTGCTATGAATTCCATGTCTGTGAAACAACATAAATGCCAATACAGGAATAGTTTAATCATTTTTGGTTATCAGCACATCAGAGTATTATACAGTCATGAAATAAGATGATTTCATAAATAATGCTATTTCTAAAATATATTCCAGCTATCTAGTGTTAAGTGACAAAAGAAATCAGAATAAATATGGATTGTGATTGAAATTACCTAAAATGTGTAGTGTATAGAGAAGATGCAGTTAATGCACAGATGAGAATACTTCTTTTGTAGAAGATGGAGATTATCAGCAAATTCTTTTTTAAAAAATTCGTTTTGGTTGGAAATATGAGCAGTATTAAATTTTAAAGCAATCGTATTGTTGCTTGTGGAGGAGGGAGGGGTGGCATACAAATGAGTAAAGAGAGATTATTGCAGTAGATGAGGTGAGAGATACGTACCTGAACCAGGTTAGCAATCCTTGTATGGTGAAATGTGGCTGGATATGAGATATTGAGGAGATGAAAGCAACATGGCTTGGTAATTGGATGTGAGGAGTTAGGGAAAGAAAGAAGTTTAGGATGTCTTCCTGGTTTCTGGCTTGAACAACTGGGTAAACTGCTATTCAGCAGTTTTTTTTTGTAGGCGGGGCAGATTTATGGTGTAAGATTGAGTTTTGTTTGGCCACCTAGAGTCTGCCTTACCTGTCAAACGTTCACGTGGTGATGTTTAGTAGGAAGTCAGTCTGGAGCAAAAGAGAGAGGTTCTGGACTTAAGAGTGTGATTAGAAAGTCGTTCGGTTTATGTGTGATGACTAAAGTGATCGACTTAGATGAGACTTTATTAATTGTATTGACTTTGATTACGTAGTCTGCTTGTCCACTGTTAAAGTGACAGGCCCTCAATTTTTACAGAGCAGTCATCTTGTAGCACTTTATTAATATGGGTACAGGGGGCTGTAAAGTAAGAAATATTAGCTGTCCATGTAGAGTTGGTGGTAAACAAAATTTTATGGTCTTTTCTTGCTTCCCACTAGTGCATTGCCTGACTAAGACATTAGTTATTTCTGTTTCTGTGACAGTTCTCTCCCAAGCAAATATCTGAAGCCAGATTTTGCATGTTTGCGAGATTTTTCCAACAGCATGTTGAAAAACAGAATGCACAAATAATATTTCAATAAATAAGATTTATACATCCCTCAAACAGCATATAAGTATATACACACATACAAAAATGGGAAAATGCTCAGATATCCAAAGCAGTATATTTGTACATACAGATATTTTTTTGTGTGTGTGTGGTAAATATGTAATACCTCTTAGGAACCGCAAGGTCAAATTTAGAATTCAAAGTTATACCATTGCACTCCTGAAAAATATGTGATTTGAAGTAAGGGATTCTGGTTTAAGATGACATTAGACTCCCTTCCTTTAATGTAACCTGTCATAACTTCCCACTGAAATATCAATAAATGCACACAAAGAGGCAAACATTGCTAATATTAAAAATTGTCTGACAGAAAGCCTATTGCCAAAATTCGGGAGGAATTTCCCCAAGGGAGGCAGAGCTGGATTAAGAAAAACAATTGATGGTTTCTCTCTGCTTTCCTGCGTTAAGCAGGGCAGCTTCCGTGACTTCAGTGACCTGGGCAGGAAGACCCATTGCTCCTCCCCACCGTCATCAGCTTAGAGGCCAGGTCAATACATTCAACTTGAAATGTGTCCTTTTTTTTTTTTTTTTTTTTTTTTTTTTTTTAAAGATTTTATTTATTCAGTTTTTTTCCCCCCAAAGCCCCAGCAGACAGTTGTATGTCATAGGTTCACATCCTTCTAGTTGCTGTATGTGGGACTCGGCCTCACGTTGGACGGAGAAGTGGTGCCTCGGGGCGCTCCCGGGATCCGAACCCAGGCCGCCAGCATCAGAGCGCGCGCACCTAACCGCTAAGCCACGGAGCCGGCCCTGAAATGTGTCCTTTACTGCCTGAGACATCTATGGTCCTTCTCTTTCCACCCCATCTTTGTATTTCCATTGAGAGATGACCACTTCCAGAAACAACTGGGACAGGAAGATGGGTGGTTGGATGGGTGGAAAGGAGTCTACAGAGGATGTCACTTTGTCTTTGAGAAGGGTACTGTGATCTTCCTAAGAAAAGTGATTTCATGGGCGCCCTTGAAGTGCTGTAACAAAGCATGCTGGCTATTGTACTTTTGCTTGCAATCTGTTGGTGACTGAGAAGGAAGCGGTGGGATAAGAGATGATCTCATCTGAATTGCCAAAAACCATGGTACATGATACATGATGGCTTATAACTGAGAACTTAGCTTGGAGCTGTGCACATCAACCAGCCTTTGAAGGAAGACCTGTAAGTCGGACCAAACCCACACCTTTATTTTTAGCCCTGTCCACAGTACTGCAGGAAAGTTCAAGACCCATGTTTCACTGGTCAGTGATCGTATTTGCATTTCTGTGCAAGAAGGAAAGCAACTAAATCTGGAAATAGGCATCTGTTACTTCATAATGAACTAAAACGTGACTGTTGCTCAACTGGGGAGGAAGAGGGGAGAGCATGACATTCACAGGGGAGGCTTTGGGAAACTACCAATTACACATGTGTGTTTGTTCCCCACCCCTATTCACGTCCCCTGTGAGCTGTGCCGGAAAGAGAAAGTCGATGGGAGGGAGGTTGCCCGGAACCCTTCTGGATATGACACTTGCAAGTCTTCCTAGGTGAATTTGATAACCACTCCTCTTTCGTAAACCAACCCTTTTATTGTTTCGTTTATAGAGAGTATTAATTGGGTGTTAACCTAATCATGTCACCTGAAATCTTTAAGCAGAAATGTAGAGATTTGGTTCTATGTCTTTTTTTTCCTCTAAAAGGGAAGAATCCTGTCTGTTGCTGGTGACCAGAGGTGAACATTTTTGGGAACATGGGCGTGCATATAGGTGAGGCAACTAAAAATAGCCCCAACCCAGGTCCTGGATTAAACATTACTCTCTCTTCTAGAGAGAGGAGATAGCCTGTTGGCCTTTCTCCTGAGGTGTCCAAAGTTGGTTGAAGAGTCTGTGGAGCTTCCTTGATAGCAGCAGTCTTAGAGTTTAGCCGGGCTCTCGAAGAAACAGGAAAATCCAAAACATGAGTAGGCGGTTCTGTAGAGAACAAAGAGAGGACACATCTCTGAGGTTTCCTTCAGAAATATGGATGATAAACACAAACAGTAAGACAGGACTATTCCTACAAGATTATACACACGGTAAAAGTTTGCCCCTTCCTCAATTTGTTTTTTTTCAGGAGAATTATGTTTGTATTAATTGCACTTTACATTTCTTTTAATACTCCCATCCATAGTTTATAGAAATTGATTCAGAAGACCAAATATTGATGTTCTTGGCCCCAAGTTAGAAGAGGAAATATTATATATGAATTATGTAAAAATTATGGTAATGAGTTTTAAAATGGGAAAATACTTATGAGAAGTGAAGAATTGGCATACAAAATTATATGTTGAAGTGTTGTAACAAACAATTGTTATCACTGAGAGGGTGTGTTATTTTTTTTCAACTTTCTACTTTTCAATCATTTCCAAAATTAACATGAATTTCTTTTATAATCAGAAATAATTATATAAACTGTCTTGTAAGCTGAGCATTATTTCCTATACAGAGTTTCCTCTCAGGATTAGAGGTTAGACTGGTGGAAGTTGAGTCTGGAATGCCTGAATTTAATTTGTCATTTATGTCTAGGAAGCACTCTGTTCCAGAGTTTCAAAGTGACTTTCCTTGCTGTACCCGCTTGATTACTTTTGATGTCGCTGCCCTGTTCATTCTCCAGTAGCCACGGTGAAGCTGTTCTTTCAGATGGCCTTGGGGTATAAGTCTTTGAAAAAGAGCCCAAATCCTTTGAAAAAGAGCTTCAGACGAATTCACCTAAGATAAAAATGCTGTTCTCTCCATGAAGTGTTCGTTTAGAAGATGGGTGTTGGTGTCACTGCTCACTTTTCATTGTTCTATAAACTCTGTCCTGTGAGAGTGTGGGCCCTGGGATAATTTATGCAGGAGAAATTTTTCAACATAGAGTCAACAACTTGAAGAGGCTTTATTTAGCAATTATGAGGTGTAATTGCTTATTCATGGGTGTTACGGACTAAATGTGTCCCTCCCAAATTCATATGTTGAAGCTCTAATCCCCAGCATGGCTGCATTTGGAGTAAAGAGGTAATTAAGGTTAAATGAGGTCATAAGGGTGAGGCCCTGATTGGATAAGATTAGTGTTCTTGCAAGAAGAGGCCCTAGAGAGCTTCCTTGCTCTCTCCACACACATGCACCTAAAAAAGGCTCTGTGAGGACACAGTGAGTCCCAGCCATCTACAAGCCAGGAAGAGGACTCTCACCAGAAATAAATCGATCCTGCAGGACCTTGGTCTTGGATTCCTAGCCTCCAGAACTGTGAAAAAATAAATTACTGTTGTTTAAGCCACCCAGTCTATGGTATTTTGTTATGGTAACCCAAGCTGACTAATACAATGGATTAGAACAGTTTTAGGCACTGTAGGAAGAGGGATAAAGAAAATAGAAGCAGAATCCTGGACCTCAGCATAATAGATGTAATCAGTGTGGGCCCCTTCCGTGGTCTGAGGTCTGCCTCCCATGGCCCACCCTCAGAAGCCTGACTGACACTTAATTAATGACTGCCAGTTAATGAGTCAGACTGTTCGATGATGATTATCTACTAATTACTCCAAGCATATTTTTTTATTTCAAAAATGGCATTTTTTGCAAAGTTACTCACATTGTCTTAAGTCATCAAATCACTTTGGGTGCCTTCAAAGCAACCAACAGAAGTAGGGTCTTGAAATGCTTCATTTCTCCCTGCTATAATTACTTATAAAAAAACCTGGAGTGACAGATTTGACCATCTAGGTTAGCACTGAAAACAGGTAGATGAATTTTTTTGTGTGTGTGAGGAAGATTAGCCCTGAGCTAATGTCTGTTGCAAATCCTCCTCTTTTTCTTTTTGCTGAGGAAGATTGGCCCTGGGCTAACATCGGTGCCCATCTTCCTCTACTTTATATGAGACGCCGCCACAGCATGGCTTGATAAGTGATGTGTCAGTCCACGCCCGGGGTTCTGAACTTTCGAACCCCTGGCTGCCAAAGCGGAGCACGGGAACTTAACTGCTACACCACTGGGCGGGCCCCTAGGTGAATTTTTATTATGTGGAAATTTGGTTGGAGACATCACTTTGGTGTACTTTGTTTTTGAAAGGCCTGGGTATAGAATGCCAGGTCCTTGAGGAGAATAAAGCAATATTTGGGGATTTTTTTTTCCATTTTCTATCCTTAAATGTGAGTTTCCTGATAGCAAGTAGTACATCCCTCTAAGAGTTTACTTGCTCCATGTTTTTGTTTTTCTTAGTGGTAAGTATGAAGGCATATCCTGTGACACATTAAATGGAAAAACTGATATTGGGTGATTATTTATTGGGTATGCCTACTATGTATAAGGCCTTTTGCCAGCTTGAGGTGGGGCATACAAAGAGGTGCAGAACTGGATCCATGCACAAGTGAAGAAGCTAGAAATCTTTCGTAGTTTTATTTAATTTACACTGCATTTTTTTTCAAGGTAAGTGTTGTCTATTTTTTTAAAAAAAATATTCATTTAGTAAGGCAGTGCATAAACGTATCACAGAGAAATCAGTGTGAAGGTTAAGACAGATATTTCCTCTCAAGCTTTAAAATGAAGATAAGGACTTGGGATGGTGACATTCACTTGTGAGCCTGAGGAAACAGCCCTGAAGAGGGAGTGTCTCATATCCTGGAAAAATCAGAGCTTGTACAAAAGAATAGAAGTTTCATTTTAAGATACTCCCCATAGAAGTGAGTCACCAGCTGCTGAGACCGTCCAGTATAAACACCTGAGTGGAGTTATACTTTAAATAGCTGGAAAACCTTCTTCCTCTTCCTACTGGGCAATATCCGCCACCCCTCTCTCTCATGTCCCCCCATGACTCATTCCTGTCACCTGACTAATGTGAAGTGTCTTAGACAATAGTTTGTCTTTTTTGTGGTTTCCTTCTAAGATTGGGCAGAGGAAGAAAGATCCAGTATTTATTATTCTCCTTCAAGAGATTTTTGGAGCAGTAAATAAAAATCATAGTATATGTTGAAATCATAGAAAACTAAGAATGGGCAGGCCGAAGAGAAGCTAACTTGAAGGTGAATGCTTACAGGGCTAGACCTGTGTGCCTGGCCCCGTGCACACACACTGAAGCCTTAGAGTAAACCTAGAGAGGGTGAGTGATTTGTTCAAGGTGATGCCGGTAGTAAGTGGCAGAGCTGAGAATCAGAGACACTGTTCAAACCTGTGGCTCTGTCATGGTACCACAGTCCTACATGCACATGAGCCTACAGCCAGAATCTGGAGGCCTAAGCCCCTGGCTTTGGGGTTCCATGGACAGTGGTGAAGAAATTGCTCATCATAGTTTACTTTTTAAATAAGATGGTGGTATTAATACTAGTAATATGTGAAATAAGTACCCACATTGTTTTTTTGCTCCAGCATTAGTCTCTGGTGGGCATGGTCAGCCCCCTTGTGTGCTGCCTGCCCCTGGGTGGAGGATATGGAGCCCATTGGTGCTGGAAGGGCCACTAGGTGGGTCAGGAGATGGATAGGTGCCAGGGGTTTGGAAAAAACAGGGGAATGAGAGCTAAGGATCAAACAGTGCTTCGTGACCAGAGGGAATAAAAGTATGCTTCTGTGAGTGAGGATGGACCTTAGCCAAGTCTGACCAGAAAGAGGGAGCAACCCTGAAGTAAAATCCAAGTTCTCAGTGACGGGGGATTAGAAGGAGGAGAGCTAGAAGGGAGGGAGGGTCAGCATTAATTGGAGGAGCATGGAAACCCTGATCTCTGAGGCTTGTGGTCCTGATGTTGGAAGCTCTTGCTTTGCATGAACCTGGGGATCTCACTCTGCCCCATCCATGCTCAGGGAAGCTTTGTCCTGCTGGGAAAAGGAGCTGGTGCTGTAATCAGTCTTGGTGTGCTGGATAGGTACTTCTTGTCTGAATTCCTGCAGTAGCCTTCTAATTTGTCCGCTACCTATAGTCTCTTCTCTCTCTAGTACACGCTTTGCATTTAAACCACAAGTGATTTTTTATAAGGCAAATTTGTTGATGTGATTCATCTGGAAAAACAAAAACAATACCCATAATGTTTCCTTTGTAGTCAGGATAGAGTCCACAGTCATTCATATTATACAACGCCCTTCCTAAATTGGCCCCTGTTTGCAATCCAGTCCCGTGTTGGCCATTTCTTCCTCCTGTACCCTGTGTTCTGTCCTAGGGAACCACTTACAGTTTTTCAGAGGTGCCATGCTGCTTCTGTACTCTAGGAATTTCTAACACTTGCTGGAACTCTGCCTGGCTTGACCATACTCCTTCCTCTTCTTTACCTGGAAAACCTAACTGCAGCGTCTCTTCTCTAAGAGGTTCCATTTCTGACTCCTCCTGGCAGAAATGAAAACTGCGTTCCATATCTGCGCCTGCAGCTGCCTCTCTCAGGCCCTTGTTACTGCTGTTTGAACTGCCTGCCTTTGCTACAGGCTCGTGAAGCCCTTGAAACCAGCGATGCTGTGCTGTTCAGCTTTGATTTCCCTGGAGAGTAACAGAGAGCTAACTTTTAGTAGGCTCAGTAAGTGGTAAATCAATGAATGAATGGTGACTGAGTTGGTTCAGGCTGCTATAACAAAATACCACAGACTAGGTAGCTTCTAAACAACAGAAATTTATTTCTGACAGTTCTAGAGGTTGTGAGTCCAAGATCAGAGTGCCAGCATGGTCAAGTTCTGGTGAAGGCCTTCTTCTAGGTTGCAGACTTCTCACCGTGTCCTCACATGGAGGAAGGGGTTAGAGAGCTCGGTAGGTCTCTTTTTATACAAGCCTTAATCCCATTCTTGAGGGCTGTACCCTCATGACCCAAGCACATCCCACAGGCCTCACCTCCTAACACCTTCACATTGGGCATCAGGATTTCAGCATATGAATTTAGGGGAGACACAAACATTCAGACCATTGCCACAGGTTCCTTGGATGAGGGAGAAAACTCTAAGCTCAGTGTGTTGTAGTTATTTGTTATGTGCCAGGTTGTCCAGACTGTGTAAGCCAGACTGGCTGGGGCAAGCCCTCCATATCCTATATAGTGTGGACCCAAGGGAAGACAAATATTTGCCAGAGAAGTGACAGAATATGTCAAAAGTATGTGAAATTACCTACATAAATTCTGAAACATACAGCATGGGTCTGTTTGTTCTGTGACCGTATAAAATTGGCATTAAAAAATCCAGATAGAGAATAAAAACAAGAAAGTTATGAGTGCTATTTCAGGAAGAAACTGACTGTTAACCACTAAACTCTATGAAGACAGGACTGGATTTTTTTTCTATTATATTCTCTGCTCTTAGCATAATATTTGCTACATAATAAATTATAATTTGTAATAAACTTATAAAAAATAAATTCTATTTGAGTCAGTGTGGGCAGGTCTAAATTTTTAATCGAGTATTTATAAGTGAAGTCTCCACAGCAGCATGTAGCTATCAGACGCTATTTAAATGCCAGAAGATGCTCAAGCACATCTGTTTGTCACATACTCTGGCCACCGTGTAATGGTCAATTGTAGAAAATCTGGCTAATGCTGTATCTTAGTCATTTTTAGTGCTTCCTGCAAGTTTGGGTGCTTTTCCAACTGTTTAATGATTCAACTTTGCAACATAAGGTTCCTACCCCTGCTTTTTCAGAAGAAGAGTATTCTAAGAGTGCAGGGCAAGCTGTTATCAAAAGACAAAAGCAAAACTGCTACCAAAAATGCAGTTAGCCATTGGCAAGAAACAGCATTTTCACTCTACGGTGCAACCAAAACAAAGTATAGAGAGAGATGGCATGCTGAAGAGAGAGACTATAGTTGTCATTTATAGCTTCCTGTTTTTTATTTTTGTTTTCATGAGAACAGCCTTTTTCATTAGAACATTTTATTAGAAGCCATCTGTCATGCCTCATGTGTGGTATTATAGGTTGTGCTCTGCACAAGGTGGCTGGATTTGGGAATGTCTCCGCTGGGAGGAAGGGATGCTCTCTTTCTAATTTGCACAGTGGTGTAATACGGACTAATAGGAACCTTGATCATTGTTCTCACTGACTAACTTGATACTGAGTAGATAAAAATTTGAAAATATAAAATAAATTTATTAGGATAAAATGCTGCTTTTGTTAATTTTATATGTTGAAGTTCTATGTAAGAGTTCATTAGAAAAACAAAAAAAAAAGAAAACTTTACTATAAAAACCGGTTTGAAAACCACTGACATGGCAGAATGCTTTAAAATGAGACTAAAGGATTGCAGGTAATTTTCTGTTATGACAAGCTTTGAAATTCCTGTCCGCATTCTCATGACGAGCTGACATCTTTCTGTTTTAAGTGGAGGTGGAGAAATCTTTTGGTTTGGGGATATGAATTGTCATGGAATTATTGCATTTTTCAGAGCGCATATGCCATGTGGCACAGTTTGTACCGTTTATATTGATGAAATAAAGCTATTCATGTCTGAAATAACCAGTTGTTTGATGCCATCATACTATAAAGTACCTATCTGGAAGGGTTAATATGAGTTTATCTTATGAAAGTAAGAACCTAAGATTCTAATTTTGGTTCTTTAATAATAACTGTATGAAAACCTTTATCTCTTAGGGCCTCTCTGTAAAATGAGAGAGTTGGATGATGTGATATCCAAGTTTCCTTGAAATTCTAAAGTTTATTGTAAGTTAGAGATTTCCTTGGGCACTCTGACTAGATGTCAGTGGAACTGTTTGGAATATTCTGTATCTGAAGTGTTTTGGTTTGTGTTTAGGTAACTGAAGGTGAAGTGTGTGAGAGATTTGCTCTTTGTGGTGGTCTCTTCTGCCAGACAGTTTACTGCATTTGCAGCTTTATGTGTTATCTTGAAGGTCTTGGGCAATTCCCTATAAAATTTGGTTCTGGGAATTTTGATAAGTGTTTGATAAATATCATATAACACCACTCTATTCCCTAAGTCTTCCTATCCCTCATAAGGCGTTGCCAGGGTTATTAGCATATTTAAATGAATAACTCAACTCCATTATCTATTTTTGAGTCAGATTGTACTAATTCAAAGAAAACGAATTGGTTAAAGGGGTCAGATTTGGAAATAATTTATTATTTCTGAAAGGCTTCTTTTCTTTCTTAGTTGTGAAAAAAGAGCACAGGGATGGAAATACAATATTACCCTTACTTGTCAAAAGGAAAAGAATCATCTTAGATCTCATTCCACATCCAAATTATAGCCCTCACAGACTGCACTGTGCCAGACTGGTCAGATTCCACCGACTGGTTACGATTACTTCCCTAATTGGAAAAAATTAGGACTATTAATCATTGTGACACAAGGCAAAATGTCATCGTGGCATGACAATCTTATTTTCCACCTGAGAAATGGTGGCTTCTGTGAGCAAAACCAAACCCTCCTTTCCCCACTCTCCCTTCTCATTTTATTTCTGGTTGAAGCTCTCCAGAGTAGATCACACAAAGACTCGCAAAAAGCAGAGGGCACAGAAACAGAGGAAGAAAGCTTTCCTTCGTTTTTATTCTACAGAAACAGCTGTGAAAGTGAAAATGGGATGTGGGGAGAAGACGTCCCAAACCAAGAGAACGTGGTTATTGCAGAGACATTAAAAATTATTTGCATGTAGGGAATTGATTGAGATAAAGTCTTTTTAGGCATGGGGACATCAAAATGACTGAACTCTGAATTTTCATTTTGCTCCTCCTGGATTTGCCTAGAAGGGAAATATTTTAAGCAATTGGCCAGGATTTTCTTATGAGGATAATAATTTTCTAACTATAGAAGTAATTATGGGGTTGTAACACATGCATTATTTTGGTATCGAGTTTTGTAATTTCTTAGTGTTTTGGCATACTTTAAATTTATTTGGGCACTTGCACATTTTAAGCAGGATTTAAAAGAAAAAGGTAACTGACAAATGCTACTCTATCTCATGGTTGGCTTTTAAAAATATTTGTTTTTTTTTAAGCATCAGTATGCTTATCAGTATGCTTATCAGTATACTGATGCTCTAAGCATCAGTATTAACTACTTTGTAAAAAAACAAACAAATATAAGTGTGTGTACAAAAATGTGTAATTAAGGACCCCCTTCGCCTCCCCTTACCATCTATTTCTTTTTGATAGTCATGGCATTTTTGCTGGATAACTTTTGTTTCTCTAATATAAGCAATTTCTTTTATATGTCCCTGAAATTCTGTCATCGTCCAGAGTTCTTGCAGCACTCCGAGGAGGGTACTGACATTTTTTGAGTTTTTAATACTTCCAAAAAGGAAAAAAATTATGACATTTTTGGTGAACATTAGGTCCAAATCTTGCAGGTTTTCTGTGTGTCTCGTGAAGAACAATGGAAGGATTCTTGCGTTTACATTTCTACCTTAGTAATAATGTTTCTTCGACGTCAGATTGTTAATGCAGCCATATTTTGTGATGACTTGGACTGTTATAAGCAGTACTTTGCTTTTATAATAATAGTGAATATTTACTGAACTCTTATGTATCAGGCACCATGCCAAGGTCGTGCACGCATCATTTCATTTAGTGCTCATGACAACTGCGTGATGTGGGTACTATTCTTATCTCAGTTTTACAAATGAGAAACCGAGGCACAGAAATGTTACAGAACTTGCCCAGGCTCTCAAGGCTAAGGAGTTGTGGAGCTGTGATTTGCTGTCACTTTCCAAAGCTCAATGCCTTCCATTATGTTATAGTGTCTCCCCAGTCACGTCTTTGCTGCTCATTTGTTTTGTTTTGGGTTGGCGGTGGTAGTGTGGGACTTGGGGCTGTCTGTTACCCTAAGTTAAGCTATTGACATTATTGACAAAGTCCATAGATCTTATTGTAGCACATATTTCTTCTTTTGAAACCAGGCAAGTGCACTAGGATGAAGGGATATAAGGTGGCTACTGACACAGAGCCAAGGCTAATGCATGGACAGCCTGTGATTTTGAAACCTCTGCATTCGATTTCGCCCTTGACCATCTTCTCCCTGTTGAGAGCCCCCAGGATGTGCGAGAGAGGTTCTCTAGCCCAGCCCATCACTGCTGCCGGGCTCATCAGAAGGGAGTGGGGGCCGAGACTCAGCCAAGCAGGGAGTGCTTCCAGAAGCCTGAGGTTGGAGCATCCCTAAGTGTGCAGCTGTGATGGCCCCTCCACCAGTGACCCCTTCCACAGCTGCAGCCAGTGGTGGCAGGTACCTTCCCAGCTTGTGGTAGTTATCATTTGTCAGGTGATGTATAAAACACTGGATT
This sequence comes from Ceratotherium simum simum, assembly GCF_057802395.1. NCBI lineage: Eukaryota > Metazoa > Chordata > Mammalia > Perissodactyla > Rhinocerotidae > Ceratotherium > Ceratotherium simum. The sequence goes on along the minus strand of NC_141900.1, from coordinate 71,388,772 downwards.
CCACTTAGGAAAGGCAGTTGAGGACTATTCACTCATAATGTGGGAAAGGCAAGTTATGAGAATAGAATTCATGACAGTAGAGACTTGCCAGGCCTTTATAGGGGGGGTCTGTAACAATACCACAGAGAGCTAACGATAACATCATCGTGTAAGGTAAGTGTTGTGGTCGGCTGAGTGCATCTTTAATTTCAAGTGACTTTTACCGCAGATAGCTCACTTCGGATGACCCATGTTCTGATCCCTTGTGAAGTCATCAGGCCTGATAGAATATGACTTGAATGCTTAAATCATAACTGTGTATAGAATAGTAACACCCGTTCCGTTGATATGGAGCTTTTAACTGTTCACAATGCTTTCTCACTTGTCCTGTTTGATTCTTTTAGCCTCTTAGAAGGTAGATAGGAGGGGGTTGTTCCTATTTTAATGATAAGATGGTTAAGGCACAGCAAATGAAGCAACCAGTTGAATGCAAATAAAATGTGCCAGGTCAAGACAGCCCAGCTCTGCTGCTGTCTCAGTTTGTTTCTCTGTATATTTATTTTGCACAACTGCAGAACTTGAACTGTCTGTCACATGCTTTGTGCATGCACAAGTAGTGGACCATACCTGATCTTGATTGGTGGTCACCATCTTTAGACAAGAACGCCAGTGTGCAGCCTGTACTTCATTGCTGCGTTCCCCAGACCAACCTCAGCCTCTATGCTGCTGGTGCTGTGTGTACTGGCTACTCTGTTGTTCAGTATTACTGGTGTCCTATGGATTCTTTATCATTTTTATAGCCCATGTCAGTTTTTTTTTAAGTGTGGAAAGTGTCCTAAGCTTTAGTTTCCTGCTCTGTAAACAGGGATAATAAAGCCTGCCTTGCTTATTCACAGTGTAATTATCATGGTCAGGTGAGATCATTCTTGTGAAGCCATGTAAATTATAAAGGGCTTTACTAGATGACCTTGAGTTCAAGATGGAAGTCCATACTAGTTAGAATAATGGGTCATGATACCATCCAAAACTCCTCTCAAAACCCTCTGCAAGCCCCATGGGGAAGAATGGGGGTCACACAGGTGTTTGTGAAGGAGCAGAAAGACTTCTAAAGCCTTTTGGGAAAGACCTGGCTCCCATTTCTGGGAGCCAGTGTCCAAGGCATATGACCATCGGAACAGGGACCCACTGTCAGGAAGGAGCCACCAGCTGATCTCCAGGGAACCGGGTGTTTAGGAGGCGGGTCAGTGCCATGTTGCCTGGGACTAGCCAAAAGAAAGACAGTAGCTTGTACCTTTTGTTCAGAAAGAAAAAATGAAAGACAAGTTGGAGCATTTGCTTTATTAAACCTCAAATTAGTTAGGGTTAGCCAAAATACTAGTGTTTCCTATAGAACGCTCCTATATGAGGGTGTGGTAGAGACTACAGCGCACTGTGAAGAAATTGCCTAGAGCAGCACCCACAGGAAGTGCCCACTGATCATGCAGTGGGGAGGGAGGGTGGGAGGGTTTGGGAAAACCTGACCCTGCCCAGGTGTAATAGCAAGTGGTGGTCACCTGTGCAACTACATCTGTGTAATATTCCCTGATTTATGAGTTCCTCCTTTGTGCCAGGCACTGTGCTGGGTGTTGGGTCAACATTGGGGAGGATGGAGTTTTTGGATATCAGGAAGTTTAGAAATTCACTCCTCCATTAAATATGTGTTAGGTATATGCATTAGGCATGTGCAATGTGCTGTAGCTACGGAGATGAACAGTGAATTCCAAGGAGCTCAAACCTACGTGGAGAGGAAGGGGAGGGATCACTGACTGTGGTTTTGGGAGAGGCAGGTATGCAGAGAGGAAGGGCCCCTTATATTTGGGCAGGCAAGAGTGTCCTGGAGAAGGTGATAATCTGAATAGAATTAAGAATGAATTGTAGGGGCCGGCCCAGTGGCGTAGTGGTTGAGTTTGCACGCTCCGCTTCGGTGGTGTGGGGTTTGCGGGTTTGGATCCTGGGTGTGGTCTTGCACACCGCTCATCAAGGCATGCTGTGGCTGCATCCCATAGACAAAGTAGAGGAAGATTGGCACAGATGTTAGCTCAGGACTGATCTTCCTTGCCAAAAAAAGAGAATGAATTGTAGGAGTTAGCTAGGTGGAAGAAATGGGGGAGAACTCCCATTACTATACTCCCATTATACTATAAAGAAATAGTATAAGTAAAGGCAGGTAAGCCTAAAGGTGTTTGTGGAATGGCTGGGGAGCTGCACATAGATGACGCCTATAAAAATTGTCATCATCATGATACTGCTACATATAGCTGACACATTACCTTATTCCAGTTTAGATCCGTGGCTTTCAACCTGGCTGAACCACCCACCCTTCACCTCTACTCCCATGGGTGTTTGGAAATGTGTTGTTTTTGATTGGGAATAGAGTGATTGGGAAGCCCTAGTGGCATTCATTGGACAGGGCCAGGAATGCAACATGCCTTCAGAAGGAAGGAATCTCCCATCCCAAATGCACATTGCATCCTCTTTACAAAACCTTGGTAGACATAATCCCATGAGATAACAAGGCAGTGACCATGCCTACTGTTTTCAACTAAGACCTGAAAGCCAAGGTTGCACAGCTTGTAGGCCATCACTAGGGCCTGGAATGCTTTTTTCCATTAATATCTTGTTTGAAATTTCTTTTGCTCTTTCTGGTTTCCATATTTTATTGCTATTTTGCCTTATAAAATTGTAGATAACACCTTATGTTGATAGTATCTTTGTTAAGAGGAAACACTTAATTCTCCTCCTGGTCCCAAGTGAAGGAACTGCATTAAAGAAACAGTCTGCTCTTTCTCTGCCCCTTCTCTCCCTTCCTTCTTTCCTCTGTTGATTGGCAATTGGCTGGCTAGTTTGAGAGAGAATATTTGGCTGGCCTGGCTCAGTCCCTCCTTTCCATTAGGATTTGCCCTCTGCAGAGAGTCTGCCTTCTGATTTGTAAGGTTAGTTAGTGGTGGTGCAGGAGGCCTGCATGTTTGTGATCTAAACTCAATATAGGGGAGCATTAGCTGGGTCCTGTGTACAGTGATGTGGTTTGTGTACTGCACAAAGGGAGTAAGTGGCGGCTGGAAGCCAGCCAGAGATCCTCTGGACTCAGCCAGCTGTGCTGGGACCCAAGCAGTTCCTTTTGCTCATTTGAACAAGGGTATTGTGTAGTCCAGTGGCCACCCTGTTGCACAACTCCAGAGGGCACCATTGTGTCCAGTGTCTACTGTTCTAGGGCTTGTAAGCTCTGCCTTGGTAATGAGCCAAATGTCTACACACCCAACTATGTCCTCCTCTGTGGAGTTGATTGGTGGTAAAGCTGACGTTTTGATCCTGGTCGGTTTGACCTGCTTCCTCTCTCTCTCCAGGATGAAGGGGTGTTGTTTATTATTTTATCTGGTCCTTTAGATTCCTTAGTGAGATGAGGCTTTGGGGCTCTGTGAGCTCTAAATTTTGTCTCTCTCACACACACAGTTAATACATGCTTGTGATTAAAAGTTCAAACAGTAGATAAAAATGTAGAGTATGAAGCTGAAGTCTTCCTTCACCTCCTTAGCCTACTCTCCTTTTCATAAATTATCATTTGCTAATGCTTTGGGGTGGAACCTCTCAGATCCTTTTCTATTCTTTGGTGTGTATATTTTTTAAAATGTGATCACGTTATTTATGTTCTGCAACTTTTTAAAGAATATCTTTCCATACAGGTACATTATAAATCTAGCTGTCTTTTAAAAATGAATATATTTTAAAATTTATTTATTTGAAAAATTATCTGTAATAATAATAACCATAATACTTAAATTTGAGGCTTACTGTGTGCCTGCATTATTCTAAGCCCTTTGCATGCATCACAACAACCCTATGGGATATGTACTGTTAGTACCATTTTTTAGCTCGAGAAACCGAGGCACAGAGGTCAGATAACTGAAGGGCAAGGATGTAAAATTGGTGTTTGAAGCTGAGTGGCATGGCTCCAGAATGCACACTCTTAAATATACTTGACAGCATATGGTATAAAATTCAAAAGGTGCAAAAAGTTAGTGATATGGTGACAATTGAGGTTCTTGGCTCTGGTCCTCAAATTCTCATCTCAGGATCAGCCATCTGTCAGCTCATTGTGAGCCCTGTGGGTACATACGCCCAGGCTCCACTGCAGACCTATTAACACAGAATGCTTAGAAGGCTGTACATGCACATAAATTTTTTTTCTTTATACCAGTGAGATACATCTATTGTCCCATCCATTTCAACTCTGTAATACTTCCTACTACCCTTTTTTCCTTTTTTTTTAGGCCCTGGAAACCACCATTCTACTCTATGCTCTATGTGTTTGAATATTTTAGATTCCACATATAAATGAAATCACGCAGTATTTTTCTTGCTGTGTCTGGCTTATTTCACTTAGCGTAATGTCTTCTACATCCATCTATATTGTTAGAAATGGCAGGATTTCCTTCTTTTTAAAGGCTGAACAGTATTCCATTGTATGTAAATACCACATTTTCTTCATCTGTTCATCCTTCAACGTATATTTAGGTTGTTTCCATATCTTGGCTATTGTGAATAATTACACTCTTTAATAGTGGCATACTACTCCACAGTAGGAATGTATCATAATTTATTTGAACACCTCTCTTTATAATTTCCAGTATCATGCTGTTCTAAACAATGCTGCCTCAAAGATGTCTGCGTTCATATTACATGCAGTTATGTGTACTTGTGTAATTACAGATGTGTGAATATCACTTTAGAAAATATTCTTGGAAGGATAATTCCTGGGTCAAAAGGGATGTACATTTAAACTTTTTATAGATCTTGACAAATGATTTTCTCAAAAGTCTGTACCATTTTATACTCCCATCAGCATACTTGTCTCTTCAGTCCTTTGCCAACATTGGATAGTATCTCTCATATTTTATTAGTCTACAAAGTGATGTCACTGCACCAAATGAGCAAAATCAGCAACATTTGAAGTTAGTTATCTTTTAGTTTATCCAGTCTTGCCAGGATTCACTTGCTCAAGAAGAAAAGTTATGTGCAAGTTATGCAGCTATTCCTCGTTTTTCTAAGAAATATCTTCCGCTCTTTTTCCTTTATTTATTTTTATTATTTATTTATTTATTTATTCTTTCTTTTTCATTTAAAATGCAGCTATCATGTGCCATTTTTATCTACTTCAGGAGACCAACCTCCACCGTGTCACCAACCTGGGGATGCTTCCTAGAGGGGCAAACAGTTATTGACTTGAGAGTCTGTACCTACTGCCCTCTAAGACATAAACCAGTCTGCCTTGCCAGCCTTCCCCCCTGAGGCGGTGAAGCAGTGCATAGCCACAAAGCCCAGGTAGCACCATGGGGACCCCAGCTGCTCCAAAAAAGGATGCCATCATTGGGACAGTGCCTCACACAAACTGACAAAAAGCTTATGCCGTCATCATGGAATTGAGAAAGCTCTGTAAGTGACTCTGGACTTGTGGCTTTTATTGTCAGCACCATTCTTCTCTGAGAATTTTCTAAGGAAAAGCCCCAGATTTTGAGTGCTTTGGCTCCACAGAATCAACTCACACCTACTTTCAAGCCTAGAGGAGCAGAATTTCCTTCTGATTTGCCTGGCAGATCGCAGATTGTGTTGTGTGGGCCTGTGGGGTAAAAGGTGGTTTGTGGAAGGAGGAGGGGATTTTTGTGTATCAGGGAGTGCCGTGCCTCCATTTTCTGGACGTCTCTGGGCCTCTGAGTGCTTGTTGGTGGTTTGGGAGGGGAAGGTTCTCTAGAAGGTTTTGCAGCCGCCAGGGAGTTCTGAGTTGAGGTGTGCGGGCTCCTTCCTTACTGTGCTCCCCTGCTGCCCAGCCTTGGGCTCGGTGGCCGCCATTGCTGTCGTATGGCCGGTTTTCTGCCTGATGAACTATGGGCGCGTGGTACTGACAACTCAGTGGTTGACTTGGAAGCTATCGAGTTTTAGTTTTCAGTTTGAAATTTTGTTTTCTAGTCATGTTCTATTTTAGACTTTTGGACTGACTGTTATTACAGAACAAGGAACTGATGTTATGCCCTCCTCATTCCCCTTTTAAAACTGAGCTGACAGCTTGTCAGTTTACTAAAAACATGCCAGAACTTCGTATAATAGGAAGAGTCTAAATGGAAAAGTGTTTATGGTCATACTAAAGTGATGCGAGTGTAAGTTTAATATTCATCACACATTTCAGGTGCCTGTTTCACTGGCACATTCCTGATTTTGAGGGTTTTCAATAAAGCTATCTTAATCTCCTAAATCTTATCAGTAGAACTGCCAGTTTTATTTCCATATTTCTAATTAAGCTAGGTTTTCGTAGGGTGTGGAAGAAAGTTTTGAGGTGACCTTATGTGACAGTTAAAAATCGTGTAATGATTTTAGAAAAACTCCTTTTTGAAGTAGTTGTGTTCTCCTTGAAGGGGTTCTTTGAGTGCCAAGAATCATTAATCCCCCTCTGGGTTTTTGTGTGCATGTATCTAGGTTTAAAAAAAACTCTACGTTGGATGTTTTGCTGAAACTCCCTAACAAATAATGGTATGTTGACACTATATTACTTGCTATCTATAAGACAACGTTTCTAGAGAATTCACTCAGAAGTTTTTCTCCTGTGGTCACTTCCATCTCTATTTCTGTTCCTAAATAAGCATCCTAACTTGTTGAGTACTTCTTATAACTTTTGAGGAGTTGGCTAAACTCAAACACAACTTTTAGAAATTTCACTCTTTTTATCATCATAGGCTCTTTTTATGTCTGAAGTTGCTGCATCTTTCAGGTAACCTTGATAATGGATATTGTCCTACTATCTTGTGGATTGGTTAGCACGGTGAGATCTTTACAGAAGCCTCTAATTTGGCAGCCTGCTGTGTGTGCACATATATTCTGTGTGTGAGCTCTTTTGTGGTTCTGAACTGAGGATGAAAGAGACAATTGAAGGGAAGTGTGATGGATGATGGATAGAAAAATTATTTTTATTTTTTGGATCACTTTTTTTAAAAAGCATGCAAAATCAGTCATTTCCACGCCACCAGCTGCTGCCAGCAACCAAGTGATGTCCTTGTCATCGTAGTTCAGGCAGCTTCTTTGTAAGGCTGGGGCTCAGTGTAAGCTGTGTCTGGTACGTGAGGAGCAATGTGATGAAACTGTATATGCTCAGGTCAGCTCTTTTCCTAGTGTTTCTCTGTGCCTTTTTTCTGGTGGTATTTCTGTTCCTGGCTAAGTTGTAGAGGCTGGAAGCAGAGAGGTTGAAGAGTTTTACAAAGTGAGTCTTTTAAATAGTTATGATTAAGATAGAGATACTACTGCTGCTGGTTTTCTCTCTCATAGCTCCCTTATCTCCTTGCTCATGTCTCGTCTTCTTTCCTTCTTGACTCTCTTCTGGGAAAGCTCTTTATTCATTTAAATTATAGAATGACTTAGGACCGTAAAAATTAAATAAGAAAAAAGGCATACCGTAAGCCTCACAAGTGCACAGGTGGGTGAGTGATATAGACAAACTCCTTCCTCCATCCTGCAGCAGAAACACTATGACTTTTAGTGCACACATTGCTATAACACTGTGTTGCATTTCATCTGTAACTGTGATGAAGGAAAATTAGACCAGAAGCAGCCTTCAGAAAGGTCTTAGGGAGTGAGAGAGTGCTTCCAGCGTCAATAGCGTTTTGGGATTCTCCTAATCCTGGTGCTGGGTGCTTAAAACAATTCATTTGTTGGATTGACCATAGTTCTACAGCCATTTTTCTATCACCATGAAAGTCCCAGGTGATAAGTGTCTTAGGACTGGTTGTGTACATGCATGCACACGCATGTGCACACACACACGCATGTGCACACACACACGTGCAGCTTGTGCTAAGTAGATACGGCTGGTGGCCAGTCATGCTAAGTGCCTCTGTAACATGAAGAAGAATGGTGTTTCTGCAAAGCAGATGTCCTTTCCTTTAAGCAAACCTAATGCTGTGTTGACAAGGATCTAGATTTCCCCAAAAGAGTGACTCTTTTTTTTAACCCTATAAAAGGGCTTATTTCAAATTTCTGTGGGAAAAAAACATCAGTGTTCCTCTATTGTATTTGACATATCATCTATGAATTGATTGCCAAAGAAATTGGTCTGCAAATGTGTAAGACGATATTTTTGTTTTAACAATAGCTACTATTAAACGAGCAGTTCTATTTATCAGGCACTAAGTTAAGTGCTTTTAAATGCATTATTGACTTGTCTACTTCTCACAATAACCTTGTGAGGTAGGTGCTGTTATTATCATCCCTATATTTCAGAGGAGCTATCTAAGGTTTGGAAAGATTATTTGCCCAAGGACACACAGGTATGGTAAGGGCTGATACTAGACTTGCGCCCAGGGGCTGTCTGATTCCTGAGCGTAAACTAACAAAGTCCTCAGCCCGCGCTGACTGTGGCCTGAGGTCTGTAACAGCAGAACAGGCACCACTTTGCAGGGACAGCGTAGATTTCCAGCGTTTCTGCCTAACTCCTTGATCTGGCTGTGATTGTGTGCCCTGGAACTTAGTTGTTGGACAGTGATGAGTGAAACTGGAAGTTGATCAGCAAGAGAATTATTTTCCCTCCTACTCTCACCCCACCTCCCTATCCCTGTAACCCAGGGCAACTTAGGTCACAAAAGGATGACCTTACCCAAGATCTTGATGGAAAATGGAAGGTAAGCCTGCTCACACCTAGATGATCAACATCTGTGCAATGGTTTCATTAAAAAAACAAACACAAATAACCCCTACTACCAAACTTGTTTTTATCTTATGTGCAATCTCAATGCTGAATACAGTGCTCTCAGAGCAAATACACTTGGTTAAAAGAAGTATGTACTCAGGAGACAGCTTATTATAATGAGTCAGTTCCCACATTGTTACTGAGCAGAACTTGGTGGTTAGAAGACTCGGGGGGGTAAAAATTGCTGTAATTAAAATACAGTAATTGGCAGGTTTGTGCAAAATACAGGTTTTTCTGTTTTGATTCTAAAAAAGCCAGATAAGGGCATTATATGTATGAGATTTTTTTTTTTTATAATTTTATTTATTTATTTTTTTCCCCCAAAGCCCCAGTAGATAGTTGTATGTCATAGCTGCACATCCTTCTAGTTGCTGTATGTGGGACGCAGCCTCAGCATGGCTGGAGAAGCGGTGCGTCGGTGCCCGCCCGGGATCTGAACCCGGGCCGCCAGTAGCGGAGCACGTGCACTTAACCGCTAAGCCACGGGGCCGGCCCTATGTATGAGATTTTTAACAACACATTTTTCAGTGCCAACAAATTTAAACCATTAAAAATTTCGTGTTGTTCTTAATGATGGGAAGTTAAAATGAGAGGTCACGCAGACAGAGCTCCATTACTGTAGGAGGGAAGAACAAAGCTGTCAGCCCCGTGTTGTCTTTGGAGTCAGGACCAAATAGAACATTGTGAGGTCAAGTGGAGATGTTCAGACAGGGGTTCACAGACCGTAGACTTTCTAATGAGTACAGGGTGGTGGTGGTGGTGGTGGTGACGGTAATGAGTGGATTTCAGGAAAGTTATTTCCAGACTCGACTTTGATATATATTCTTTCTTTAGTACCTGCAGTCTCCTTTCCCACCAGATTTCCCACTTGACAAGGGAAAGGCCAGTCTCCTATGCATCCCTAATCTTACCAGGATGCTCTTCAGACCCTGAGGGAGAAACACTACTGGGGTCCAAACAAAGGGATGATTGAAATAGTGATGTTGTCTTGATGAAAATTAATGACTCTAATGACAGGATAACAAATACTTTTGCAGTTCAAGTGGCATCCAGTTCTTTATTTTCCACAAATTGAAAGAGGACTTAATTGAGTTGTCAGTTGATCAGTAAAAATAATTTTGATGATAGATCATCCTGAGATTGTTTCTGGTATATGTCCCAGAAGGAATTCAAACTATTGAGGGAAATTATTACAACAAATTTAAATTTTCATGTAGTTATTTGTGTGAAGAAGTTTTCTCAGACTTTAGATTAATAAAGGGGAAGAGGCAGATAGAAATAAAATTGTTGCTGAATTTTGTCTCATTTTAGCCATATTCATCTACAAATGCCTAATTAAATTGGACATAATGGCTCATTCGTCTCCTTAAGTGATGCATTTCTAAAATGACTAATTTTTATTTTAAATAATCATTTATAAAATATGTAATATTTATGTTTTTATCAATTGTATACAACCAATAGCTCATGTAAAGCAATCCAGATAAAAAATAATCAGAGTCTTACGGTCACAGGAAACTTTTAAAAATTCACATTTATGTTTTATGTGTGTAAATTTAAAAAGATCCTGTGACCATAAAATATTTATATTTATATGCAAATTTTTAAACTTTTCCTGTGACTGTAGATATTTACATATATATAACATTTTTCTGTAAATTATGCATATATATTATTTATACTTAATTTGCAGAGATATATGGTAGAATGATTAATAGAACTTTCAAACAAAAATATTTTACGTTAAGGTAAAATTCTGTGGGGATATTGAAATGGAAAAACAAATTCAGAGAATAAGGAACAATGTAAAATTTCTGTTATGCAAGAGTTTTTCAGTTTTTTTAAAATGAATAATGATAGCAAATAGCTCTGGTATTTTAAGTTGGTTACATTTTAGAGACATATTACAGTATCATTTTCAAATGTCCTTTTATGGTACCTTGGTAATTGGACATTTTTTGACTATTTACACTTGAGATGAAAAAATTTAGATGTAACTTAAAAATGTGCAAGGAGAAATATAGTTGTCATAATTCCTTTAGTAGGCATGCCAGCAGAAACACTTGGGAAAACCTTGAGATAAAGCCTCATCTAGAGAACGAAGTACCAGTCATCTGGGAATACAATACAGAAGTGACAAGGAGCCCTCAAATCAGGAGGTATTACAAGTTTCTGGAGCCCTTTGGGGTCATATGAAGAAGGGTGTTGGGAAAAGCACCTTCTACTATCCTAAGGTAGTGCTGAGAACTTTTAATTAAAATAGAAATAATAATAGTAAAAAGCCTGCCTTTATTCGCTATAATCGTGATTTCTTTCATATATATAGGGTATGTATATTTGAGGTGTGTGTGTGCATGTGTGTAGTTGTTCTGCTGTGATGGTAAAGAGAAGGTTTTTGGGTTCTTTTGCTAGCCAAAGGTAAAAATCAGCTTGTGATGACACCCATGTACCTTTCCATAATCGAAGGTCAGCAGCTGCCCCTTTTTTTTTTTTTTTTAAAGATTTTATTTATTTATTTTTTCCCCCAAAGCCCCAGCAGATAGTTGTATGTCATAGCTGCACATCCTTCTAGTTGCTGTATGTGGGACACGGCCTCAGCATAGCCGGAGAAGCGGTGCGTCGGTGCACGCCCGGGATCCGAACCCGGGCCGCCAGCAGCGGAGCGCGTGCACTTAACCGCTAAGCCACCGGGCCGGCCCAGCAGCTGCCCCTTAAATTGAGCAGTGAGTTGGGTGAGTTTCTGAGTCATTAAAATCATTGGGAGAGAAAAGATCAAGCTAGAAAAGACAAAGTGTGTTTCAAGGATCATGGCAGTCTTTTCCAGAGCATGTGTGCGTGTGTGAACAATTTCTGTTTTTAGATGATAGGAGCCATCTCAGGTTGTATACTAACATCTGATGGGATACCACAGACTCACACAGCCAACTGAAAAGTTGAAGGTCTTCAGCTGCTCAGGGGTGGGAGTCCGCAAATGACATGGTCCTGGCCATGGTCCAGACCATACCTGGCAGGCTGAGGTAGAGCAGAACGAACGCAGGTGGAGAATAAAGAGGGAATTGGTGCAGAGGAGAAGAGGTGAGGAAAGGCAAAGAGGAAGGAAAAGCCTGAATTGGGAGGGCCAGAGCAGATCTCTCTGAGGCATCTTTGTGGGTCACCTGCCCCGGGGGTGCTGCTGGAGGCCCACTCAGCCTGTTGTCAGGCTGCACAGATACCCTACTTGCTCTCTTGACTTATTTGGTCACTACATTGTTGGACATAATACTGCTTAGGTAGCCTTTCTTGGGGGGCATTTTCCATTTGGAGTTACCAATGAAAAAGTCTTGCTGTTGGGTTTTGCTGGGCCAGCACCTGCCCTTGGGCGTTTCCAACTTTCTCTCAGCTGGCATAGCTATGGCTGAGGTCTCCGGCAGGTCTTTGTGGTGTATTCACAGTGTGGGGTAGACACTGGGAGCAGGTGATTCCTAAATATTGCCCAACAAATGACTTTTTGGAAAGCCACACTAGATCCCAGTGGAACCCTTTTGACCTAACTGCTCACTGCCTTTAAAAGAGAAGTGCAGGCTTCAAAGCCACTTCTGTTTGGCTCTGTTATTCATCTCTTTAGGAAATGATTCCTTAGGGAACCAGGATAAGAGGACCTGCTGCCTACAAAACAGCTGCCTGGCCACTAAGTCTTTAGAAAGAGACAATGGAAAATAATCTAGTACAACAAGGGCTATTGTCTGGAAGTGGCATTTCCCTTCTTCCCTTGAGTTGAAACAGTTGTGTTGAAACATGGAAAAGTAATTATAAATTGGTGGCTGGAGGGCGTCATCCCTTTTGCTGCTTCTTTCTCACACAGTGCACGAGGGAGATCATGCTTTTTGGCAGTTTGTTTCCTCCCTGGTTTTTGGGCAGAATGCCTGCAAAACCTGACACTAAATTAATCAGGCAAATGTATAGAATGTCAGAGGGATTACACGGGATTCTGGGTAGTCATTGGTTGGTCTTTGAGCTGTTGACATGCCAGATGTCTTCGGTATCAGTGAAATGACAAATGTCCGTGTGATCAGACGGGTTGGCATGAAAGGCACACAGGAGGTGATTAAGCTTCTTTCTAGATCCTGGGTTTTGTTCATATTTGAGACTGTGTTGCTGGGCCAAGGTCTACCTGTGAGGGTCCTTCAGGATACGAGGCTGTCATTTTTACCTGTGCATCTATATAGCAGAAAATAAGATTTAACACTTCATGGTTGAAAATGTGGAAATATCAAAAAATGTAAAGAAAAAGGATTGAAATCTGTCTCTGATCCCAGCCCCAGAAATAACTTCCTATTATTCTGTAAGATATTTCCTTAGTGTCTTTATATTTTTTATTTATGTCTTTAATGTATTCTTTCTAATAACAGGATCATATAATATTTACCATTTGGTATTATGGTTTTTCCACTTAATGATAAATTGCAAGCTAATGAATTTATCTCTATTGCAGAAGATAAACACTGGAAATTGTGAATTACTGTAATTTTAGGTAATTAGAGTAGTCTGGCTTTGGAGGAAGCAATTGCCCTGATTTTTACCTCTGTTTCTAACACTAGCAGTGAGTATCTACAAGTCAGTTGTTCTCTCCATACGTTGGAAATGGGGATTACCTGGGCTTTATCTGAGATAAAGGTGCTTCTAATGGTTCACTTTCCACTAGAGATAGAGGACAAGCCCTCTCAGAGACTTAGTCAAAACTCTCTTCTTACAGCGAAATACTACAGGACCCTAGGAGAGAGCTGGCACATTGCAGTGAACCCATGAAGTAGAGATAAGGCCTCTGGCTTTTCTTTTTCTAGGAATGTTTCTCTTGTTTTTGTAGGCATTTCCTCTGGCCAGATGAATGTTAGCTTTGTAGATGGAGAACATTTCCTTAAATTGCTATGGAGAATCCCAAAATGCACAGCACTGGAAACTTACTGGAATATTTGCTTTAAATTTCATTTAGACAGTGTTACAGGCTGAATTGTGTTCCCCTCCCCCCAAAATTCATATGTTGAAGCCCTAATCCCCAGTACTTGAGAAAGTGACTGCACTTGGAGTTAGGGCCTTAAAAAAGTGGCCTTTAGGGTGGGCCCTAATCCGATCTGACTGGTGTCCTTTTAAGAAGAGGAAATTTGGACACACACAGAGACACCAGTGATGTGGGTGCACAGAGGAACAACCAGGTGAAGACACAGCAAGAAGCAGCCTTCTGCAAGCCAAGGAGAGAGGCCGTAGAGAAAGCTAACCCTGCTAACACCTTGATCGTGGAGTTCTAGCCTCCAGAACTGTGAGAAAATCAATGTGTATTGTTTAAGCCACCCACTTTGTGGTATTTTGTTATGGCAGCCCTAGCAAACTAGTAAGGCAGCAGAAGAATCGCTTGAAATATTTGGGAATGTATTTTCTTACTATAATAATATGGAGAACATTTCCATGTGGATGTGAAGAAATCACCTCAGGGTCCAGGGGGGTGGGTTACCGGTGGGGAGTACCTAAATGGATGCAGGTTTTTGGTAAAACTCTAGCTCCTGGATCGTGTGGTTGGTTCATTGTGTTCCATTATATTATTATGCTTATAAATTCCATCTATTTAACATTATGTGATTTTCCATGGCTCAAATATTACATTAAAGATAAAGAAAAAAAACAGTAAATACAAAAAGGGGAAAAAACACTTGTTGTCATGGGTTATATTTAGTGAAATAAAATATGACACAGTCAGAATTCTTTCTCATTACTATCATTTACATAGTTTTTCTTTTCAATAGCTAGTTTATTCTGTGAAGCAGATTGTAATTATATTCATTAGTTATTTCTTTATGGGAAATAGGTTAATTATTTTTCCATTTTAAGGGGAAAATTAATATTAGAAGTGAGCCATTCAGCCTTGCCAATATGATATGAAAATGCAGACACTTGTGCCATTGAAGTATGATCCTGAAATATCTGTGCTACAGAGGAGGGTCAGGACTATTTGTGAGAGTTGTTCTAACATTTAGAATTAAAAATATTTACCATGCCCTGGAAAGTAAGTTGTGGGTGTTTAGTGGAAGTGGGTCCAATCTGTGTTCATGTCAGTTTAGCCTTTTTTTTTGGTACTGTGACTGTAGAGATTTTTCACATTGATGAATCACATTTTAAATTCATGGCAGTGGTTGCAAGGTAGAATGTCTGATGGATCATTGTAGTAGAAAAACACTTTTTTTAGCACATATGGTACTGCTTCTGAGTATACAATCCTCTGAGGCGGTAGCTGACAACATTTCTGTGTATCTCAATATCATGATAATTATTCATAGGGAGCATTTGGCTTTAAAATTTCTTATATAATTTGAGCACTTTATCAGGTTTTCTGGATACCTAAGATTCCCACTTTAAAAGCACTCTAATTAAAAATATTTCTTTAGAAAATTTTTGTAAAATGTATTAAATATCCTTTCCCTCTTAGAGTATTCTGAATACAGCTTGACCTTTTATGTAAATAATCAAGGTCATCATTATGAAAGCAATTCTTGTTCTGCAATGTAATGATGTCTTTGGAGCCATTGAGATAAGTATGGTCTGCTCCTACAATAAATACCCCTAAATATAGATGGTTTTTGAATATTTTCCTTGCCTTTTATACTTTTTTCTCTCCTATTTTGTTATGAGACTATCACTTATAATTTTCTTTGCTGCTTTTTGCAGCCCCTTGCCGCCTTATAATTTGCGGCATCTGCTTTGCTTGTGGGAATGGAGATGATAATAATTGAACCTATAGTGATTGTGTATCAGTCAGCAGCCTGAGAGGGCTAAGAAACTCTGCTTCAGGAAAAAGTGTGAATAGAGTTTGTGGTATCCAGGTGAGTAGCTCACCTATTCAGATTACTATAACCTCTACTGGGTGCCTGTTGTAGGCGAGCCCCACCCAGTGCTGGCTCTGGTCGCTCCCTGAATTTGAGCTGGGGAAGCACAGAGGTGGTTTGTCTCCCTCCTCTCTTATCAGCCATGACCATATTTGCTGTTGAGAAATAAAAGTTTCCGCTTCTCTTCGCCTTGATTTGTACTTTAGAATTGAGGCAAAAAGTCTCCTCAGAGGCTACAAGAGAAAGGCTTGGATGGTCCACAAATGCCTAGTTGAGACTCTTGTGCCTAATTCTACATCCCTTAGCTGTTGGCATGATATTTTTCAAAAATTTCTTCGTGGAGTCAACCACAGAATAATTTATAAGCTCCCTTTGCCTTCCCTAGAAAGTGCTTCCTTTAATTATTTGGGTTGTAAAATTCTCAGTTTAATCGAGAGACTTAAATAAGCTTGTTCTAAGTGGCATTTTAATTTTGGTGTATAAAATTTCATCCTTAAAGCTGTGTTACTACTGATTTTGCTTGGAAAACTAGAGCTTCAGAGCGGTAGTGATAAAACAAATGTATGTGTATCTTTCTAAAAAGGACCACCCAGGGTGCTGATTTTTTTTAGGATTGCCACGCTTAACTTGCAGTTTTTCATGGGACAACAGATGTACCTGATTTTCCCCTTCAGTGATTTTCAAATATAGCTGTAAGTAGAATTCAGAATTATTCTCCTCATCCGCTATGGTCAGTGCTTACCTTGCCTAATTGCTTGTATTGCTTAAGCACGTTTATAAAGGAACTTTTTGCGTGTGTGCTGGCATTTTGCCCAAAATGAAGAGTCCCTTTCTCCAGAGGCTTTGACTTACACAGCTCCAGACAGTACATCCAGGTGAAAGCACAGATATCAGAATGGGTGTGATGGATATAAGATGTAAAGACAATATAACGTTTGATTAATACTTGGTTTTTTACTAGTAAGTACTAGATAGCTTTTTTTCCAAACTGAGAGAATATTTTCAAATACTCATGAATATTAGTATTTTTCTGCCAGAAAATGTGATGTGTGGTGGATTCATTGATTCAAAAAAGTGATATGGTTTTCTGGTTTTCATTTAGGTGAATCATGGTCGTGACTGTATTATGCATCCAAATCAAGACATTTTAAAGTGTAGGACAATTGCTGTTATTTAGAGGAATGGAGAGTTAGGAGGGGCTGGTGAGAAATTTGGTGGCATAGGAGAAAGACGTTTTAATTTTATAATGATGAAATGAAAAGGCTTAAAAAGATCTTAGAGATTATTTAGTATAATACCTTATTTTTTTCCTGAAGGAACAATTGAGGCCCAGAGTAGGTAATTGAATTTCTTAAGTTTGTTCAGGTCTGTTTGAACCAGCGCTTAAGGTGACAGTACAAAGACCTAGAGGCATTTAAAATGAACTGTGAAGACTATAAAGGATGATCAGTATGAGTGAGGGAGGAACAGCTTTGATGATTGATATCGTTTTTTTTTTTAATTTTTTCCCCCCCAAAGCCCCAGTAGTTAGTTGTACATCATAGTTGCACATCCTTCTAGTTGCTGTATGTGGGACGCGGCCTCAACGTGGTCAGAGAGGCGGTGCGTCACTGCGCGCCCGGGATCGAACCCAGGCCGCCAGCAGCCGAGCACGTGCACTTAACCACTAAGCCACGGGGCCGGCCCTGATGATTGATATCTTCAAATAAATTCCTTGAATATATATGACCCATCCCCACCTGTTTCTCCTTTTGCCATGAGCATTTTAAATTAATGGGCTGATTTTCTAATGTTCATTATGGCATTAGCAGATTCTATAATCAAGTATATATTTTCTTGGCCATGTCTTCTTGTCTTTCACAAGCATTTTCTTGTAAAGGCGGGACTGGCCACTATACAGCTGTGCACTGGGGAGTCACTGGTGACCTTGGCCAAGACTGAATTCAGGCCAGCCAGGCTACTGGCGAGAAGCTTTGCCATTTTGGGTGCTTGACCACCTGCTTCTGTTTTTCTGTTCCGCTTGCAAATAGAGGTTGTTTGTTGTTCTTCTGGCATCGACATGAGTTTCAAAAAATTCCTTGGAAGAACTTGGAAAGAGGATTCAATAGGATGATCGGTGTTCCTGGTTTTGTTCCCTGAAGAATAACAACTCTTAATTGAGATCCTGGGATTTCGGTCCAGCTATAGGCCATTTGGCTGAATGGAATTTTGTCCACTAATGAATTTTTTTGTAGTTGAGAACCGTTGGAGATGTCTGATGAGAACCTTGAAAATTATAAACCATTTCATCTATTGTTTCCTCTACCCCCCCAACAAATATGCAGTAGGTTTCATTAAAGTAATGAGAATTTAAAACAGTTATAGTTACCAGAATTTATTCTTGCAAGCAACTATTATGACCTAAGAGAAGTTACTTTAAACATTTAATCTGCTTTTCAGTGATACTGCCATTATTGAAAACATAGGAATTTATTAGAGTCTGATAAGCTCACAATTCTTTTTTTTAAACCTTAAGGGTTCTAACACACCTCATTTTCTTGAGAGAATTGAGATTTAAATTTGAAGTCAAATCCACTGTTAAAGGATTTGATTTGAAATATACTGTAGGCTCTGCGGGCACTTCTAGTGACAAGATATGGTCAAAGTAATTGTGTAAGTCTTCCGGGTTGCTTAGAAGAATAAAACTCTTTTTCCTGGCAATGTTTTTTTTTTCTTTAATGGCATAGTTCTGTTAGCTAGATTTTCTTATACTTAAAACATGCCATTTAGTTTCCCACGATGCCTGGTTCAGATTGTGTAGCGGATGGTGGTGTTTAAAAGCTCCTTACTTTCTTTGCCTCTTAGAGATATGATATTAAAAAGAAGCACAAGTCTCGAGAAGCATGTGATTTTCCTCTTGGGAGAGGAGAAAAGATAAGACAGAAATGGCTGGGGAGAATGGCCTTTTTACTCCTCAGTAACGATAGTGATCCTAGTTGTGACTATGCTCCAGATATCAGGAGGTGTAATTACTTCAAGGAGGGGTCAGAAGGCATTCCAAGGCTTGGAACAGGGTGAGGAATGTGAAGAGGATGTTTAAGTAGTAGGGTTCTTTGATCAACTTTGTGTTATTGAATGATTTCTAGATGCTCTCAGTTACCTTGATCTACTTCTGACAGAATTTATCCTTATGCTTAATTCAGTTTCTCAGAGAAAGATGCAAACTTTTTAATTTTTTTTCTCATGTCACTTTAAGAAATGGGCCCGAGAATATTTAAATATACAGATAAGAGAATGGAGTAATAGCTCTCATACTGGAGTTTATAACCTCGGGAAAGAAATTCACTTTATAGACATGTAGTGGATAATTTTTGTTTATAGTCGTAGATTGAAGCCCATGTTGATACTCTGCTTAATAGTGATTTTTTTTTTTTTTTTGAGGAAGATCAGCCCTGAGCTAACTTCCATGCCAATCTTCCTCTTTTTACTGAGGAAGACTGGCCCTGAGCTAACATCTATTGCCAGTCCTCCTCATTTTTTGTCCCTTTTTCTCCCCAAGGCCCCAGTAGATAGGTGTATGTCATAGTTGCGCATCCTTCTAGTTGCTGTATGTGGGACGTGGCCTCAGCATGGCCGGACAAGCGATCCGTCGGTGCACTCCTGGGATCCGAACCCGGGCCACCAATAGCGGAGCTTGAGCACTTAACCGCTAAGCCACGGGGCTGGCCCCTTAATATTGATATTAATGAGACAGTTTCTGCTGATGTTAGAAAGACAGATTTGTTACTCCTTCATGGATCGTTTTGTGTCTCCTGAGGTTGTAGTAACATGTCTATCACCAATAAGTGACATTTTCCCAGTAGTCTTTAGTGGAGCTCAGACAGACCCTGGTTTGTAGTCTGGCTTTGCCACTTACTAGGTGTTTGAGCCTTCACTTCCTCATCTGTATAAGGAATAATAGCACCAACTCAGGATGGTCATGAAGATTAAATGAAACAAAGCATGTAATGCGTTTAGCACAATGCCTAGCACACTTCATGCTCTGGAAAGGTTTTTTAAATTAATTGTAAATATTGAGCATGAGACAGGCTGTCTGGACAGTTCTGAGATTGGTTAGGTGAGATGGATATCTTGAATTTCAGATAGAGCACATATGCTTTGAGTAAATATGTACAAATGAAGTAATGCACACTTAGGGACAGAGGGAATAAGTGATCTAGATGGGTTAGGGAACAACTAGTACGATTGTTGTTATTTATTCAGTTGTCAAAAAGTCTACCAAATGCATATCTTATTAATATGGCTATGTGTAGACTATAAAGCGATAATAAAAGTATATATTTAAAGAACACTAAGTGTGCTATATAACCAATAAAGATGTGCAGTGTAATCTTAATATGATCAGAATATAAACTCCTTCAAGGCAGGGTCTTTGTGTGTTTTGTTCACTGCTGTCTCCTCAGAGACTAAAAAGTGTCTGGCACGTACTAGATGCTCAGAAAATTTGAATGAATGAATGAATGTGTACTAAACTCATTCCAGAATGTGTGCTTGCCCAGCCCCTTGCAGTCTTAAGTGATTATGAATTTTTCCATGGCATAGTGGTTAAGAATATAAATTCTGGCCCCAGACAACCTCAGCTCCTATCCACTTACTGGCTATGGACCTTGGTGTAATTATATACTTCTGCATGCCTCAGTTTTCTCATCTGTATAATAGAGTAATAATTGTACCTACCTCATTGGTCTATTAGGAGTATTAAATTAATGAATATTTGTAAAGCACTTAGAAGGGTGTCTGCCTTGCCTCAACTAAGTTCTATGTAAATGTTTGTTAAATAAATGATTAAATAATTAATGAATAAGTAAATAAAAGAGACTTCTCTTTGGCTACCACTAATTGTGCCCAGAGTGGACATACATCCATCGGCTGACCTTGGCTGACACTGACATGATGTTGGTCCAACTCATAAAGAAGAGCTAGGCCAGATTCCTCTTCTAGGAAGCTACACTTGGAAAGTTGAGAAATTAAGCCAGTTAGCTGTGAGAAAGGTGATTCACAACCCAGAGGTGGGGTGGCCATTAGAAAGTGCATGTAACAAGGGATGCCATTGGCCAGAGCAGGGGTGAGAGTGGAGCATGTCCATGCCAAGAGAGACAGAGGAAGTGGGGGCGGGGGGAGGGCAGAATGCCGGGGCCTGGGGGCTAGGCCATGTTACTGTGCCTGCCTGTGTGTAGCATGTACTTCCTGCGCCCCCCCCCATCTGTTCGTTTGTTTGTCTTGTAACGAGTGAATATCTGTTCCTTGTGAGACAAAGGACATGGTGTGATTAGTCATTCACAACAACTAGCTTGGCATGTCTTAATTGATTCGTCTGTAGTAAATGGTTTTTTGTTTAGAAAAAAACTCCACCAGTTGTCGTGGGATATGGCAGTAGAGGCAGCAGCGGCTACAAGGGAGGACAAATTTCACAGCTAGCTTCCACACACTCAGGCAGTGTTATGTTGCTTACTGTATAATAAACACAGAAATCTATTACAAAGCGGTGATTACCTCTTTAGTGAAGAAGCAGATATCCCTGGATAATTCACTAGTGCTTGAGAACATCATATGTTACCATGTAAGAGACTAGATCAATAAGAAAAGGTTAAATTGTGTTTACTATGGCCTTTTTTTAAGACTAAGGTAGAGAAGCATGCAGTTTCTTTTGGGGTTTCATTTAACATCAGGCAAACTTTAAATCAGCTGAAGTTTGGACATTGTATGAATCAGAATTCTTTTAGTTGCAAGTGATAAAAACTCACCTTGAAAATGTTGACTCATGTAACCAGTAGTTCAAAGCAACCGCATGGCTGGCTTGGGGCAAAGCAGTATTCACGAAGTTAAATGGAATTTCTTAGAGCTCTGTTGCTTTTGCTTCAAGTCTACACGGTTGGGGCTTTTGGATAAAAAAAGAAGAGAGACTCTCTTCTTCCCAATGTCCATACATAAAATTAAGTGAAAGGATGCAGGTTCAGCTTGGGTCTCATGACTACTTCTAGATCTACCACTATATCTAGGGGGGATGTTGGCTGTGATTGGTCCAGTCTAAGTCACATGCTACCTCTGAGGCAAGGGGGCTGGGATACCATGAGTGACAGCCCAGCCAGCCATGCAGAGTGGAGGAGGGGAGGCCCCATAGGGGAGGAGTGCTGGCAGGAGAGAAACTTCCACTTCAGGCAAATGAATGGCAGAGTGTTTGTTATTCAGGAAACCACTCCTCCAGAGCTCTCCTCTCTTGATGCCAAATAATTGAGGTTTCACACTGTTTGGAGTTACTTACTCTCTTTGGGAACATACAAAATAAAAATCATGATGCATCTAAAAACATTACTTACACTATTATTTTTTAATCAAATTTTTAATGCTTATACGCTAATGGAAAGTGAACTTTTTTTGTGAGCTTTTTAACCACACAATAGTAATGATGTATCCCATTTGTACCCTCCAAATCTTAAGAGGAAAGTTGAAACCAATCTGGATGGGGAATAGCAACTGTGAGTTTGAAATACTCTTTAGTTGGGATGCTTAAGATGAAGGCTTTTTGTCATCTTTTACTTACAGTCACAGTGGAAAAATTACTTTGGCATAAAAGTCCTCCAGTTTTGTTATGCCACATTAACCAAGATGTGTAAATGTCGTAAGTGAACTATTGATATTGCTTAAGTGGTCCAGGGAGACTGTTCCAGAGCTCAAGTTGTTATCCCCAGGAGAGCTTAACCTACCTTCCTTCCATCAATAAAGCATCCCTTATATCACGTAAATTTGCTCAATCTCGCTAGACAGCACGGGCTGCATTTTGTTTTACCCTAAAAGGCTTTGCTGCATAAAATTGGAATGCAGAATTAATAAGCTGCTTTTGTGTTTCACAAGTTGATACTATGGTAAAGACAGATCCCAGGATCAAAGCAAAATCCGCTGATTACCCTTTCTAAGTCTAATTAGAATTTATAGGAAATGAAGCCTTCCATTAGATTTTCCATGCCAGACATGAAAGATGCATTTAGCTTTCCTTCCTGTTACTGTGTGCCTAGCCAGATTGTTTCATCCTGTTAGCTACTGGCTCACGTGGTACAGTGGAAGAAATTGTCTTACTTGCGTTCTGCAACAGGCTTACGTCCTGTTCAGTTTTCTAAATAAGTTAACTAGTTCACAGAAGTGTTTTCTCAACCTTTTCTTATACATTGGACTTATATAGACAGTAATAAATATGTTCAATATTCTAGAAATATTTGTGGATGGGGTATATTTGAGAACTAACTAGCTTTCATTAGACATCATAACAGGAAAGGAAACAATAGGAAATTTGCCACTGATAGGCCTTTTCTGTACATGTCTGCTTTCAAGGCTAATTTTTAATTATTAAAATCATATGACTCACTTTAGTTAATTCTTTCTGTCCTCTGCAAATATTAGTTAAATGTCTCTATTGAAATACAGGAAGTGCAGGATCACAGTGACAATCCGGATGATGGGCCTTGGGTCCTGCTTCACAGAACCCAGAGTACGTGTTAACCTGTTAAAATGTTTGCTAAGCCTGCATTCTCAGGAAAAAGTTGTGAAATATCAACTGATGAGTGCAGTGATAGGTTCTTTAATAGAGGCTATAGCCAAGTGAAAGTAAGTTGTTTAGAAAGATAAGTGTATAGAAAGCTGAAGTTAACAAATTCATGGTTGTCCCCTGCTGACGGAACATTCTGTTTTTTTTCCTGCTGTGGCTGCTGACCTCTGGCTGGGGAAATGGTGCTGCCTGTTTAAGGAGACCACCAAGTGCTGTTCAGAAGATTTCTAAGTAACCTCTGACTGCCATGGTCAGATTCTTGATGATTTACTATGGAGATTAAGATGCTTTTCAGAGAGACTGGACAGGCTTGGCAGGTGTCCTTTGTCCTAGCTGCTCCTCTTCTGCTTGCTAATATAAATCTTACACCTTCCTCGGGGCTTGCCTCCAATCCTTCTCTCCTGAGAAAACTTTCCCCAGTAGTCCTGTGGAGCCTGGAATGGTCTTTGCTGTCTTTGAATTCCTGTGCTATTCTAATTCTCTTAGAGCTGGAGATGATACTGGCTTGTTTGGTTCTCTAGTATTGTATGAATGCACATTTGTCTCCCAATTATGTTATCCCACCAATTCAATTTGTGGAGTGTTTTCAAAAGAAATATTTTATTATCTCTTTGATATTCACAAAAGCCCTTTGAGAGAAACACAGCAGAAGCCTATGTTTGCAGATGAACTGAGGCACAGAGATGTGGTTCCTGGAGTCAGATATTTATGGAGCGTTTGCTCTGAATGCAAGTGCATTGTCGTGGACAGATGAATGCTGGTAAGTGTGATATACAACCCTTGTTGTGTAGCTTACAATCAGGCCAAGAAGAGAAGTTGTGCACAATTATCTGAAATATGTGACAATTTATTTTGTGAAGAGTGGGAAGAGGGGATTGTTTATTGGGATAAGGAACGCTTCTGGAAGAGAAGAGGGTAATACATATGCTAGATTACAGCAGCTGGGTAAGACTTTACAGATGCAGGACATCATTGTCAGGGAGATAACAGAGCAAAAGAAATATGGAAGTACAGACCATGTTTTGATAAGAGGAAGTAGGACAATTTGGCTCGAGTGTTTGTTTAGAGAAGCAGGAAGGAAATAGGTCAGAAACTCAGACTGGGATCAAATGCTGGAGGACCTTGGTTGCCAGACCGAGGAGTTTGGTTGGGACAAGAACGTGATGGAGGGAGGGAGTGATGTGATAAAGGTGGTTGGTGGGAATGCAGCAGGGGGCTACTGGGAATGAGGAGAAGGGTTAGGGACTGCTGCAGAGGTCTCCCTGATAGGTACTTGACCAGGGGTGATGGGAGTTAGAGGGGAAGAAATGCAGATGTGAGAGAGATTGTGAGGGAAAAAAGGACAGCCCCAGTCAAGTGATGGGACGGTGGTGGGGTTGTGTAATTTGTAGAGTGGTGCAGACTTGGAAAGATTCTAGAGCTTCATTCCAAGAGAAGATAACATATGTCAGAGAAGGACACGTTTGCGGTGATGTACCGAGAGGTAGAATACCAAAGGGATTTGGTTACACTCACAGAGCTAACCTGGCTGACTTGCTCTTTGGCTTCTGTAACATCCTCCATAGCAACTGGCACAGAGCAGGCCACTTGACAAATACAAGTTTACTTCAGTAATGAGATTCTTTCAGTTGGCTTGTAGTAACTTAGATGAAGCTGGGCTGAATCTTACCTGAAGTGTAAACTTCACATTGTGGTTATAGTAAATGAGAATGGACTAGGAATATTTAAAATATTTATGGAAACAAATGATTTTTTAAGCACTGTCAGGAGCTAAAGAAATATCCATTTATAGCTAAACTATTGAGATGCTAATTAAAAATCGTTTTCAGCCATTTACTAGATTCCCTAAAGACTTTTATTGGACAACCTTTGAACTTTGCTGAGTTTATTGAAAGTTTATTATAGTTTCTGGGGCTGGCCCCATGGCGTAGCGGTTAAGTGCGCACGCTCTGCTGCTGGCGGCCCGGGTTCGGTTCCTGGGCATGCACCAACGCACCACTTGTGAGGCCATGCTGTGGTGGCGTCCCACATAAAGTGGAGGAAGATAGGCACGGATGTTAGCTCAGGGCCAGTCTTCCTCAGCAAAAAGAGGAGGAGTGGCATGGATGTTAGCTCAGGGCTGATCTTCGTCACAAAAAAAACTGATAGTTTCTTTGACCTTTTCAGTATTGGACACTGTTAACCTTAATAGGAGGGAGATTTCTTGTATATGAGTAAAGGGGATTCAGCATTTTAACTGATTGTCCAAGTATTATTTTGAAATGTAAATACATGCTATAGGTATTTATCCATATAGAGGAATATAATTGGTAACTTAAAAGTTTCTGAATCTTACAAAGACTTGTAAATTAGCTCAAAACAGTGTAATCCATTATCTTTAGAAGTCCCAAGGATTACAAAAAAAGCACAACAAAAACCAAATGAAGGTATAACTGAGTCAAATATATTAAGTACTAAATTCACTATTGTATCTCTAGTCCTACTTCATTTTATTGAGTTCATACTATGTACCAAGCTGTAGGCACTGGCGATACAAAGGTAAGCAAGCATGTCAGTAGTACCAAGTCCACCTAGGTTTCTAGCCGGAAACCTGGGCATCACCCAATGGTTCCTGAGTGTGTTCCCCAGACCAGCATCATTAGCATCATCAGCATCATCTGGGAACTAGGAGATGGGGCCCAGCAATCTGTTGTAACAAGCCCTCCTAGTGATTCTGATATGGGCTAAAGGTTGAGAACCATAGGCTCTTAATCGGGGCTTCCATGGAGAGAACTGTATTTCAGTGTTATTAGTTTCCTTTTAATTCTGTGTTTTATTTTATGCACTTAAAAACATTTTGAAAAACATTTCTAGGCCTTACCAGACTACAAAAATGGTCCATGGCACAGATAAGTTTAGTTAGGAATCCTGTTGGCTTACATTCCTTCCTTTCTCCCTCCTGCTTTTCTTTGTTATCCATCAATTCATAAAATCCTGTGCATTCTGCTGTTGAGGATCTCAAATCTGCCCTTTCTTCTCTATCCCCAATGTTATTAATTTAGCTTAAGACTCACTTCCTTCTTAAACTATTGCAATCACAACCTAAGTGTCCTGCCTCTCATTAGGTTCACTACTTCAACTCATCCTCCCCACTGTGGCCAAAGGGATCATTCTTAGGTGCTAATCATTGAAATCTTTAAAATCATTGTCATTGAGCACATGGGATCAAGTCCAATTTCTTTCGAAGGGCTTGCGGAGATTTTTCATGGTCTGGACCTTGTCTGTGTTTCTAAGATTCCCTCATCTGCTTTTTAGCACATGCTTTTTACTTCAGCCTTAACAGAAGTTATTCCACAGTTCTTTGTACTGTCACATCTCAGCCTTGGCATCAAATGTTCCTCCACCTGGAATATCCGTCCCTTTCTTCCTTTACTGGTGAACTTCTATTCACGCTTAGGTTCTGTAACCACGTGTTCCTCAGCAAGCCAGGCAGTGTCAGGGGCTCCATGCTCTGAGCTGCTGTAGTGTCCTTTTCCTCGACATAATCATTCCAAAAATTATTTGACCACAGACTTCATGTTTTGAGATCTTTGGTACCATATGAAGACCTCTCAAGCAGATTACTTAGGTGTCTAGTTGCCAAAGGAGGGTGGTTCTTCACCCTTAAAATGTTCACATCTCTGAGGAGCAAGCCAATAGCTGGTGCAGAATCTGGTATGCCATCCTTCAGGGTGGGGAGGAGAAGCTGTCGTCTCCTCCTCAAGGAGGGTGTGGGCACTCTGTAATTACTCTCATTGCCTGGTTACCAGGCTGCTGGGGGCCAAAACACATTTGAGGTGTTGTGGTTTGAGCTGTTGTCTTCCCACAATACTGTGAGCTGCTCTCAAATGACGGGAAACAAAGATGACTGGGGCTCAGCCACAGTGAATAACTTTAAAAACATTTGTGCCCCACCTCCCAATATAAAAGTCGTACATACTCATTATCAAAATCTAGGAAGAGAGGAGAAAAGTGTGAAGAAAAAAAATTATATGTTGCTCTATCTCCTAATGAAAATAGCTGTTTTTTTACTTTCGTCTATGTATACTTTTAATTTTTAAAATCATACTGTATATAATTTTATAATCTTATTTCTTTATTACACTTTAAACTTCTCATTATAAACTCTTAATACATGTTTTAATGGCTACGTGAAATTCCGTTGAATGAATGTCTTTGCTTACTTATATAATTCCACTATTATGGAATGTTAAGGTTGTTGTCTATTTTCTTTCTTTGTAAGTGAAACTACACTGAGTATCTTGAATAATGTGTGTGAATAGTCTTTTAATAATCTCTATAGCCAGATATATAAGTAAGGATGTCAGTAATTACTCTTGAACTTTATCTGTTTTACAATCAATCAAACATTTATTGAGCAGTAGAACAATGCTGTGCTGGTGGTTCCTCCCTTACACAGGAATGTAGAGACTCTCCAAATCTGCTGCTTAGGAAGACTACATCCTATAAAGTAACATTTCAACAATTTTATGTGGTTTTTATAGTCTCTATTATAAAATGTCATGCTTTGTGAGTTAAAAGAGGAGCATGCTTTAGCTTTCTGGCTCATTAATGAAGTGCAATTGTAATTAACCAAATATTAAAAAATGAATACAGTTTATAATTCTTTGATGCCATAAAATTTTTTACCAAGTTAAAATGTAAGCCAAGATGTGACTTTCTTTTTTCTTCTTTACCCTACTTCTAAGAAACTCAGACATTTTTATAGATTGTTCATGAAATTTTATCTCGTGATTGCCTTGTAAGTTCCAAGTGTACAATTCTTTTGGATTGAGACGGATAGGGGAGGATGGAAGAGGAGAGAGAACTAATATTTTATAGATTGTCTTATATGCTAGACACAGTGAGAGAGAAGCCCCTTCCTCCCAGTCATCCTGAGAAGTTGGCATTGAGATTCCCATTATAGAGATGAAGAGGCTGAGGCTCAATAAAGTAACTTTCAAGGTTATGTAGCTTGTAAGTGACCCTAGTCTGTCAGTCTCCAAAGCCCTTGCGCTTTTTGTTACATCCAGGTGCCTCGGGGTCTGTGAGTCCTGTGAAAACAAACTGGACTGTGATTCCTGTGTGGAGTGATATCCTTAGTCTCGAGTTGCGCTGTTCACATGTGGCTCGTTACATTTAAAATTAAGTTATTTAAATTTAGTATTAAAATTCAGTTGTTCCACCACCCTAGCCACATTTCAAGTCCTCGATAGTCACATGTTGCTAGAGGTTACCACATTGGATAGTGCAGATATAGAGTATTAACATTATTACAGAAAGTTGTTTGGGACAATGCTAGTCTGGAGGCTGCCTCTGGAAGAGTCCTTATAGGCTACCGTCCATTATCTTCATTAACAGAATCACTGATAAGCCTAGAAATACTTACTTAGGACTCTGACTAACACTTGCACTTAGCCACTCATGCACCCACACATCTTTTGAACTCTGGAATCCAAATTGTCTACAGTCTGGGGCCTCCTGACTAAAGGAGGGGAGAGGGTTTGCATGACCTACTGGTTGGTGATTGCAGCATAACCATATTACTAGTTTATGTGGAATATTACTCAAAGAAGTTTTTTTTTAATAGGTCGGACCATGAGAAAAGTAGTGATTTCTTTGTCTTTGCATGATAAATGCTAAACTGTATATCTCCCAGGTACAAATTATTCTTTTACATTTGCTTAATGTTTACTCAACACAAGGTCTTAGTTCAGTTGGGGAAGGGTAAACCAAAATTGGAAGAATTAGTGAGAGTTGAAATTCAGAGTATTCTTTGGTGAATTTTGAATGTATTAAATTAAAATTCTTTATATTCTCCTCAGGAAATTTTTATGATACAGGGAATAGACTTTTTAAAGGACTTTTTTTTGCAGGGGGGGTAACATAAAAGGAGTTTTAATCTACTGTCTCTATATTTTATTATTATGGCATTTGAAAGTAGTTGGGTAAAAGAGGTCATTTGACAAGTGAGACAGTGTTGTATAAAAGAAAAAGCCCTTTACTGTGGATCTCTAAGAAGTCACTTAACCTCTCTGAGCTTTATCAATTTCCTCATCCATTTCTTCAACAATATATTGGAATAATAACATCTGCCTTGCTTGTCAGAGTCATTGGAGACTCAACTGAAACCATGTATATGATAGTTGGGCTGGGGAAACTACCAGTGCTGTGCAAATGTCAATATGGCTTTGTTTTATTGATCTTCTTTTGTGAACCTTTTTTAAATCTGAAGAACAGCAAAGTATTGCATAAGGCCAGCTCTCCCTAAGTACACTTTCTGCTGTTGTTTGTCTCTGGCATGCAGTTACAGTGATGGATCTTGTTCTTAATACAGAGTCAGTAGTGATATAATTGACATGATGAAAAATACTTTGTTTGGGGAGGAGTCCTGATGCCATGAGCTGTCTTCCCTTTATGAACTCACTCACCCTGAGCTAATGTTCCTGGAAGATGAGAAGAGAGTCTTTATCTCATGGAGGAATAAACACCTGTCTCTGTCTTAGCACATCTATAGCAGAGAAAAATTGTCTTTTTTTTTTAATTTTATTTTAATTTTTTTATTTTTTTTATTATTATTATTTTTTTTGTGAGGAGATCAGCCCTGAACTAACATCCGCCAGTCCTCCTCCTTTTTTTGCTGAGGAAGACGGCCCTGGGCTAGCATCTGTGCCTATCTTCCTCCACTTTATATGGGACGCCACCACAGCATGGCTTACCAAGCAGTGCGTCGGTGCGTGCCCGGGATCCGAACCAGCGAACCCCGGGCCGCCGCAGCGGAGCGCGCGCACCTAACCGCTTGCGCCACCGGGCCGGCCCCTATTTTTATTTTTTTTTAAAGATTTTATTTATTTATTTTTCCCCCCCAAAGCCCCAGTAGATAGTTGTATGTCATAGCTGCACATCCTTCTAGTTGCTGTACGTGGGACGCGGCCTCAGCATGGCAGGAGAAGCGGTGCGTCGGTGCACGCCCGGGATCTGAACCTGGGCCGCCAGCAGCGGAGCGCGCGCACTTAACCGCCAAGCCACGGGGCTGACCTGAGAAAAATTGTCTTGATATGTAGTAGACAATATTCTATGTATCAGCTGCCATCTTCATTCATGAAAGGGGCAAGTTATCTAAGACTTTCACTAATGAAGCCTATAAGGACGTTGTGACAAATGTAGAACATCACTGTAGAATGTCACATTAAACTATATTTTAGAAAGCGAGTGCAAAGAAAAAGGAGTCATTCAAATAATATCTAAGCAGTATGGAGGTGCTGCTCTTGGCTGGGAAGGCAGCAGACTCTTGATTAGTGATGATTATAATTCTTAAACCTGCGCTTTCTTCAGGTACGGTGTCACTTAAAGGTTACTTATTCTTTTCACCTAAAAAAATGTTAAAAATTTGCTACATCATTAGATTATTTTGACAGGAAGTTTGCCATCTCTATCACAATGGTTCATTTTTAATATTGCTAGCTTTTAACCTGGAGGCTGATGCTGCTGAAATACTGCTATTTTGGGGCCTCTAAAATACCTAGTATGATGCCTTGCATATATTGCTTGCTGATTCAATAACTGGGATTGGAATAAATTGGAGGGTGATCTCTTTGTTTTGCTAGGACAAAGTGTCCTTCGCACACATCCCACATTCTATATTGGAACTGGCAATTAATTTTCCAGTTGCAATAATGTTATGAATAATGGGTTTGTTCCCAGAATGGTCCACCAAACTAAATTTACCCAGAATATGGCTTAGTTGATGGAGAAAACATACGTGCTAGAATCTGAAGATGCTCTCAAAACTGACAAGGCTAAATTTCACACAGCTAATAACTTTAAGTTGGTAAGTTGGGAACTGCTTATTCATTTTTATGATATAAAGTTCCAATAACTCTCATATCTGTTAAATTTTAAGTTTTTTCTGACTTCTTAGTGTATGAACCTCCTCCCTTCATAGGAACTTTAACCTTAAATCTAAAACAAATCAAAATTTAGCAACTGAGCTAAATTTAATATCTGTTTATTTGCCAAAGTTTTGCTATAAATTAGCACTGTGATTTTTAGATTTTTTTTCTTTCTTTTGATTAAATGCAATTTTAAAATGGTCTCATTGTATTGATCTACACTATTTTTCCTTTGTGGTAGAGAATTCCTTAAAAACTCAGCAAGCCAGCACACAGTGGTAGTAACAAAGGCATAAGTCTAAGAATTTATTGTGCTACATCTTACAAAGGTAAATACAATTTTTTGAAAGATAATGTTGAAGTATAAAGACTACAATGTAAGTATTTCTCCTCTGCCATTTGGAACGCTGTAGTTTTTAAATTACTATTAAAACAGATGTTGGTATCCTGTGTGGTTACTAATCCTATTTGTTACACGTTTTTGAAATGGTTAAACATGAAAATATGTGTAAGTTATTATTACATGATAGATTATACATTTACCCTCATAGGAACTTAGTTTGAGTAAATGTTGATGTTTTCTTATTTTACTACTTAGGATGTATTCTTTAGCTTAGTGGATGTAAACCATAAATGTACTCCTAAGAGTCCATCTTGGTTAAGTTTGAGTGATGGGTGAGGTTTTTTGTGATTTAAAATCTGTGACAGGGACGTTAGGACGGCATATACCCCATTTATTTATTTTTTGTCGAATCGAAGGAACAGAACCGTCTCAATACCACAAGCTAATAATTGCCATACACGTCGCCTTCCTGTTGGGCTCTGTGACTTGCACCCCATCACACCACGGAGCTGTGTCTTTAGGAGGCGTGCTGCGTGGCACGTGGGCCCAATTATCATCAACATGACTATTTCTTTTGATGGAAGAATCTATAGTAAATGAAGACTATTTAGTCTGTTTGTTAATATTGAAGTCCTCAGAAGCCAGCTGTGCTGAAACTGTTTATTGCTTATATTTATAGAAGAGGTTGTTAAATGCTGATACTCTGTGTCATGGGATGGTCTTATTGTCCATTTTCTGAGCTTGTTACTTACATAGTAAATGGAAGAGTTATTTTTTTCTTTAGTTTTTTTAAAATTAAAATTGAGCATGTGCCTTTATATAAATACAGCATTTGAGAAATGGCATTCATGATTCATTTGTAGGTCTTTTAATGGATTTTAGTTTTTTTAGTTTTTCCCTCTGTCTCAAATGCAACTAGGCATCGAGGTATTGCATACTAGCTTGAATCAGCCAGAGTTCATTTTTTCATAAATCAGCTGCAGTTTGGTGCTCTAGTTAAAGATACACGGGTCTACAATCTGCATTTGTGTGAGACTACTGTTCCTTCCTATCATGCTGAACCCATAGCCAGACACAGATTCTTTTTTGATAATCAGATTTGTGTAGGTGGTTGGATCATAGAAACCTTTATGTTAAACCATACCTTTTTTTCTCTATATCTCTACTTCTTGCTGAACTTTCTTCATTATTGAAAAAAGACGTTCGTTTGATAAAAACAAAACAACAGAGCTTTTTGTAAGAAAATCATTCAGTGACCCACAATAACAGAACTTTGCGTTTGCCGATTGAACCTCAGCATGAAAATGGGATTTGGGAGCGGATGCTCCCCTACGGTGGATGACTCAGAGGCGCATATTGGTGATGAGCTCCAGACACTGGCGTGTCCATCTGAGTCTTGAATGTGCCTGCCTTCCCATTGAACTAAAAATTAAATGGATCCTTCTGCAACTGGCTTTCTCATCCTAGCTGTGTGACAGTTGTGGTGCAGTGTGTATGCTATTGTCATTTCCCTTTTTACTACTACTAAGTAATATCTACTATATTTTGAGTAAGTACCTAACATGCACTTATTTTATTCACTCCGTACAGTCCTATAAAGTAGGTATTATTATTATTGCCATTATACACTTGAGGAAACTGAGGCTGCAGAGGCTAATGTAGCTACTGAGTATGGGCTCAGGTTCAGATGTCACAGCCCCAGGCTTTAACCACTATACTGACCTAGCTGTAGGTACAAATCTTTCCTGTTGTAAAACCACTTCAGAGACAGGTATTGCACCATCTCTTCTAGGAACTGGCTCCAGGGTGTAATAAAAGTATACAGAATTAAGTTACTCCCCCCACTGTTGAATGTCACTTACTTTATATGTGTTGCGCTTAGAGGAGATAAAGAAATGGTGCTTCTGCCCCCCACTTAATAACTCTGGAAGACCAGTCTTGAAGGGATATGTGTGGCTTAAACAAACAAGCCTCCCCGAGTCTTTCAGCTTCTTCAGACTGACTGGAGCCAAGTGGTGCCTTGTAAGCTGTGAAGATGCTGTCAGTCTTGCTAATGTTTTAGGAGAAAGTGGCTAGGAAACGGCATCTGAACGTATGGAAGCCCTGAAAAGGGACTGTAGTCACATGTTAGGACTTGGAAAGTCCTGGGGAGATTGAGGGTGGTTCTTGTTAAGTCATGCTGGTGCTTAGAGCTGTGAGGCTCGCTGAGCACAGGACTTGGAGCTGTATCAGAAACTAGGAGCATGGGATGAGCAATAGGTGAGCTGAGCAGATGTTGGAAAAGCACCTTGGGGAAGATCTGTGAGTGGGAACTAGGATGCTGAACAGGTCAACATCTGGAATTTTGCAAGGGGGAGCAGAATGGAGTTGCTGTTGAAATGGTGAACTTTGTTTCTGTTTTTAAAGGAAATAATTCAGCACAGGACTATATCAGAGGGTAAAGCAAGATGAGACAAGGTTATCGCCAAGGATGAGGGGCAAAGGCTGAGAGCCAGCTGACTCAGAGTCTGGAACTGGGTGTTCACAGAGAAGGACTCATTCTTGAAGTAGAGTTCAGTACATTGAGACTGTTGACCAATAAATTACCTAATTGTTGGGTGATTTGTAGCCTGATATTTCTTCCAACTGTAGTAAAAAATATGCATTTCCCACGGCAGTTGCAGTTGCACTGGCAAATATGCAATGGACATTTGGGGAGATGCTTGGTGAAAAGGTAGTAATAGAGTCTTAGGAGGAAAAATTTGTCAGGGAAGTGTTTCAAAGCGTGAGCTTTGGAGTCAGACCTGGGTTCAAATCCAAGCCTAGGCTCTTAATAGTTTGTATTTTAGGCAAGTTACTTAACTTCTCTAAATCTGTGTTTTCTTTTCTAAAATGCTGGACAATAATAATACACAGAGTGCTTTTGTGAGGATTAGATAGTGTGCATGAAGCACTTGGTACCTTGCCTGGCCCATAGTAAATGTTCAGTAAATGTCAGCAGCTGTTGCCTCTTCCCCATCCTCTGAGCACCTGGCAAGTGAACCTGGCCCACATGCCTTCTCTGGGGGCTGCCCACAGGGCGTATTTCAGAAGCCTTTGGGTACTTGCCTGTTGGTCAGACAAGTAGATCAAGTGGCTTGGCCTGGAAGCTCGTTCTTATTTCTTCTAGCAATATTTTCCATCCTTTTTCCAGATTTACTGAGTCCAGGAAGTAGGCCCATTAGAAATAATATCTTCTAATGCAGGCATTTCTGCAAAATAAGGGTACATTGTATACTTTTTATAATGTGGTTCTCTCCTCCTTTTCTTTTAGATTTCTTGATATTTCTTTCTTTACTACAGAGACTTTAAGAAGACCCCTGAATTCTCATACACAGGGGGGTTGTCACACCCATGGTGGCATGGTAACAGACAAGTTATCACGTGTGCTCTGAATCTGTACTCTGAAAGACCCAGTTGCTGAAAACGTGATTGTCTTGCATTTTTCCCCTTAGTGCTGGCTTATATCAGCCAATGGGCTTAATGCTTGAGCATAGCAATAGTGGCATATTCAAGTGGGGAGCTAAGAATCCATAATGACAAGGAGATGGCAGTGACATTCTCTTGCAGAGCCTAGGAATGTTCTTTCAGCCGCACCATCTCTTACTCCATGGACATTAATGAATTATAAGTCCCTGTTGACTGGCATGAAAAATTTCTGTGGAAAGACTCTATATCCATATGCCAAAAAGAGATGTATTAGCAAATAGCACTTCTTTTTTTTTTTGTGAGGAAGATCTGCCCTGAGCTAACATCCATGCCAGTCCTCCTCTTTTTGCTGAGGAAGACTGCCCCTGGGCTAACATCTGTGCCCGTCTTCCTCTACTTGACATGGGACGCTGCCACAGCATGGCCCGACTAGCAGTGCATTGGTGTGCGCCCGGGATCCAAACCCCTTTGGTCTGGACCCCTTTGGTCCAGTAGTTGTGTACCCCATTATTACTGAATTGGATTCAGCATTGCATTTGTATTGATATGAACTTAGAGGTAATTCTTTTAAGAAGCCTGAATCATTTTAGAATGGGGGAAGAATAACTGTGGCAGGGGTTCTTAATCAAGGAGCCCGTGGATAAAATTCCAGAGTCTCTGAACTTGGAGGGAAAAAAATATCTTCATTTTCACTAATCTCTAAATGAAATTTAGCATTTCCTTCAATTCTGAATGTAGACAAGAAATCATGGTAGTATTTAGCATTTGAAATTACAGTACTTGTGAAATATGCCACTAGATTCTGTTATTCAGTGTATTAATAAAGAAGCACAAATACAACTAGATTGGAATTTGTTTTTTAATATTTTGGTAACTGTATTTCAATGTAATTGTTTTCCTTTGTAACCCTATGTTTTTTATGCTTTTAAAATCATTATTCCGAGAAGAGTCCATAGGCTTCATCAGACTGCCAAAGGGTTCTGGGGTAAAGAAGTTAAGAACCCTGTTCTGTGGTATTTTGCCTCTATATTAGTCCTGATTCTCAGCCATTCTTCTGACTTCTTCTCCGCCATACCCCTTCTCCTGCACTCTGGAGAGCTGAGATGTGGCCTTTGAAAGGTCCAGAGTCAATTGCATCACTATAATCTGTTCTATATTCTTGACTCTGGCAACAAAAATTCTTTGCCTGTTTTTGTCTGCGGTTTACATGTTTTAAAAGAGTAGACTTTCTTTAGCTTTCCTATTTCTCCAGTGCAATACTGTCTACACAAACTTCCAGTGAAAGGTGTTGATGCAATGACGGTTTACTGGAAAGCTAGATGCTGTGAAAGCAAGACAGAAAGCAGAGAACATTTAGCTGTGGGAGTGTGGAGGAGAGGGAGAGAGAGCGTGTGCGTGTACAAAGGGATCATATGAGGCCCAAGGGGAGAGCTGGTAGAGGCTGTGAAATGAGACGGGGAAATAGTAAGTCAGGTGGAATAATAAGGAGATGGAGAAGTAATTAAATTGAGGCTTTCCAGCCTACTCCTGATGGAGGCCTCTCCCTATCAAAGTCTGCTTTTGTTCCTGGGAACTGTTCCTGTGTGGTTAAGGATGGATTCTTCACCTGTGTCTTCAATTACTTGAATTCAGTTTGGAACTTGCGTGATTCAAAGCTTTCTGCGAAGGCTCTCTCACCTCCCAGATAACTCCCTTATTTTAGTTCAGGTTATTGCTAGAATCTTCTGATTTTTTTTTTTTAAAGATTTTATTTATTTATTTATTTTCCCCCCCAAAGCCCCAGTAGATAGTTGCATGTCGTAGTTGCACATCCTTCTAGTTGCTGTATGTGGGACACGGCCTCAGCATGGCCGGAGAATCGGTGCGTCGGTGCGCGCCGGGGATCGGAACCCAGGCCGCCAGCAGCGGAGTGCGCGCACTTAACCGCTAAGCCACAGGGCCGGCCCTCTTCTGATGTTTTATTACCAGATTTTATACTGAACAGAGGAAAGTAGGCAAACTATTGACTTATAGGCAATACTGTCTACCTTTGAGGGTGTTTGGAGGTATTGGGCAAAGAGTAAAAACCATTTCAAAAGAAAATATTTTTAGGCAAAATATCCAATAACAGTAAGAATGTTGAGTCTTTGTTAAGCCAAAAGGGAAATGTTACAGGTAATTGGATGCAGGACAGAATTTAAAGTGATAAGCATGCACTGATATATCTACAAATGGCTATGCTTAAAAATTAACTCTATGGAATTAAAAAAATTGTTTATTCTGGTAATTGTAGAACCTAGGTTTGAATCTCCTTGAAAACCCCCAAAACATGTTTTACTTACCATTTGGGAAAGATAGTCTTAATGAATAGTTGGATTTATGTGGATTATAGTCTTTAAAAAACATATTTTACTGCTTACCTGTGTATGTTTCTAATGACAACAGTAAATTCAGATGGAAGATAATCTAAATTAGGGACAAGACAGTATATATAAATGTTATTAAACAAGAACTATATTGCCTTCATGTAATTTTAATAACTAGATCTAATATAACAAACTGTTGTTTAGTATATGTTACTAAGGCTCCTGCTTTAATAAATAAATATGATCTCACTTACATACCATTAGTAGGTAGATGTGTTTTAAAAATGTTTTGAGGCTTTTAAGAAAGTCTCTTAAATATTTAAAAAATCATATTTATTTGCATTACTAGTTTCCCTATCATATTCTTTCTTTAGAGAAAAATGTTAAATTTTGGATAATGTTAAACTTATCTAAATTGTCAAGAATTCTTACCCCCAAGTTAATGAAAAAATTAGATGGGATGAAGGTATACCCAAGCCTGGCCAGACCTTTGGTTGTCAAATATTCTTTCTGTATCAAAGTTCTTTGAGTTACACTGACAACAAAGCAGCTTACAGGGCTCTGAAATTCCTGCCTTTTATTTGGCACTCTTAAAATCAGGGTGACCAGGAAGGAAAGGGATCAAGTTTTGCCAGTTTATTAAGGAAAGCCTTGGTAAAACCCTTGCAGAATGACCAAGCTCTGGGGACCTCTGTACCCTTGGGTTGGAGTCTGAAACTCCTCCCTATGCCAGCCTTAGAAAAGGCTGATTTAACAAAAGTCTTTCTGGCAAAGCATTTAAGATCCAGCCACTTCCCAAAGCTGAGTCCGTCTATAAAGTCACCTTGGATTCGTGCTACAAAAACTGATCTGTGCTGTAAGTGTTTGATAAATACTGCCACATTGCCATTTTGGATGTCAGATCTTTGAATTTGTTGCATGGGTTTCCAGCTGTGGGAGGCACATTTTATCCTGTTAGTATATTATCTCTTTCAATCTATTTCTCTTATTTTCTGTATCACAAATGAACATTTGAGCACATTCTAATAAAGTATGCAGTTTAAGAGAAGTTAGATAACATAGAATAATAGATCATCATCGATATATTTTTACATACTTGCTCTCATACCCTCCCCCGCCCCATTTTTATTTCTTCCAGATGACTAAGTTCTGTGATGTGGATGCTGTGACCTGGACTTCTGACTTTAGAGGAGAAGTCAGATGAAAAAGGATTTCCATGCAAATCATGTTTCCAAAATCATCCCTAGAGTGCATATATGTCTAGTGGAATGCAAAGATTACTAGAGAAAAGATGAAATTAGGTGAGCCTGAAGGAAGTATAAAAATCCTGTTTAATGACCTTGTTAGTTTTTTACATAGATTAACTGTTTTTAAGTGAGGAATGCTAAGTCTGTCTGGAATTTCTCATCCTCTGAAGAGCCAATTCTGGCACTATAAACCAGGAAGACTTCTGTTGTATCTCTGAATATATAACATTGCAATATTGCAAACCCTCAGGCCCTTTTCCTGAACAACATATGCTTGCATGTGGCTCAGTTTTCTGTGAGCCAAACCAGTCTTAAGTTGAATATGGGAGTTTATTAGAGTGTATGTGTGTGTGTATATGTTTTTTAAGAGTGATTTTAGGGCCTGGTGTAATGAGACATGGCCAGTTAAAGCAAAGCGTTGCTTAGGGATGTGGTTCAGTGTGATCACTGTGGTTCAGTGATCACAGCCTAACTCTGAACACTTATGTTTATGAAACACCCTCATTACCTTTCTTATAGGTTAAGTTTCTATAGATTTTATAATAATCTCATTTGAATATAAAAAGCATGCAGTAAAAAAAAAAACACACCCTCATTACAGACCTTGAGTAGACAAATTGTCTTCGGTTCACGCTCTCCTTTCCTTTCTGCAGTGCCTTCCTGCTGCCTGTTCTCTCTTCTCTCTGGCTCCTACTCCGTGTGTCCCTCCCCAAGGTGCCCAGTCCCTGCCTTGGCACCTGCAACTTTCCTCTTTTTCACAACATAAGTATTGTTTTCATCACATAGGGAGGCTGCCCTTGCAGAGGCACAAGAAAGGTTCTGAGTTTATGAAGTGTAGCACTTTTTAAAATTTTAACAAGCAAGAGTTGTTTTATAACCCAGTAGGAAAAAAATCTCTGATAATGAAAGCAGGCACATTGGGAATGGGATCCGTCCTTTCACACCTTGTGCTTTCTCTGTCCCAGTCATCCTGACAGGCTCCTTGGTGTTCGCAAGCATCCAAGGAGAGTGAGCATACCTCACTGTGCTTCAGAGGTATGGCATTTCTGTGTAGGGCGTGATTACAGGATACCTTTGATGGAAAGGCAGTTGGTTGCAAAACCCGCAAGTGTATTTTCTCAGCTGTGCCAGAAACCTGAGTAAATGAGCATTAGATTATTAGTTTTGGCATCATGGTGCTGAACCGCAAAGCTCTGTGGCTGCTGCCCTGGCTACTTGCTGACTTGGCATCCTGGAGGAACCCTGGTCCTCCTCGACGTAACTCAGGCTGCAGCTGTGAGCTGGGTGCCTGGTGCCATCCACATGGGTAACTGCCGGAAATGCCAAATGGCCTGGCAAGTTTTAGTGTGGCCTTTGGATCCTCACTGAGCCATATGGTGCTAAAATGTCAGACTGTTCCCGAGTGTGGGCCATGATTGAGGAGGCTAGATAGAGAAAACACACTTCAGATAAAGGATCTGCTGAGGCTTTATTCCCCAGCCACTGGCTTTATCACTTTGTTATTTTAACCAATGTTTATTAGGTAGTGTTTGGTTGATAGTGGGCTACTTATATTGTGGGAGGTACCAAAAAATAAAATAAAATAATCAGACGTTTCTTATTGGCAAAGATTCTATCTCCCAGGGTTCATGTATCTTACATGTAATAAACTTGTCACTAGAGGAAGGTGAAATGACTGGATGATTTACAAATAGAATTTAATGGCAGGAAACTGTCTTAGAAACTGAAGAAAGATGAAGAAATTCAGTCCCCTAAAAGACTGTAACATCCTTAGGTTGTAGTTGCAGAGATCTTACTAAAAACCAAGCCTTATCTTCGTTTCCAGTTCAGCTTCTTTCTGCTGTGTTCTGGCAATTGCCCTTGTTGATGGATTGACATAATACCTTGAGAAGTTTACAATCCATGTAGGAAGAGAAAACATAACAGAGACTTACAGATGATCCCAATCAAAACATCTACAAGTGCTAAGTGATTGAGGCCAAAGGGAATGTGGAAGTCCAGAGGGAGAGAGGAGGAGATGAGTGATGTGGTCCAGATGAGGTTAGTCCTGGCAGGCTTCCTAGAGGAGAAGGCTGGGCTTGGGTTTGGCCCATGGAACTCTTCTCAGTTCCACTCTCTGGGCCTTTACATAAACATAATTTTCTCGTAGCACAGGGTATCTGAGTGGTTGGAAAGAATAGGAGGAAAAAGGAAAGATGTTTGAAATCAGAGAGGGTTTTTGCCTCCTACTTTAGGGGGTATCAGACTTTTAGATGTGCCCCCAAATGCAAAGAATTAAACACATATATCAGGTTTGAGTGAAACCTCTGAAAAAGGTGAGTCATTTCATATATTGGCTAGAGAAGTGCTATAGTGTGAGAGAACTTTTTGACTCTAATAATCTTTGCTGTCTTTTCAATTTAAATAACTTCTTCCTGTCTTGGTTTATAAATATTCAAGGAATTGCTTTGATTTTGCTTAGCCATCCTTGACCGTATGTAAGCTCAGCTATTTGAGGCATTCTAAACATCCGTGTTCACGTGGCAGTGTTGTGGCATTTCTGGGATTGGGTACTCAGGAGCCAGGATCTTCCTAGTTCCCCTGACTATGGAGGCCTCGTCTGGGCCTGGTGTTTAGTCCAAAGCTTTGCAATCCTATGGAAAATTGCTTTGAGTGGCCCAAAGGAGAGGTTCTTTTTCTTTTTTAAAAAACTTTTAATTTTGAACTAATTTTAGAATTACAGAAAAATTGGCAAAAATTGTACAGAATCCTCTTACATCTCACTCACCCTGTTTTGCCTAATGTTAACATCTTACGTAACCATAGTGTACCATATATAATTGTCCAATTTTGCCAATTATACCCTAGTGTAATTGTCACCCCAATTTATCCCCCTTCAGAGGATACTCACACTTTGTCCACAAGAAGACCCATGTAAGGGCTGGCCCCATGGCTTAGCGGTTAAGTGCTCGCGCTCTGCTGCTGGTGGCCCAGGTTCGGATCCCGGGTGCGCATGGACGCACTGCTTCTCCGGCCATGCTGAGGTCGCGTCCCACATACAGAAACTAGAAGGATGTGCAGCTATGACATACAACTATCTACTGGGGCTTTGGGGGAAAAAATAAATAAATAAAATTATTAAAAAAAAAAAAAAAGACCCATGTAAGAATGTGCTTTGCTGCGTTGTGCGTAATGCAAACTAAATATCTTATAATAAACAAATGGATAAATACCCTGTGTTGTTTTCATACAGTGGAGTGTTATGCAAGAGTAGAAATAAATAAAGGTCAAATTCATCATGTTGAGGAAATAAAAGCAAGTTGCAGAAGGGTATGTACACCTTATGGTACCATTTACCTCAGGCTTAAAAGAATGAAAAGCAGTATTAGATGCTACATATGCATGTGAAGTAACAGTGTAAACACTGGCATGCACATGTGAACAATACACACAAAATTCAAGATCCTGGTTACTTCTGCAGTGGTAAAGAATACGTGTGAGCTTTCCATTATACTTGTGATATTTAATTTTTAAAACTGAATGGTAGGCATTCTGGAGTTCATTATATTATTTTCTAAACTTTTTCAATGACTAAAATGTTTAATTTAAAACTTAGTAAATAATAATACAAAATCCAGCCATGCCATTCATTAGAAATGCATTACTGAATAGCTTTCTTGAGAGAGTGGGGCACCTTTGCAGTTGAAAGGCAAAGAGAGGCATTGGTTGAATTATTGGCTCTTCTACGTGGGTGAGACCTTCAACATGTCTTTAGTTTTCTGTCACATTTTGTGCACCTGTAAAGTTTCCATGACTGTCTTTACAAGCCTATTGTAACACACAGAAATGAAAAGTAAATGTATGAGGACGCTAGACAAAGGGAAGCAAAGTTGTCTGTGTCCCTGTACCCTGCCAGGGTTGACTGCCTGGCAGCCCCACTTACTAGCCATGTGACCCTGCCCAAGTTATTTAACCTTCTATGCTGCAGTTTCCTATCTGCAAAAGTGGCATAATAATAGTACGTGCTTATAGGGATGTTTTCAGGACTAAATGAATTAATGCACATAGAACACACAGAGCCTGTTCTCCTTCTCTCTCTCATCTGGCTCATGGACTTGTTTATTTGATCTCCATAGGATTGGATTACTAGATGCTTTAAATTTGAATTAGTTGCCTGTACTTAAGAATGAGGGGGAGGGTTTACATTGAAAAATTTTGGATTTCTGGCTTTTTTTTTTTAATAATTTTATTTATTTATTTATTTTCCCCCCAAAGCCCCAGTAGATAGTTGTATGTCATAGCTGCACATCCTTCTAGTTGCTGTATGTGGGATGCGGCCTCAGCATGGCTGGAGAAGCAGTGTGTTGGTGCGTGCCCGGGATCCGAACCTGGCCCTCCAGCAGCGGCGCGCACTCACTTAACTGCTAAGCCATGGGGCCGGCCCTGTGGCTTCTCTTGAACATATGGAACTTGGCAGCCTGGCAACACTGTTGTCCCCTGTAGGTAGAGGTGACTACAGTTAGTGTAGTTCTCAGCACTCCCTCATGTCTCCTGGACACTGAGGCAACCTGTTCATTGCTGTCTATTGTCTAACAGCCGCTCTCCCCAGTGACATTACCTGCCTGGCCCCCATTGGCATTTGAGTTTGCAACCCAGATTTTAAACGGTCCATAGTGATGCAAATAGGAAATTGGATTATGTATCAGTAATAACTGGGCTTTCTGGAGAAACAGAACTGGTAGGAGAATTTACATATGTATTTATTAATATTATATCATATATATATGTGGAAACCCTTGAGTAGGAATTGATGCTGCAGTCCTGAGGCAGAATTTCTTCTTTAGGACCTCAGTGTTTGCTTTTAAGGCCTTTCAAATGATTGGATGAGGCCCCACTCACATTATCGAGAATAACTGTCTTAACTTAAAGTCAGCTGA
The DNA here is from genome assembly GCF_057802395.1 of Ceratotherium simum simum. Classification (NCBI taxonomy): domain Eukaryota; kingdom Metazoa; phylum Chordata; class Mammalia; order Perissodactyla; family Rhinocerotidae; genus Ceratotherium; species Ceratotherium simum. The sequence goes on along the minus strand of NC_141900.1, from coordinate 71,345,391 downwards.
TTGTAGATGTTAACCACAACTACAAAATACCTTTCCAGCAACACTTAGGTTAGTATTTGATTGAATAACTGGGTACTATAGCCTAGCCAAGCTGACACATGACACTAACCGTCAGAGATTGCATCTTTTTGAGCCATCTTGTGATAGGTATGTGGCACCTGTAGACCTTTTTCTGTCCATCGTGGTAGAGGATTGTGGTGGCATTTAGGAGTTTTTGAGGGAGTTGAATATAAAAAACTCTGAGAACCTCTGAGCTTTGGAAATAAAGCTTCTGTGTCTGGGCTGGGATATAAGAGGCAGCATGCTGGTGACTGATGATGCGGGGTGCTTCCTCCGGGTGGGGGTGACAGAGATGCTGGGTTTGGTAGTTCTGGCTCTGCCATTCAGGGTAGATTCTCCGGGGAGTTTTGGAGGAAGATAGGGTATTTAGGAAGAACTAGATTTCTTCACCAGCTGTAGAGCCTTCTGCAAACCAGGTGTACAGGTGTGTGCTCTTCCTGCTGAAGGTCGGGTATTAACGCAGGTTATGAACACATATCTCCACCATTAGCCTCATGTGGCTTTGTGCCTTGGAAGGTTGCCAACAAGGCTTAAAAGGAATTCTCCCAGAGCCACCTTTGTTTCTCAGAGATTTGTGCAGAATTTCGATAGAGAGGCTGAAAGGCAAGACAGAAACAATCTTGATGTGTGTCTTGTCTCTGCATTTTTTTTTTTTTTAATGTACCAGATAAGATGACTTTGAGCTTAGTTTTTTTGAGGGGGGTAGAGAGTTTGAATAAAGCCTCAAGATTCCATTTCTACATGTCTTTTGAGAATTCATGACAACTTAAAATACAGAATATTTGTGTTTTATTTCCATGAAAACATAGACTGGCTAGAAGATCCAAAATTAATCTTAAAGAATTACACAAAAGTCCAGCAGCTCAGCCTCAGAGTTTTAATCTCAAAAAGTATGTTCTGTGTGGAACATACTTAGACGCCAGAGCAAATGTGTAGGAGCCGAGTTCCTGGGCTCTGGGTATGGTCTGGACATTGCTGCTTTGGAGTGGAGGACAGTGTCCTACAGTGGGGAGTGGAGGTCAAGGCACCCACATTTCTGCATTTCAGAATTTCCTGTTCTAGGGGAGAGCATAAGCCTTGTATTGGTTGGTTTGTTATTGTAACTGATTTTCTACTTTTATCCTTCATTAGAACCATGGGGATTAGCCCTTGACTTTTCTTGGGAGAATTCCAGCGGTGTTAGTTTTTGTTCTTGGACGAGGTCACAAGCTTTTGGGAGGGAAGTGCAGTGAATCTGGACTTGGGAGCTGTGATCTCCAGTCTTGGCTCAGTTGGTACCTTAGCTTCACAGCCTTAGACAAGTCACTTGGGCCTCTTTTTCCTCATCTTATTCACAAGGGGGTTGAGCGAGATGATAACTAAAATTCTAGAGATACTGTATTTTGCTTGCTCTGTAAACTGCACCTTGGCGCAAACTTATAGCTTAGTTGGAGCCTCTTACAGTCCCTTGATTCCTCTACTTTTTCCTCAGCTAACATCCACTCTTTATTTCGTGGTGACCTGTGGTCTGTTGCATCAACTGCTCTCTTGTCAATATCTCATTTCTCTTGCTCTCTTCAGACCCCCAACTCCGGCATCTCTCTGTTCTTCCTCAATTAATGGTTTGACTATCCTTTCAGCACATATTTATTGGTCCCCTTAGTTGTGTGGCCTTGACTTTTTTTTTTTTTCAGGAAAACTTTTAATTATCACTGTTAATTTGTAAAGCACTTACTATTTTGTCACACCTGACTACAGAAGTGTCAGCCTACCACTGAATTTGTTAATTTGATACTTTTCCCATTCCCTCTCATTTTAGGTTAGAGAAAATGAAATTCCATTCTCACATTTTCTAAGGCTAGACTTAGAGATTGCCCTTTTCCTAAGCTATGTCTTGTCCACAAGTTGTCCTTTAAATTTCAAAAATGATACTCTTGATGAAACTGCTGCATACAAGATCAGTGGGAGTGCCTGCCGTTGGGATTAATGGGATTAATGGTTACTGGATCCTCAGCCCCTTTTTCCTTGTGGTAACCTGCCTGGCTTTGGGGATTAATAATGTTTTTGTTCAAAGGACTCATCCCTTCTTGGGAGTCTATTTTGTGCTCGCTACTTAACAGGCAGGAGGTAGCTTCTTTGTTAGTTTAGAGGTAGCCAGACCCCATGCCATTAGCAGTTGTTTCCTAGATCCAGAGGCCCTGGTTTTTAATGTGCATAAATTAATTACAGGAGCTACTGCTATTCTTGAGGCTACCAGCTTCTTGCAGGAGCAGGCAGTTGTGGAGTTGGGTACGGGCAGGAGTGCTGCGAGCAGCTGCTCTCAGAATCTGGACATGTAATAAGCTTTTCTGATCTATGTGGACTCAGGAGCCACTCTTGTCCTCTTCCTGTAGGGTATTCTGCCATTCTGGTATTCATACTTGATCTCTACATGTGTTACCTGAATATATAAATTGTAAAATTTCTTCTGCAAATACTTTCTTGGTCATTCTACTTCAGCTCTGCCAAAGAGACTGTAGCTCATGCTCTATATTCAGTGTCAAGAGTGAGGGCAGTCATCCTCCTGTATCATGTTCAAGCCAAACCACTGAGAACATATTGTGTTCCTTTCTGGACAAAACATTTTTTTTTTTTTTAAATAATTTTTGTTTATTTATTTATTTATCCCCAAAGCCCCAGTAGATAGTTGTATGTCACTGCTGCACATCTTTCTAGTTGCTGTATGTGGGACGCGGCCTCAGCATGGCTGGAGAAGCAGTGCGTCGGTGCCACCCGGGATCTGAACCCGGGCCACCAATAGTGGAGCGTGTGCACTTAACTGCTAAGCCATGGGGCCGGCCCTGGACAAAACATTTTTTAGGAGGATGTTGACAAGTTAGAGTGGACCCAGAAGTGGATAAGTGTTTTAGAAATCATGTCGTATGGAGGATGATTGAAAGGAAGAAATTATTTAGTCTAGAGGTAGAGGATGATAATGGCTTACACTTTATGGAATGTTGATTGTGTGCCAAGCACTGTGCCAAGGATTTTACATGTGTTATCCCATGTAATGCACACACAAAAAGCGCTTGAAGCGGGTATTGTTGTTAGCCCCATCTTTCAGATGACGGAACTGAAGTACAAAGAAGTGTGACCCAGGTCAATGTCAACCAGCTAAGTAACTGGTGGACTGCTGTGGGACCAGTAGTGTCTGCTTCCAGGGCCTATGCTCATTATCTCTCCTTTTGAGGACATTTGTCAAACATGGAAGAGAGATTAGCCATTGAAGAGGGGTTAGGCCAGATTTGTGTAAGACACTATTATCTGACTGTGTTTTGTAGCATCTGAGATACCACTGATTACCATCACTATTTTATTTGCCATTAAGAAAAATTGCTGCCAATTAATATTGTGACACGCAATTAATTCTAAGTCTCCTTCTGATTTTATGGTTGTTAAAATGTGAAGAAAGCATGTCTTAGAATAGATGGAAGAATGCTGTTTTGCATTCTTCCAGATCTGGGACCAAAGGATCAAGCTGTAGGAAGATTTTAGTTCGAGGAAATGCTCTCCAATCTCTGAAAGCTGCTGAGAAATGTAACCCCCTGTGTCAGAGAGCTTGACATGTAGCAGGTGCTCGGTGTAAATTTCCTGGTCTTGTAAGGGTTGAGACTGGCCAGAGGATGAGATTTACTCAATTGGGTAGAAGGTGAAATAAATGACCTTTAAGGACCCTTCTTACGTTTAGAAATCTTAACGTTTTCTATGAAATATAAATATAAAGAGCACCACACAGCAATCACAAAAAATAAAAAATGTGCTTGACAATTATCTATACCAATTACCCATAGCAATCTATGATGGAACACCTTTCTTTCTTTCTTTCCTTCCTTTCTTTCCCTTCCTTATTCTTTTCCGTTCAGAAACATAGTTGGTAGTCTCCCATTTTTCTCTGGGGTGAAATCCAGACTTATTGGCTCCACATTGGAGGCAGTCAACACTTGCAACCAACCCCATCTTCCTTGGCTTTTTGCTTCTCTCTGAAACGCTGTAGCTGAATCCTGTTGTGCTTCCCCATTGAGAAAAGGAATTATGAGATATCGTAAATAAACTCATAGCACAGTGTCGCCGTGCATACTAGCCTTCTGGGAAATGTTGATGCTCTCTCTTCTCGTTTTTCAAATTATCCATCCATCTCTGATTTTCAAAATCCTGTTCATCCTTCAAGACCCAATTTAAATTTGATCTCCTTTAAAAAACTCTGCCTGATCACATAAACCAATGATAATCTGCCTCTTCTTGACTCCTAGAGTGTTTTGTTTATACCATTCTGATGGTATTTACAACATTTGACCTTGAACTCTAGTTATTTGTATCCTGTCTTTTGTCTTCCACCTGATTATAAGTTCTGAGGGCAGAGACAAATCTTATTTGCCATATCATCCTCCAGCTGAGGGCCTGACACATAGCAGGTGCTACATACATATGTGAATAAGTGAATGAATTATGGCATTTTGTAGCAGACTTATCTTTTCATAAATGTTTGGATTAAGCCAATAAAAATTATTGTGTTCCCTGAGTGCAAATATACTAGTCTGTGGGAGTGGGAATTGTGGCATGATTTCAGGCTGAGTGATTTACAAGCCAGCCTGGATTGCAGGTGTGAAATAAACCACAGAGAGAAAAAATCTACAAGCAGATAATGGCTTTTTATGTATTGCTAGTCCTTCATAGTTTCTACATTTATTTTTATATTAAAACACTTACATTAGACATAAAATGAAACAAGTTTCATTTTTTTTGTTCACAGTTTCTTCAGAGCTTTGAAATTTTGAAGCTATTGATTTTGGTTATGAACCATAGTGAGGTAAAAACTTCTGAGGATATGTTTAATTTACAGTGACATCTTTGGAAATTGGCCAAAGAATTCTCCTTTCAACCTGTGGCAGTGGTGTATGACACGAGAGAAAAATCTGATTAGTTCTTGATTGTTGCCTGATACCTGGTTTTCTCCTTTTGGCTGAAGATTTCGATGATTATTTTGGGGCAGGAGGGCTGGAATTAGGATGACTGTGGAAGGGAATTGACAAGGATGGTTGGTGTTTCTTATTATTTTATATAATACCCATTGCCCTTTTCCATTGGCCTTTCAGATATTCCTGGGAAAGCAACAATATTCCTGGGAAAGCAACAAAATTCATGTTTTCTTCATTATATTTTGGGGTAATTTGGAATGCTTTAATTTTTTGGTGAGAGTAATGATTAGAATCGTATGTAACCCTTGGAAAAGAAAGTTAGAAAAAGCTATTGGTTCTATGTTCTTTTTTTTTTGAAGTCTCTAATGGTTGAATTTCTACTCTAGATGCTCTTTAATTCCTTCCATAATAGTCTGCATGCAGCTTAATCAATTCAGCAAGCTGTTGATTGAGTGGCTCTGATACTGAATACTTGGATTGATAGCTTTCTATTGATTAATGGAGATAGTTTATATAGCTAATAAGAACTCTAGGGAATAAAATTTAATTAATAAATTGAGCTATAATTAGGTATTGGAATAAATTTAATATCTTATGTCGTCTTTCCATTCAGAAAATAATTTTTTCTCGAGTACCTACTATATATATGGTATTTTGTCAGAAAAGTATAAAGAGATAGATAGATATTTTTAATATTCTAGTTTTGACAAAAGCATAAAGAAGGCGAGAAACATAAAGCTTAAATAGATTAATAACAAGCTGTTTACTTCCATGGTTTTAGCTTTTTTTTTTTTTTTAGGAAGATCAGCCGTGAGCTAACATCCATGCTAATCCTCCTCTTTTTGCTGAGGAAGACCAGCTCTGAGCTAACATCTATTGCCAATCCTCCTCCTTTTTTTTTTCCCCCAAAGCCCCAGTAGATAGTTGTATGTCATAGTTGCACATCCTTCTAGTTGCTGTACATGGGACGCGGCCTCAGCATGGCCGGAGAAGCAGTGCGTCGGTATGCGCCTGGGATCCGAACCCAGGCTGCCAGTAGCAGAGTGCACGCGCTTAACCACTAAGCCACGGGGCCGGCCCGATTTTAGCTATTTTTAAATGATTTAAAGTTCAGTCCATTTTTATCAATAAGCTTAAATCATATTTATTTATTTATTTTTGTGAGGAAGATCAGCCCTGTGCTAACATCTGCCAATCCTCCTCTTTTTTTTTTTTTGCTGAGGAAGACTGGCCCTGGGCTAACATCCGTGCCCATCTTCCTCCACTTTATATGGGATGCCGCCACAGCATGGCTTGCCAAGCGGTGCGTGGGTGCCCGCCCGGGATCCGAACCGGTGAACCCGGGCCGCCACAGCAGAGCACGCACACTTAACTGCTTGCACCACCAGGCTGGCCCCTAAACTGACTTTTAATTCAGCAATGTAAAAGAATCAATTTGAAGAGCCCCAGTCAGAATAATTATGTCTTAGTTAAAGCAAATTATGTCTTAGTTAAGGCAAAATTGATTGGCCAAGGATTTAGAAAGAGTAAATTATATAGAAAGGACTTTATCGATTAAGTAGAGATTGTCTTTTTATTTAAAATTTATTTCTGTATATATGTTTTAAGAGTGAAATAAATTTTACAGCAATCAAGGGTGAATACTTAAGAAAATTACGGAAGTAAATATTTTCTTATCATGACATATTACTGCCACTCTGAGCGATGGAGTATGCCTCATAAAGCATACGCCAGCTGTTTTCTTATTAAATAAGATAACACACATGAGGGTTTTTGAAACATACTTGATATACTTGTCATTTTAGAATCCACTGCTTTATCATTCTGGTCTTAGATATTTTATCTATTCTAATTTGTTAAAATTATTTTGAAATATTAGTAAAAACACTCTTACAGTTCATTGGGTCAGTTTCCACAGTTCATTGGGTCAGCCCGCCGTATCCAAGTCTGATGTCTTTGGGACAGATCACTTTAAGAGTTGTAGGAACCTGGGGCGGGCCCAGTGGCTTAGCGGTTAAGTGTGCATGCTCCACTACTGGATCCCGGGCACGCACAGACGCACCGCTTCTCTGGCCATGCTGAGGCCGCGTCCCACGTACAGCAACTAGAAGGATGTGCAACTATGACATACAACTATCTACTGGGGCTGTGGGGGAAAAAAAAATGAGGAGTATTGGCAACAGATGTTAGCTCAGAGCCAGTCTTCCTCAGCAAAAAGAGGAGGATTAGCATGGATGTTAGCTCAGGGCTGATCTTCCTCACCAAAAAAAAAAAAAAAAAAGAGATGTAGGATCCTGATGGTTTTGGATGGTAGATTTGCCCTTCCCCGAAGCTGTTAATGTCGCTGCAGGCTTTCATGCTTTAGGGAGGAGGAATGTTGTTGCTGTTGTAAAGGCTCAACTCATTTTATTAATCTTCTTTATCTTGAAACTAAATTATTAAAAGACCTAATCTAATTACAATTGAAATGATTCTGAAGCATTGTAATGGAGTGAAGAATTCAAAGTAATATGAATAGTGCATTTACATTTTTCAAAATGTCAGGTTGACATCATCCAAAATTGTGGCTTTTTACTTTAAAAACCAAATCCTGGCCTCCACTATGGCACAAGTTTCACGAAATAATAGTTAACCAGACAACATGTGATACATTCTAATATTTTCTTTTCCTTTCCATTCTATTCCATGTCATTGCACTCCATTACATTCAAAAAATTGATTTCATGGACCATTTTAGGCACTATTCGTGAGACATAACTCACAGTTTGAGAAACACCGATCCAAAGTAATAAACACCTGCCTGTATATGATGTTTTTCCAAAGAAGCAATCTTTGTCCTTTATAAGCATACATCCAAGCAGCCTTTTTATGCTGTATCCTTTTTCATTCAAGCATCAGGCAAGGAGGTATAAATCCAAAGGCCTAATTACAAGATAAACAAGAAAGCTTGGCTTATTTATTTGACGAAGGTTAAAAAGGCTCATGACAAAAACATGTATGGAATGGTAAGATAAATTCTGCCTCAGTCAGTCCTGAATTCTATTTTGGTGTCTATCTGGCTAAAAAGCACTATACCTGGACATGCTTCTGCATTTCAGAGGCTCGACGGCTCCCACGGGTACACACATGGCCACATCATCCTCGCCTAGCACTCCTCTCCCTCCAACACTTGAGAGAAGAGATGTGACCTGTGTCCCTATTCTGGGAATTAGGTTGGAATGGAGACCTAGAAATCTCAGGGGAACTTGAATATTAGAGAAGTAGATAACTCTCCTGGAATTTAGGGGTATGTTGTGATCCTGGAATTTGGGATTCTAAATTCTAAGGAACCTGAATACTAAATGTCTGGATTCATTTCATTTCTATTCTGTTGTCAACTGAAACTCAGGAGTGAAACTTGAACTCCTGACAAAGAACTGCTTTTTGTGGGCCTCCGTGCTTAATGAATCCTGCAAGGCAAGTGGGTCTGGTATGTCAAGCAGTGGGGCCAAGTGCCCGAAGAGAAGTATAAACCAGGAGTAAATTTGTCTAAGGCCAGAGAATATTCTGCTCATCCTTTAATGACCTTTCTCTCTGTGTCCCATGTTCCCTCCTCCTTTGTGACCAAGGATATTGAATGTAGGTGAAATAACAAGACTGAAGGCCTTTTTATTTTTCTTTAAAGCATTTATCCAAATGCCTTGCTGTGTGTCTGCATGCCTCTGGTCTCTAGCTTCCTCCTTTCAGGTCCTTTCAGGGGAGGGATGCCATCAATCTTTGTGCTGTTTCTAGATACCATCTCCCTGTGAATGTTTGTTGATTCTATTTTTAGCATTGCATCCTTTATGTGAGCTGCCACCAGGCTGGGATGACCAAATGTCCTGTTTTCCCCCCAGGTTTTTCCTGGTTAAGTTCCATTCTTTTGCTCATGATACCTAGAAATCCTTTTGGGATGGTAATCTGTTCTTTAAACTATGTTGAACTGAAATTCCAGCAAAAACTGTGCCTTTGAAACTGTGTGGCTTAAACCTCTTCAAGAATCCCTGTAATTAAGACAAAATGACCACAGAGAAGATGACCTCTGGCTCTGAAGTAAGGGGCCAATTTACGTGGGGTTAAGGGATCCTATCAAAGTGAGACTCCCAAACTAAACACCATGACAGTTCACTGTTTTTCTAATGGTCTGAGGAACTGCCAACCCCTCTCCCACATCCCTTTCATCTTAGCCCTTAGTGCAGATATTAACAAATACTTGTGAAATCACATTTTTTAAAGTTTTCGGGCCCACAGTGATGATGAGCATGTGAAGGCCCCTTATGTCTGAGATGGTCTTCTGCCTCCAGACCCTGCATGTTCTCCCCACAGGACATTGACCTCTTTCTGGGGACAGAATTTAAAAGCATCTCCTCCTCCCCCCATACCAGTATATCAGTTTGAAACCATGAAGTTTGTTATGACCATACTTAATCCTTTTCCCTTTCTCTTCTCTTAGGTCATTTGGGTCATGTCTTTCTCTCCTATCACATCCCTTATTACATCTCCTATTACATCTGTGCCATATGACTTTTTTGTCTCTTGCTCATTAGCTGGCATGATACTTGGCTCATTGCAAGCACCTGATAAGTGTTTGTAATGAAAAATAAGTGAATGAATAAATAACATGTGTACCACATTTTAACTGTTTCTTTCATTGCACCAAGCATGCATTCATTCTATCATTCATTGATTTAGTCAAAAAACATTTATTGAAAGGCATTGTATCAGGGACTGAGGATATGAAGAGGACTAAGACAGAGTTAGCACCCTCAAAAAGCCCATGGTTTATTGGATGTGAAGGTAGTTGGTTTCTTCCTTGTCTCATAAAGCTGTGGGCAATTAAGTACTTAATGTATGTGAATGACCCATCCTGATGTTTGTCTGTTAAGTTGGCATCCCTGAATCCTGCTAGAATTGCTTGCCTCCTTCTGTGCTCCCCAGGTAGACAGGGGATCACGTTACTGTGTATACTTGATGCTGTAGTCATTGTAGCGTGATTGATCAGTCATGGGCTGCAACACATTTGAAAACAGTCTCAAGTGCTGAAAAGAGAGCTGATCTCATCCAGCATACAGCATATATTTCATACTCCGAGTTTCAGATTAATTCAAAGAGCAGAAGACACCTCAAAAACTACAAGAAGCAGAATCACATTTGTTAGTTTTGAGACATATTTATGCGATATGGCATGCCATTCCTTGATATCGTGAAGGTTTTCACTATTATAAGCCTGTGTATTTCAAAGCTAACTTGACATTGGGAGAAATGGCTCTATTTATTGTCCAAGATACTGGAAGTCAAATGGATTTATTTTTGGTAACTTTTACTGATGTAATGACTTGACATAAAATAAAGAATCTGTTCCAGAGATTGTGAATTACGGCCCATGTGAATTCAACTTTGCAATGCTATTAATATTTTACTGCCACAGTGAACAAAGCTGTCAAATTTAAATCAAGAATTATTGGTTCCTTTTGGTAGAATGCCTCTGTATTTTTACTCACTCCCTGTGCATTTTACTTTTTTCCACAGTTACTAACTTTAAAACATGGCTTAAGTTTATTTTGAGAGTATAGACCAGCTTTGAAAAAGGGCAAGATTGAATAAAAACAGATATGCTCGGAATATGTTACATGAGATTCTGTTAGCTTTTGTGTATAATTTGGGCTAGTGATTTTGGCTTAATTTTACTCCCCCAAAATAATCTACTTTCTTTGCTTAGTCAGAAAACAAACCAACAAAGCGTCACAGTATCATAATTATTGGGAGAATTGTTAGAACCATGATATCTTATTTATGTTAACTAGCAAAAGGTATGCATGTGAGGAAGAGAAATATAATGTAGGTAGCTTAGACAATAAATGGAAGAAGTGGGGCGTGGTGTGTGTGTGTCCTTCAACTTGGACTTTCCACCTGTAGCATGGCCCTACGGACCTTTAAGACCTAGTGCCCTCTTCTTTCCCACAGGTATGTTGTACTGTTGTCACGCCCCCTTCCCCCTTCCCTGCAGCTCTCTAAACCTGGGGTGCTGTTCCAGGCAAGTGGCTTCCTGGAATGCTCTTTCCTTCCAGTTCTGCCAAGTGACGTCTTACTCAACCTTCAAAGTCAGCTCAAATGTCACTTCTTGGAGGAATCCTCCCCTGACCTTTCCAGGCATAGTCAAGTGCTTCCACACCTAGACGTGTTCAAGGCCTTGTTCATTTGGAGAAGGATTCCCAAGGACTTGACACTGAGGGAATGGCTTTACTGAAAGCCAAAGACTATGAATATGTTAGTACATTTGCTTTTTCATTTTCTTCCATTATGAAAGGTGTGATAGAGAATTGGATTGTGAGTTAGGTGACACAGGTCCTAATCTCCAGTCTGCTGCTAATTTGAGGAACTTTGGGGAAATCACAACCTCATAAAAGGAGCAATGTTACCCAGGCTATTTATAGGTTTCTACGTGTGGATGAGCTAAAAAACTTAGAATCTCTTTTTTTTTTTACTTTTACTCTTGAAATAATTATCATTATTGACTCAGGAGGTCACTCGCACATGAAGAGTCCTATGTACCCTTCACCCAGCTCCTCCAATGATGACATCTTATGTAGCTGTAAGAGTATCAAAACCAGGACATTGATTTTGGTACATTATTGTTAACTAGACTACATGCTTTGTTCTGTTTATATGTGCACTAGTGTGTGTGTGTGTGTGTGTGTGTGTAGTTTTATGCAGTTTAATCTCGTATATAGACTTGTGAAACCACCACCATAATCAGGATACAGACTGTTCCATCACCACAAAGGACCTCCTTATGCTATCCGTTTATAAGTGCACCCATCCCTCCAGCATCCTAGGCTCCTGTTAACTACTCACCTGTTCTCCATCTATATAATTTTGCCATTTTGAGAATGTTATATAAATGGAATCACACTTTATACAACCTTTTGAGATTGGCTTTTTTCACTAAGCGTAATGCCTTGAGATCCATTCAAGTTCTTGCTATATCAGTAGTTCATTCCTTTTTACTAGTGAGTACTGTTCCATAGTATGGTTGTACCAGAGTTTGTTTAACCATTCATCTGTTGAAGGACATTTGGATTGTTTCCAGCTTGGGGCTATAACAAGTAAAGCTGCTATGAATGTTCATATACAGGTTTTTGTGTGCACATAAGTTTTCATTTCTCTGGGAAAAATGCCAAGAGTACAGTTACTAGGTCATGTGGCAAGTGCATGTTTAGTTTTATAGGAAACTGCCAATGCTTTCCAGAGTGACTATACTATTTTACATTTTCACCGGCAATGCAGGAGGGGGCTCAGTTTTTAAGGTGATAGTAATTTAACACTGAGAAAATCATCTGGATACAGAATTCAGAATCTTGTAGGCTTGGAGAACGATAGTATTGGAATCTTCCCTTGCCAAGAGATATTAAGGGACTGTCTATATTATGTGTTTATGGTGCTATTTGTCTAAATGAATACTCCTTTACGTAATGAGCCATAAACTTAGACTTTCTTTACAAAGACACATATGAACATATTTATTGCTTCTGTAATATTGGGTTATTTTGTTGTTGTTTTTCAGTGTTTTCATTGGCAAATATTTAGCGTGATACTGCTAGAATCAGACACCAAGTGGGGACAACCTGATCTAATGTGGAGATACAGACTTAGGAGTAATGGAGATAGTATTTAACTTAGAACTCTTCGCCATTTTAGCTGTGGACATTCATCTGAGCTTTAGCCTCATCTCTAATTTGGAGATGATAATACCTAATTCACTGGGTTATTGTGAGGACTAAGGAGGATAATAGCATGGTTCCTGGATTATGATAGGTACTCAGAGATCCTCTGTCTTTGAGGATTTCATTATTATGCCTTTTTGATTAATTTTTATGTTGATTAGAAATAGCTAATATTGCTGTTAGCTCTAGTTTTATGGAAGAGAGAAAAACCCATTGATCATTCTTTAATAAGAAGAACAGTGATGATGAGCCTACCATTTATTGAGAGCCTATTGAGTGCAATGCCATGTTTGATAAGCGTGAATTACCTATTTCATTTGAGCTTCACAGTAGATCTATGATTACTCTTATAATACCCATTTTTCAGATGAGGAAAACTGAGGTTTAGAGAGGTTAAGTAACCCAACGAAGGTCACATATCTTGGGAAGCTGGAATTCAAAAGTTAGACGATTAGTCTCTCTCTAGTACTCCAGTTTTAATCATTAACTTATACTTATTCCTTAATGTCAGTTGCTTTTTCAAATGTGGTTCTCTGGATGGTATAAATGATAACTGAAGTGGCAGGTATACTTGCCACGTTCATTGGCAGCCAACCTACTAAGAAGTATTTTTGAGCTTTGTCTAGAGGTCAATAGAAGCAATTACACAAACAAAATCACCTCACATTTCAGAAGAAATCTGACTAACCTTGGTATTTTTAAAATAGCTGGTTTGTATTGTTGAAAGGCGAGATAATTACTGTAAATGACATGATAGAGAAGGCTTTGGGTCACCCTGATGAGGGGGAAAGCATTGTCTCTAAAACGTATGATTTTCCCCACGGACTGTAATTTAATTCATAAAGATATTATAGAAAGTAGTAGATATTACAATTACCTGAGAGTGAACTCACCCATCCCTTCATCGGGGACATAACTTTTAAAATGTGTAATTCAGTATTGTTTATAATTTCAGATTTGGTGGAGCTATGGAATTTCAGGTTTGTTGTTTTCACAATGAGACCCTGGTTTAACTCAGTGCTTTAGGGCCGTGCTCCCACATGAAGCTTCCTTATGAAAAGATGTTTGGTACTTGGGAAACCAAAGTCATTTTTGGTATGAATGTCTTATCTGAGTCTGTTTATTTCTTATCACTTTTCAGCACACTAATAGATTAGATACAACCTATGTTTTAAAAGTTTAAGGAGGGCCGGCCCTGTGGCTTAGCGGTTAATTGCGCACGCTCCGCTACTGGCGGCCCGGGTTCATATCCGGGGCATGCACCAACGCGCCACTTCTCTGGCCATGCTGAGGCCACGTCCCACATACAGCAACTAGAAGGATGTGCAACTATGACATACAACTATCTACTGGGCTTGGGGCGGGGGGAAAGGAGGAGGATTGGCAATAGATGTTAGCTCAGAGCCGGTCTTCCTCAGCAAAAAGAGGAGGATTAGCATGGATGTTAGCTCAGGGCTGATCTTCCTCACAAAAAATAAATAAGTAAATAAAAATAAAAGCTTAAGGAGGTTATAGTTAGGAAAGTGTGAGAAGAAATGAAACTGAATTATATATGAAATGTATCAGTGAACGTATTGCTTTAATGAATATGTTTGTTCCTTGTATTAAAAAACAAGGACATTGACCAAGTGTTTTGTTGTTTTTTTTTAACAGTATTAATGAGTGCCTACTGTGGGCCTGGCACTGTGCTAGGCAGTTAATAATACATTATTTTATCCTTAAAATTGTCTTATGAAGTAGTTGGTGATATTATAAATGGGAAAATGCAGTTTCCCAGGTCAACATGGCCAGTGAGTGGCTAGACCTCTCTTCGTTTATTGCTCTTCTGTTTCCAGGCCATGATCTTCCCTCTTTACACTGGAGAAAGGAGAAATAGAGCTGAGATTTGGTCCTTGGCCAAAAGAGGGGTTATGTTGGTGGAATGTCCTTTGGTATGGCTGTGAGGTCATGTGGAATACTCTAGTCAATTCATTTCTTGTTTAAATGTAAATGACAAAGTATGTCCATGTTAACCATTTTTCACTTATCTTATGTGTTACACATAAGAATAAGTTGTAGAGAATGTTGGTTTATGATGTCACTTAAAATGTTTTCTCCATGTTCACGAAAACTAATACCCTATTCTCATGATAAACTCCTAATTCTAATTAGTGCAAGGGTGGAGCAGTAGCGGTGCCACCTGTGGATAGCCTTTCGGTTGCTTCTAGACAGATTCCTTCTATCTAGATAGATTCCTTCTGTTAGGGTTTATAACATATTCTTTAGTTTTCAAAGCGTGTTTTCCTTCCTTGTTACAGCTGATTGAGGGGAGAATGGAAATTAGTTTGCCTGCCTTGAATTCTAATAGGAGGACATGGTCAGAAGATAGTTGAAGGCCGTATTGGATCCAGCAAGTAAAATTTACCATGAGTAGGTAGTGGAAAATTTATTGAGTAAATAATTGATATAGTGGGTGGAATCATTTAGAAAATTATTTCCTCTTCTATACAAGCCTAAAAGATTTCCTACCTTGATAGCTAAAATTCTAGATGCTATTCTTTGCTTGAATTATAGAAATGATTGATGGAAACTGATATTAGTTAACTAGACCTTTATTTTGACTTTGAGTCAAAGATTTGTTCATGGTACTTTTTACAAAGACAACCATCCCTTCATATTATTCTTTTGTGATAATATGCTAAATTTCTTATCCCTGCGTATGAGAGAATTGGAAATGATCTTGTTCTTGACTACATCGTTAGGGATATATGGGGTTTAGTGTGTATTTGGTAACTTCGAGATATCCACTAGTAAAATAAAAACAATTTCAACTTCCAAAATACTAAAATAAGTAAAAGCAGGCAAAAACCTAGTGTTTATAATGAAATGGAAGATAAGTACGTAGCACAGAAACACACAAAAAGGATCAAATACAATGTCAAAAACAAATGGAAACATATCTGTCATCTCAATAAATGCAATTAGGCTAAACACTACAGGGTTAAAACTCAGATTGAATTTTTGAAAATCCAACTAAATACTGTTTATAAGAGAGAATCTTAAAACATAATGACCCACCTCTAAAGAAGACAAATTCATAGAAACAGAAAGTAGAATGGTGGTTACCAGGAGTTGGAGGAGAGAGGGAATAAGGAGCTGTGGTTTAATGGATATAGAGTTACAGATTTGCAAGGTAAGAGTCCTGGAGATCTGTTTCACAGCAATATGAATTAACTTAACACGAACTGTACACTTAAAACTGGTTAAGATGCTAAATTTTATTTTGTGTTTTTTAACAACAATAAAAAAACCCATAATGACCCACCAGAATTAAAAAGGCAGGCTAAGATCTGAAAATCAAATCAACTAAGACTATATTAACAGACAAAGCAGAATTGAAGGGAAAAATTAAATGCAAAAAAATATCATTTAACATTGTTTGCAGCATTTTTTGCACTCAGGAAGAAATGTAAATCATATGCTAATAGAAGTGGGTGGAGAGGGGCTGGCCTGGTGGCGCAGGCAGTTAAGTGTGCGGGCTGTGCTTCAGTGGCCCGGGGTTCGTGGGTTCGGATGCCGGGCAAGCACCAACACACCGCTTGTCACGCCATGCTGTGGCAGTGTCCCATATAAAGTAGAGGAAGATGGGCACAGATGTTAGCTCAGGGTTGATCTTCCTCACAAAAAATAAATCAATAGGGGCCGGCCCCGTGGCTTAGCGGTTAAGTGCGCGTGCTCCGCTACTGGCGGCCCGGGTTTGGATCCCGGGAGCGCACCGTCTGACGCACCACTTCTCCGGTCATGCTGAGGCTGCGTCCCACATACAGCAACTAGAAGGATGTGCAGCTATGACATCCAACTATCTACTGGGGCTTTGCGGGGGAAAAAATAAATTAAAAAAAAAATCAATAAATAAAAAATAAAGGATTTAAAGAAGAAACTTAAAAAATAAAAAGAAGTGGATGGAGAAATTGATCAAAGTATAGTAGTGATGGAGAACTCTTATACTCTATATTCAAATAGAAGGGAACTTCATCTATATTAAATAAGAGATCAACTATCATTTTGCAGCAGGAATGTCATCAGTGACTTTGGTGAGAGGAGTTTTGGTGGATGGGTGGGATCACTGAAGGGGAACCATAAAGAGGGGACCCACAAGCCCTAAAATATCTGTATGTTGGTCTATGAGTCTCCTGCCTAGAGTTATTTTCTTTGCTGATGTGTGTGAATGCAGTCTAATTTTTAAAAGGTAAAAGTCTTCAAACAGCTTCTTGCTGTTTTCTCTCACATTAGAGTGGGTGAGGGATTCCTGCACAAGGATCATGAAATAATAGAGGGGGGAAGCCTAGAAGGGAAGGTTTGGAAAGTTCAAGGCAATAGAACCTAATGCCAAGAAGTTAGTGACTGTGAGAACATAAAGTGGAGAAAAGAAGAAGAAACTTTGCCCCCGTGGATTGTATGAAACTATGCTAAACGTTTTGTCAGCGGAGAGTAGGTATGCACCTCTGTAAGAAACGTCGGGAACCTGTGCTCATAGAACACAGGAGAATTCATCAAATCTAGTCACAGGATGAAGTCCTGCTACTGTCCCCAGAAGGAAGAAGATTGCTTGGAAGTTAGAGACTTGATTGAGAGATACAGAAGATATCATATAGAATGTAGAAATGCTATTTGAGACAGGAAGGAGGCATGAGATTTGGAGTTATGCTGACTTAGGTTCAAATCCCAGCTTTGCTGTTTTCCACACACATGATGTTGGGTAAGTTATTTAATCTTGCAGTTTGATTATGAGGATATAACTGGTAAAATATCTAGCATGGTATCTGGCATATAGTAGGTAATCAATAGGTGAGAGTTGCTAGTTCGTAAGTGCATCCTTTATAAGATGACTGCCAGAAATTAAGGCCACAGATGGGTGGAGCTGGCTTGAACCACAGGTTGTTTGATTTCAGAGCCCACACTTTGTCAGCACCCTGTGTTGCTTCCTTATGAAAGAGCTGTGTTTCTAAAGTTCATTTAGGATGCAGTTGCTTGGATTTAGCACACATGTTGCCATAGACACTATGTTCCAATAAGTGTTAGGTTCTCGGGTAGCCTTAATGTATCTGAGGTGTCTGAGAGCCAACAGCACAGTAGGTAATAAAGCTATTCTGAGATCCTGAGACTGTGTTGGCTTTTTAACTTGGGAGAGCCAGGAACTGCTCTCCTCAGTGTTGTCGCGTCCTTGGGCATTTCTGCCCTGTCCTGCACCCCTTCACCTACTACGTGGGCTGATGGTGGTCTTCTGCAGCAGAGGGGTGGGGACAGAGGCTGAAGGCTCTGGGCTGTGGTGGGGGCGGGGGGTGGAGGCTTCTAGCAAAGCCTCTGGGATTCTGCAGTTCATTCAGTTCCCTATCTTCCCTATCTTCCCCCCCCCCCCCCCGTATTTTCTTCTGGGGTTTCTACTTCTTGTCTTGGAGCGGAATTCCTATCTCCTCTCCTGCTCTGGGTCCTTGATGAAATGACATAACTCCTTGGCTGTTGTCTAAGGATGTTTTTACTGCCAACAGTTGTTGGAAACAGGCAGCTAACGGGAGTGACTAGCTCTGGCCCCATCCCTGTCTCTTTTTTCCCATAGGTGCAGAGTCTCATTAGGAAAAGATGAAGATATATAAGAGCTATTTGTGGGTTCTGAACATTTAGATTTCTAGGGAAAGACTGAGCTGCATTTGGGGGAAAATGAAGATTTTGTGTGTCTTCTGGGTAGTCATTGAAGCGGCTGGGCTACGACTCTGTGTACACAGCAGATGTAAAGTTTGGGAAGCAGCAGTAGGGGTGGAGGACTGACAATTAGCCGAGTTTTCTTCCCTCTTTATCACGGCCTCTTTTGCCAGACAGGCCTATTTGATTCATGGGTTGAGGACAGGCCCTGGACTGGGGTTCTAGGAGTTAGAAAAGAAGACCGTCTTAGCATCTTAGTCTGCATTACAGAGGGGAGGAAGGTGAGAAGGGGAATTCAAAGTAAGCAGAGAAGTCCTAGTTGCCACCTGACTATGAGGCACGGGAGGAAGGATTTTTTGGCAGTTATTTCTATGTATAATGTAAAGCCGCTGAGTGTTTGTTAGTCAATTTTTATGTGGCGTGAATTTTATTTTGATGGTATATTTGGGTACAGAGGCCAAAATGTTCTTCCCAAATTATTCTCAATCTCACTTCCTTACTCTAATTGTCATCTTGCCTTTTTCTCTCTGAATAATTTTCATTTGAAGCAGTTCAATTAAGTTTTAAGTGTGGCAATAAATTACTTAATAACTCCCATAAATTCTCTAAAAATTATGAAGGAGAAAATTGTATATAGCATAAATCAGCTCCCGGGCTTTTTAGAGAAACGATTCCTTCAATCTTCTTTCTGTGGTTCTGTTATCATTCTTTGTAAATAAGAGATCTGCAAGCAGACCAGAGAGTTTTGTGGAAAATAGATGATTTGATAAGGGCAATGAGAGTTTCCTTATACAATAGCTCTGTATCTTGTCCAGGAAATCTTACATGGGTTTTTTTCTGACTGTGGAGGAGGAGGCTATTACTACTTACAGTGGTGGGAGATTAAGTTTTAAAGGGAGTTGCATGCAGAGAGACTTTTAATAAATGCAGTGACATCTTTGTTTGGATGGTGGATTGACTCAAAGTGAAGGAAGAAGCAGATCGTGAAAGCTTAGTCTTGGACCTAAGCTTCTGTTTTGAAGCAAAAGCCATACAATTAAGTCTGCTATAATGCAACTTCTGCGTTGCTAAAAATCACTATACTGCACAAAATTTGCACAATGAAAACCACAGCACTTCCGGGAAAAATAGGGTTAAGGACCCAACATTCAAAAACATAATCAGTGACACATTAAAAAAAGAAAAGATAGGAACCAAATAAAAATGGTAGCATGGTTTTATACATGTTAAATGGTTAAGAGATACATACATACTACAATAAATATGGTACTTTAACTTGAAAAAGACCTGAAGTTTGCTTGTAAAGATAGGCTTCAGAGGGCTGCAGCTTGTGAGTTACTGTGAAGTGGTGGAAGGAGGGCTATGGGAACTCCAAGGGAAGTCAAAGCCATGCACACACACACACACACACACACACACACAAACACACATTGGCTTGTGGATCATATGTATAATATATTATATATATTGATATATACACCACATGCATTGGCTTATATATCCTATGGATATATAATCCATAGAGACAGTAGATGAGTGGTTGCCAGAGGCTAAAGGGAGGTAGAGTATGGGGAACGATCGCTAATGGGTATGGGGTTTCCATTTGGGATGATGAAAAAGTTCTGGAACTAGATAGTGGTGATGGTTGCAACAACATTGTGATCTACTTAGTGCTACTGAAATGTACACTTTAAAATGGTAAACTTTATGTGATATATATTTTACCACACACACACAAACACAAAGAAGAATATGTTGAATCTGTGTCCTGGGCAGAGCCCTGTGTTTGCTACTACAGGGGACACAGTAAGGAATGCAGCAACGTGCTGTCTTACAGGAGTGTGCAGCCTGGTTGGGAGATGAGATAAATGGAACAATAGCTAGACTAGAAGGCAGAAATGAAATGCGCCACGGAGGACATGAGGACAGTAGGCTGCAAATGTCCAAAGAAGGAGTGCGTCTGTCCTTTTGAAGGAATCCACAAGGCTTTCCTTTAGGCAGTAGCACATAAGAGGGACTCATTGGGTTTCAACTGAGTGTTATTTAGGAAGCTCTTAAATATACCTATTCCCAGGCCTGGCCACATTCAAATTAAGTCACAATCTCTAGAGGGAGGGGCATAGGTCTATTTTTTAAAAGACCCCTAGGTGATTCTCACATGCCACCAGCCAGGAGTGAGAAACTCAGGTTTAGCAACAATTGGATATTGACAGGTGCATTCTGGGCAGAGGAAATTATAGAAGTAAATGCCCAGCTGGGAGAACCTAAGTTCTGTTTGACCAGACAGAAGAGTGTGAGTGCAGGAGATGTGGGAGCCAGGCAGGAAAAGCAGTTAAGGCAATCTCATGGGGCATCTTCAATGTCAGTGTTGGAATCTCCGGTTAATTTTGTCCTCAGCGGGGAGGACTTGAAGGATTTTGATAGGCCCAGGAGGGATGGATATCTGGACTTGTGCCTTAGATAGGTGAAACTGGCAGCATTTTGAGATAAGAATTATCTGCCATGTAGATCGCTGGAGACAGGCAGGCCTGTTAGGAATGCATTTTAATGGTCTAGATCAAAGCTTCTCCAAGTGGAGTCTGCAGACTCTTAGGGGTCTCCCTAGACCGTTTTGAGGGAGGGTCTGCAAAGACAAAACTATTTTCATAATAATACTAAGATGTTATTTGCCTTTTTCACTGGGTTTGCTATTTGTTGATGGTGCAAAGCTGATGCTGGGAAAACATTTTGTACCTTAGCATAAATCAAGGCCATGCCACCAAGCTGTAGTCATTGTATTTTTCACCTCCATGCACCTGCAGAAAAAAATACCAGTTTCACTTAAGAATGTCCTTGATGAAGCAGTGAAAATCTCAACCCTGGGGTTCACATCTTTATAGTATTCTGTTTGACAAAATGGGAAGCACTCATAAGGCACTTCTGCTGCATCCTGAAGAACATTGGTTGTCTTGAGGAAAAGTACTTCCACAGATGTTTGAGTTGCAAGCTGAATTAGCTGCTTTTTTCAGGGAGCACCGTTTTTACATGGAAGACTAATTGACATATTATAGTTATTCAAACTTGGGTATTTGGCAAACATTTTCTTGGAAAAGAACAATGTGAGCCTGTCACTTCAAGGCATTTGACAGCCTTTATTGCCTATGATAAAATTTGCCCTTTCGAGAAAAAATGAGAATTTTGAAAAATTTCTATCTGCCATTGTGAACTTGATAGCATACCAGTATAGTACTGTAAAACTTTTCTGATGAGATTTTGCAATAGTTTGATATTGTGTAGTGAAATGCATCAACAGTTGGAAGATCTGCATCACTATGTGAACCAGGATTTTCTGATATTAGTCTTTGGGAGTGACTGTGCCATGAGGGCTTGACCTGGGGGGCCTGTTTGTTCATGCCTTCGTTCAGGGAGCACAATGACGTAGCTCGGATTTGCAGCGTTTGGCCCTTGCATGGGGGTTGTTCAGACAAAAAAACAAAAAACACACAGATGTTTTGAGCCTGATGGACTAAGAAAGCAGTAGTGCTTTTAATGCAACAAGAGAGTCAAGTGAGGGAGCTGGTTGAGCGAAGGGTAAAGGAAAATGATGTTTTGCTTTTGGCTGGATCCTCATATGTAATTTCCTTAATCCTTTATAAAATCTTTTGAAAAGAAGCTAAACTTACTGAAGCTTTTCTGTTTGGGGAAGACTTTTATGGAGTAAGGTATATAGAAATCAATTTTCAAAGATTCTTTTTCCTTTTCTTACTTACCTTAATAATCATAATTTCCTTTTTTATCTTCTGTGTTGCCAAAACTTGCCCATTTTGGGCTGCTGACCTTATTGTCAGAACCCCTGACTTTGTGTAGCTTCCTCTCCTCCCAGCCCAGATGCTTCACTAGAGTCCTGTTTCTTCTCTTGCTCCTGCTCACCAGAGGCTTTCCTTCCTGGTCTCAGATACCCATCTTTGTATTTGAGAACTCAGGAACAGATCTCTTTGGCTTTTAAACTACTAGAACTGGCCAACACTCCACTTTGCCCTAGGAATTCCATAATAATGGCTCCTTTCACCGTAGCCTCTGACCTAATTTGTTGCTGTTTTTTATTTGCAAGCTCATTTTTATTGAATACGCAGTAGTATAATTTTTTTTTTTCATATTAGTAATCTACCACTGCCTTCCAAGGATTTTAGTTGTGGAAAATCTGTGGTTTGCTGAGTATAGAATTAGTGCTCTCACAATAATAGCCCATCTCCTCCTTGAAGCCAGTGTTAAGTGCCAGGTGAGGGATACAAGACATGAGATAGAAACTGAGATAAAATTAAATTTTTCTGCATAGGAAAGTGGAAGAGATTGAGAGGCTCCTGAAAATGTCCCTGAGGGGGAGACAAAAGCCAGTGAGATTCAGAGACCTCTCATGGAGAGGTGAAAAGAGTGTGGACTGGTGGCTGGAGGCTGAAAAAAAAAGATTTGAGAAAAGCTGTGCCTACAGGGCCTGGTGTAATTCTGTGAGTATAAACTTCTCCTTGTGAAATCTTTAGTGAAATTCACGTTGCTCACTCAGTTTACTCTGAGAGGAATCTTCTTTCCGGTTGGGGCTGAGGAGAATCGTGGAGGCCCTTGGAGAGTCTTATGAGTATTATGTAGACTATTGAATATTATGTAGACTATTTGTCTCTCTTTTACTTGAATGAAGAAGCCTGTACTTAATTGAAATATCTAGTGATCCCAGGTTAGACAGGCAGGTCATACTCTGTCCAGAACAGGGACCTCACCCCTGACCTTTGTACCAGGTCAGGGCACTATCACATGAGTTGTGAGAGCAAAAGCAAAGGAAACTGAAGTTTTCTGAATAAAATTTTCTGAATAAATTTTTTGAGTAGCAGATTCATAAACATTAAAAATATTCAGTGAAAAAATTGCAAAAGATGGCTAAATTAAATGCAAAAGATGGCTGGAATTAAAGTAAAAATAAAGAGATAAATGACTAGGAAAATTGCCTCACATAGATAGAAGTTCAAAATATGGTAAATGATGTAAATGTAAACTCATGGTTTTCAACAAATCTGTAAAATTAAAGTGTTTTTCCTCAGGCTGATGTAGACACCAGTGAGACCAGGACTCCCATCCGTGTCCTAAGGACAAGCAGGCAGAAATAACTGGGACTAAGGCAGTCCCTTATCCTCTCCACACTTAAGGTAGGGTCCTCGTGTTCACTGCTCACACCTCAATACATTCCTACCCAGATTAGGATCCTTAGATGGCTCCATTCTTCCCTAGGATCCCTGCAACCCCTCCTTAGTGTCATCTGGTCTACTTGAATGCTGTCAAGAACCAGCTGCTGAGCTGTGGCAGGACCAGATGCCCCAGATGTAATGGGTTGAAATGGCCAACTCTTCCTGGACCTAGATGACATCACCTGTTGTGGGTGCTTTTCGAAAATGACCACACCCTTTTCTGATGTGAGTCACTTGCACATCCTGCACTCTGCTATGTGAAGACTGGAGGGTGGATGTCAAAGGGGCGAGGCGGGGCTCGGAGGAGGGGAATAGAAGGGCCATAGGTGGGAATTCTCTCTGCTAAGGTATAGGTGCATTCTGAATGGGGAAAGTGCAGGCAGATGTGTCTGCACGTTTCCCCATGGAGAGGTAAGTTGCACTGACCCTGTGGGACAGGCTCCTCCTGCTGCTACACCCACCCTCCAGCTGACCACCTGTCTAATTTCTCTGAGCAGTGGACACTGGGTCTGTAGTGGGAGTGTCTGAAAAGATGGGAGTAGGGAGTGCCTGATCTGAAAGACTGCAATCAAGAAGTCATCCCAAGCAGGGACGAGGTTGCCCCTGAAAGCAGGGCCACCTTCTCCTTGCTGAGAGATTCCCGGTTGCCCCACGCTGTGCGTGATGCTTGCCAGATTTAGCCTTTACCCTGCGTCATTCCCTGGTGAAGGTGGCCTGAAGCTCCTCTTGAGCACGTGGCTCCTCCCTTAAGAGGACCAATGTCGGGGCTCCAGATTCAAGGGTAATAACTCATGAATGTTTTCTATCCTACTTAGTTTAGTTTCTTGGCACATAATAATCTAGTCTTGTCTTTGAAGACTAAGGCTCTGAGATGGATGGGTAGGTATTAGACCTATATCACCCTGGACTCAATCCGCAAAGTGAGGAACGTGAGTGGTTATGTGCACGTCACTGCGCGTATCTGTGTGGAATACTTATTGCCTTGGACTTGCATTCCAATCATAATTGGGTTCTGTAAGTGTTAATGTTTTAAGACAAGATTTTCTAGTATTTAAATTTTTTTACCGTTATTGGAAAGTTATCATCTGTTAATATATTACATTTTAATGAAAAAAAAAAGTATCAGGAGACTTGGATGCTCGGATTCGTGTTTGGCAGTCCTTTGGCTTCTCTGGGAGGGCATCCACAAATGACTTTGCTTTTGGATACGATGCTCCGTTCAAAGATGATTTTTACTGCAGCTTAACAAAAAAATAGTGCTATATATAGAAATGCACCCTGGTTGCTCACAAATATGTAGCGTTGGGTCAGTAACCAGCCTCCCTCCAAACTTTCTTAAAACCTGAGGACCTTCCTTTTCTGCTGAGACACAATATCCCTAAAAATCAATACATTCTTATTTTTAGTTCAATAGTTTTACCTTGAGAGAGCAGGTGGCCCAGGAGTTTCTATCATGGAAGCAAGTTGCATTTATGTGAGAGGTGGAATGCCTGACTTTATATAGCATGTTCTTCAAAAGGACAGCCTTGCTTTTTGTACTTGAAGTTTACCAGATATTTTTTTCCTTCTGTGTATCTCATTTGGGGCTGCAGAGGAATTGAATTGGCCAGTGGTGTACCCCTCAGTGCTGCCTCCTCCGCAATCCTAACTGGAGGGAAGAAGCCTGATCAGCAAAGATCTTTCCATTGGGAAAAGGTCCCCTGTTGTTTGCTCCTATATATATTTTTTTTTTTTTGGCTTGGGGAAATGCAGCAGGAAGAGGGCTGTTGGGAGCCACAGTTGCGGTGCTCATGGGCACCCAGGCTCCCCATTCTGCTGCACTGGGGAAACCCCGGCCTCCGGGCCGTCCCATGCCACTGAAATGTCCCTTTATGACCAGGGAGTTCATCTCTTTCTCCTAAAGGAAGGAAACTTCCCTTATTGAGAGAAATCCCTCAAGCGAGGCAAAGCACTTTCCTCTCACATCAGTCTTGTGAAATGGGGTTAGGATTGAGGTATTTTTTCTCTTTTTTTTTTCCTCCTCCTTCAATAAATAAAGCTGGTCCAAACCCTGGAAGTGATTGTCACCTTGACATCGTAGGTCCCCAGCAGTGTTCAGAAATAAAGAGTCTGGCTTTATTTACTGCAAATTAAAATTCCCTACATTCTACTAGGTTACATCCCTAAGAAGTAGGATTACAACATCCATTTTCATGGTTTCTGTAGCAATTGTTGGGTTTTTACTGGCACTGAAATGTAATAATGTGGGTATTTTGACGTTTGTCTGCAGTAAATAGAAAGGATGTAATTAAAGGTCAGGCCTGAAAAGGGTTTTTAGTTTATTTTGATATCTGTGGAAACTTATTGTGTTTGGCCAATGTTCTTTTAATGATCTAAGTTTTAAATACCCCTTTAATTATCTAAGTTTCACTGGGGTCTGCAAATTGAGACCGTATCAATAAATGTCTTGTTGCCAGGAGAGTGATCTAACAGTATTCTCAATGGTCTAATAATAAATAGTGTAATTAATGGTGTAAAATATTACACATTCTTGTTTCTTAATTGAGGTAGACATTTCAATTCAGAGGGAGCGTGAGTGTCTCCTTGACTTGCACTATCAAGCTTAAAGGCATAGCAGGCTTCTAATGAGGGATTTGTTTAGTTCAGTCACTTTTTATTCAGTTTCCTAGAAGGATATATATCACTCCAGTGTTGTGTGTGACACCTAACGGATTATGTGATGAATATGAATTTAGGTTTCGGGTTAGTATCCTTTTTTAGAGGGTGGCATTTATTTTTGCAAGCTTTTCAGAATTCAGACTAGCTTGCTGTGAAATAATATCACTGCATATCTAAGCGTGTAATCTCAGCAATGATTGTATTGCACTAACTTCAGAATCTTATAATAAATTTATACTTAGAACTTTAGTGTGCAAGTTTTTTAAAAAAAGAAAAAGTAAGAAACTTTGTTAACTTCATTGCCCTGTACAAGGCACTTCTTCTGAAATAGTCATTCCTGTTGCACCTATAGGCTAGATACTTAATAATTTCTCTTTTATGTGCAGTCCTGTTTCTACCAAATTCTGGATAAATTCCTCGTGCTACCATTCAAAGCCTTTTGCTATATGGCTTTAACAAGGTCTCCTTTCCTTACCCAAAGGAGATCAGAACGTCACCAAACTAGGCAACTGGCTGCCTTCCAGATGTTCTACTCCTTGCTACCCTGGGATCTTGGCTCATGCCTGGGATGATTTTTTCCCCCTCTTCCCTCACCTTCATTTTTCAGAATTCTACCCATCTTCTAGGGCCCATCCTAGGAGCTTCCTTCCGTGAAGTCTCTCCTGATTCCTTCGACTAAGTAAACTATCACTTTCTCTTATGGTATGTATCATTACTTCCTCTACAGAGTGGCTATATTAGTCTGCAGAGCTATCATAACAAAATACCACAAACTGGGTGGCTTAAACTATGGAAATTTATTTTCTCACAGTTCTGGAAGCTGGAAGTCTAAGATCAAGGTGTCCACAGGTTTGGTTTCTCCTGAGACCTCTCTCTTTGACTTGCAGATTTTTCTGTGTGTCCTCACCTGGCCTTTTCTCTGTGCACACATCTCCCTGGTATCTGATCCTCTTCTTAGAAGGGCACTAGTCAGATTACATTAGGACTCCCCCATATGACCTCATTCAATCTTAATTACCTCTTGAAGGTCCTATCTCCAAATACAGTCACATTCTAAGGTACTGGGGATTAGGACTTAAACATATGAATTGTGGAGGATACGGTTCTGTCCAAAACAGTGCTATTTGTATTCATTACATGCCCTCTCCTCTTTCCTTTTCCTGATTAGATTGTGAAGTATTTGAAGACAGGGCCTTGTACAAATGGG
This sequence comes from Ceratotherium simum simum, assembly GCF_057802395.1. Taxonomy (NCBI): domain Eukaryota; kingdom Metazoa; phylum Chordata; class Mammalia; order Perissodactyla; family Rhinocerotidae; genus Ceratotherium; species Ceratotherium simum. The sequence goes on along the minus strand of NC_141900.1, from coordinate 71,317,898 downwards.
CTTATCAGGTCTTAGTATAATGCCTCATACATAGTAAATAGGCAATAAACATCTATCGAATTTAATTTTAATTAAATCAACTCTTCAAAAATTTAGTATAGTTATTAGACTTTTATGGAAAAATTATTGATGGCCAAAACATGTTACTTAAAATTTCTTTATGGATTTGGCCAAATGCTGCCAAGTAATTTATAAAACAGAGCATTGCCAGAATAATAAGTTACTCTTCTGTCTTTCTTCTTCCTTCAGACTTAAGTAATGCTCATCGTTCTATTGCATACATATCCTCTCTCATTTTTATAAACTCAAGGTGAAAACAGAAGTCAAGACAGAACTTAATACATCCACCTTCTAAATCCACACATGAATCTTCACTGCCTTTGGCAGTTACTCTCTGCATTCAGTTGGCAAATGTTAAATATTGCTCAGGTGTAAGAATCGAATTCATTCAACTCTCTGGGGCTAGTGACATCAAAGACCTTATCAGGAAGCCGTGCTACTCAGAATTAGATGTTCCTTGGGGCTATCTGAAGTTATCATTGGCTAGGTTAGGAAACTGGTAACTCTTATTTTGGGAACTTATGAGGTTCAAAGCATTTCTACCATCCTCCAATGTGTGGATTCCTGGATACTCTATCAAATATATGTCTAAATGTCAGAGCAGAATCTTTGTTGCTGCCCAAGAGAATACCTTGTTTAGCCCACAGCCTCTTCAGCACCCCACCTCTGTGTACATGCTTTATTGGGAAGGGTCTGGTTAAATAGCTCAACTTGACTAACAAGGTCCTGCCCTGCTGTCTGTTGATCTGATCTTCCATACGTTTAGAGTTGTCCTCATCAGCAGTTTGGAATATCAGTCTCTGGTGGCAGATTAGAGTGTCCCTTGAACCTTTTAGAGAAACAGCTTTTATCAGAAAACTGCCTGAGAGAAAGGGGCATTTAGTGTGCTTAAAGGACTTGTATCCATTCGCTCCTTGAGGTACCAGGTTCTTTTAGATTCCATTGACACCTCCCTGGAGCTGTACCTGAATATTATGCTCTTCTCTTGCTGAAGGCTGCATAAATGTCTTAGTCCCTTCAGACTGCTATAACAAAATACCGGAGGCTGAGTGGCTTATAAACAACAGAAATTCATTGTTCACAGTTGTGGAGGGTTGGAAGTCCAAGATCAAGACACTAGCAGATTTGGTGTCTGATAAGGGCCTGCATAAGGTTCACAGACGACTGTCTTCTTGCTGTGTCCTCACATGGTAGAAGGAAGCAAGGGCACTTTCTCAGGCCTGTTTTATAAGGGTACTAATCCCATTCATTAGGAGTCTACTCTCATGACCTAATCACCTCCTAATACTATCACCTTGAGGGGTAGCATTCAACAGATGAATTTCAGAGGGACACAAACATTTAGACTGTAGCAATTACCAACAAGTGGAATGTGTTGTGGAGTCTATTGTCCATTACATGCCTTCCCATCCTTCATATAACCCTAAAACTTCTTATAAGAAATTTCTTTTAGAATTTGGTGACTTTATGCCTTTGCTTCAAGGAAGCTTAGAACCAAATTATTATTTTTTGTGTGTGTGAGGAAGATCAGCCCTGAGCTAACATCCATGCCAATCCTCCTCTTTTTGCTGAGGAAGACCGGCCCTAAGCTAACATCTATTGCCAATCCTCCTCTTTTACCCTTTTTCTCCCCAAAGCCCCAGTAAATAGTTGTATATCATAGTCGCACAGCTTTCTAGTTGCTGTACGTGGGACGCCACCTCAGCATGGCTGGACAAGCGGTGCGTCGGTGTGCGCCCAGGATCCGAACCCCGGGCCACCAGTAGCAGAGTGCACGCACTTAACCGCTAAGCCACGGGGCCTGCCTCTTAGAACCAAATTTTAAACTTCGTCACGGTTATTCAAGTTAACTCATATAGTTACAATGTTTGCATTTTGATTTTGCTCTTGTGATGATTAAAAAATAATTTTAGATGATTATACACTAGTAATAAGTTGTAAAAGTAATACAAAGAGGTCCCTTGTATTCATTACCCAGTTTCCCTCATGGTGTCTACTTTTTTAAAATATACGTTTTATTTTAGAAGAGTTATAGATTTTCATGTTGATTTTTAAATTTGTTTCCCTAAGCTTATTGCTGTGTTCTTTACTGTGATTTTCTATGGCTTATTTAGAGAAAGGTTAAAAACAAATAAAAGCTGGTAAATGAAGAAAAATAACAGGTTTCTGTCATCTGTGAGTTCACCTAAACATGTTTCACATCATCTTCCAAGGTGACAGGGACTAGAAGTGTTTCTCCTTGGATGCAAGAGTAGAATAGTGTCCTCACTATAATCTTTGACATGTTTCTGATAATGGCCAGTATTTTCCTGCTTTTTAGTGATCCTAGCAGCATAATAAACTAATAGTCTTTAGGGGATCATCTAAAATGATGCTCTAATCCCTTTCTTGAGTCATAATAGTTATTCTTGAACCTGCCATCCCCCAATGTTACTGACCTCACTCTTGTTTGAGCCCATTTACTGCTTATTATTGATATCACATCATTCAGCTTTGATTAATTATATACTACCTTATATTTTCCCATCTGTTTTTTGATGTACTCTCCCCACCAGATCACAAGCATTTTGAAACTTCTGCCTAATACTTTTTAAAATTTTTTCTATATTCCTTAGCACAAATTTAAAACATAGGAGGTCGTTTGGATATTTTTCTTCTAAAAAGTGGTATTTTATACTTGTCCATTCTAAATTATTTTTATATTCCTTAAATTTTTTTTTTTTTTTTTAAATTTTTTCTATATTCCTTAGCACAAATTTAAAACATAGGAGGTCGTTTGGATATTTTTCTTCTAAAAAGTGGTATTTTATACTTGTCCATTCTAAATTATGCCATCCAGTATAGGGGGAAAAAGCAGATTTCTTCTGATGATTGATTCTCAGTTTGGTAGCAGCCAAGATTAGTTTTGGATTTTGGTGTTTCCCTTGCAATCACAGAGCCAAGTTTCACAAGCCATGGCCTACAATTATGTGCAAAGAGGCTGTAAAGGTTCTGCATTGGGAGTTTTTTTCCCCTTCCTCCTAAAGGGCCCTACTCTAATGATTAGTTTGCTAATGGAGAGAGCATGGCTGGTTAATGAGGCTTTCTATTTCAGTGGTGTACTTAAAAGTAATTCAGTAATAATTGCTGCATGTTATGATTCATATTCCAGAACACAAAATAGCAATAACACATCTGTTGTGAAAGTACTGTTATAAGATTGAGAGAGCATTAACCTACCTAACCCCTGTTCTCTAGTGACTACAATTGTAGGAAAAAATGCAGACTGAATTTCTCTGCAGAGCCTGCCCTGCAAACACTGGCCTCGGCAGGGATACGAGAGTTGAGAATGGGGTGCGGGAGCTAGGATTTGCTCTCCCTGTCGGGATAAAGCTCATGCTGGCAAGCGGCCCCTGAGGAGCTGGCCGTGTGGTGTCCTGAGGGATAGGCAGGACTGGGTCCCGGGTCTCAGAGAAGGGGATTGTTTAGGGCTGCTCTTAGGGCAAGAGCACTGATCGGTTTATCATTTTTTTTAATCCCATATAAATCATCTTTCACCAATCTACCCTCCCCCAAGACTGAACCTTTGGTTTTAAGGGCCGTGACCAAATATTCTGCAGCTCTGACTGACTCCTCCTGAGTAAGTAGGCCTCTTACCTTTGGGATTTCACTGGCTCCCAGGAGCCTGGGACTGGAACTAGAAAGGGAGGAGGGAGATGCTCTGAGTTTGTGGTTGTGACTTCCCTGGACTCACGTTCCCATTCATTTCTCAGTACCTCTGCACTCACAGTCTTATTAGACAAATTCCACCTGTTCTTACTTTCCACTTTGCTCTCCAAGTTTGGGGATTTTGATCTGAGAATTTAAAAGGCTATAATTATGGGCTATTTTTGTATAATATTGTGGGAAAAATGGGTATAATTCATAAGTTTAAAAAATGGAACTGTTTCATATAACTTGAGTTATATTTTGTAGATGTTGCGAGTGAGTTCTTTGTTGTCACAGGTAAACTCAGACATGTGCAGAGTCAGCATGACCAGAGGCAGAGGTCCAGGCATCTGTGGGTTTGCTTCTTTTCAATAAGAAGACTCTTTTAAAAAAATTAAACTTCTTATTTTATTAATAACTTAAAAAGTTTTATTAGTAGAGAGTAGCCAGAATTCTTAGAGGACTAATCCATTGTGTAAACGTTAATTTCCAATGCTCAAAGCGTTTACAATGCTTAAAGGTACTTTTCTAAGTATTTGGCATATATTAACTCAGTTATTCATCATGACACTCATAAGATAGGTACCTTTCCCAAGGCCACACAGCTAGAAAATGGCAGGGCTGGGATTTGAACTCTGACAGTTGCTCTGGAGTCTTTCCTCTTAACTACTATGCTTTGCCTACTTTCAAAATTCACAGTGTTTCTAGCTTTCTCTTTCTTCCTCACCCACTTATCAGTTTCTCAGACACTTGCTCAGTAATCTTACATTTATTGAGACAATTAATTAGATATTGTGGTTGAGTATATTTCCTCTCCTCAAAAACCCCAGCCTGGTAGTGGGAGACAGATACATAAACAGCCACAGAGTGAGGAGCATGCTACAGAAGGAGGTATAGCAAGAACTGTTTGGGAGGTTGAGAGGAGAAGGGAGAGATCCACTATGCCAGAGGAAGGTGGGGCATGTGAATCTCACAACGGGCATCAGCATTTAAAGGAAGGGCGAAGAAGGGCGGGGCAAAAAAGAGCTTAGGAAAAATTGGTCAGCGGGTATAAAATGTAGAAGGTTCAAGAATGAACTACAGATCTATTTGAGGATAAAAGGAGAAATGAGTGTATTTGCCAGTGTGGGAAAGGCAAAAAAATTATGGTTGGAAAGTGAGGTCGTGGAGTTAAAAAATACCTAAGGAGAAGGGTTCTGAGGGATTTCATTGTGTGAAAAATCATAACAACAATAAATATCAAATTCAACTGAGAGGACTGCTTCGAGAAGTTCGCACTGGGTCGTGTTTCTTTTAGGGCTGATTGGTAGCCTTTGTAATAAGCTATTTTATTGGTGCCATTTGTCTTTTGACATAAAAGTACTTGATGCTAAGCAACGGTCTGTAAAAATCAAGCCTCTCTTCTTTATAGCACATATTTCACCTCTCTGGGGACCAGAGCTATACGGTAGGCAGGGTCACTATTATCTTGATTCAGAAAACATTTTGAGGGATATATTATAGATGAGTTTCTTAACTAGCATGTGACATATATAGTAAATCAGCATGACCTTACACTGGGATAATGAAGCTGGATTTATACTGAGGGATTGTCTGCCTGTGATAAAATTGCTTGTTAATTCTGGGTAGATGACACTTTTTTTTTTTTGGTGGGTTGTTGACCATAATAATTCTCATCTTTAGAAGTGGTGCCAAAAGTGGAAATCTTCTCCCTGTGTGTGTCCCCCCACCCTATCCTTCTGTAACACACACCTGGATTCAGTTCCTAGGAGATGCTCACAGTAGATGAATGGCTATTCCATAGAAACTTCTCAGTGTTGGCTTGTTCACTTGGTTATTTAAGTCTGAATTCAAAGCTCCAAATTTGGAATATAAACCATTCTTTAAGGGTAAACTTTATTTTAAATGCTTTCCTAAGCCCTGATAACTTTTTGATGACATCTATATCTATCTATCTATCCATCCATCCATCCATCCATCCCAGTTTTACTTATACTATCTTTATATATATATATATTTTTATACACACACACACATATACACACATACTAGATAAATGGATAGATAAATATAGATAAAGATAGAAAGAGAGAGAGCTTTTGGTAATTACAATTTCTGACCTCATCTTTGCCTTTGGTAAACATTTGATTGTCTAGTATGTGCTGGGCCTTGAGGAAATGGGAATGAATATGGTATGGTTCTTGAATTCACTGAGCTCTGAGTCTAATGGGGGAGAAAGACGTGAACAAATAGTTCTAATGCACTCTGATATATGCAATCCTAGAAGTAGAGTGGGAGTCCAGAGGAGAGAAAAGCTACCTCTTTTTTGTGGAAAGGCTTTCTCGATTCATAGGGGTGAAGGTGGGGCCCTTGGGCTAAATCTTAAGAAAGAAGCCGGTCTTCAGGCAGGCTTGGTGGGGAGGATGGGATCTTCTCAGGCTTAGGTAAAAAATTGGAGCATCCAAGCCCACTTGCCTCTGCTGGAAGACAAATTGACTTTCAATAGCTGCTCTGTCTTCTTCCCAAAGGAATGGATAGCCTGGTTTACTGTATTAACTCAGCATCCAAAGCCGTGCGTATTCCACATTGAATCTCAGGGGAGTGCCAGATCTCAGATCTCAAAAGAGCAATCTCCCCGCTAACTTATCTTGGTGTAAAATTATGTGTAGGTATTCCTTGGTGATATCTAATTTTAACAATTGCCTTACATAGTTACTAATACTTGAATTGTAACTATATCAAAACATTATATGAAGTGCTCCATGCATAATGTAATATTCCTTATTCACAGTTGGAAGGAGGTATGATAGTTGGCATAGGTTTGAAACACAGCTCATTTTCATTGCCAGAATTTATTTTTGTTAAACTACTTCATGGAGTCTAAAAATAAAGATAATGATTGTAAAATTATAATAACCTAGAATTAAGAGGATAAAATACTGTTTGTGAGTTCTTGTTTTGCAAATATTTATCAGTGTTTAATTTGTGCAATAAATCCACGAAAACAAAACCTGTTCATTTTTTTAATTGATTTTTTTAATTTATTATATCTTACCTACAGTCATGTCAGTAGTAATATATTACTGGGCTCAAATACTACCTAATATATTTATAAGTATGAAAGAGGGGGTAGTTTCATCCATCTAGCTAGTTGTCTATTTAATTACCTCTATTACTTTTCTTTCTTTATACATGTATTATGGAGTTTCTGGGCCAACTTCATACCTGGTTGATTTGAAATAAAGTTATTCTGACTGATGTGTCTGTATGAGGCCTGTGAACCTAAAGGAAAATATTATTTATTCATGAATTCAGTCAACCAGTCTATCATTTTAATGAATGTCTGCTGTGTGCTATGATAGTTGCTTAGTAGTGAACAGAACTGTCACCCTCCCTGACCTCATAGAACTTACAGTGGAGTCTTGGGGACAAGCATTGAGTGAGTAAACAAACAAGTAAATACATAATTATCAATTGTGTCAAGGAATACAATGAACTATTTTTCCTGTTAAAGGGACTAAGGGGCTACTGTTAAAGAGAGGCATGTGTGTGGAGGGTCCTACTGTAGGTATGGTTATCAAGGCTGGTGGACTATTATTTATTGCCTTTCTAGGCTGTAAATGGTGATCATAAGTTTTAGGAATTTAAATCTCTTCTGCAATTTTTCTTTTTAGGTGTTGTAAAAGTGTTTCTTGGATTATTTACCATATTATATATATCTCATGCACACAATTTGGAATAAGATATATATGATTAATAAAACTATTCACTGCTGAAGAAAATTTTATATATATAATTTAATTATAAAACAGATATAATTTATAAAATGAAAAAATATGGTTTCATTTAGCAGTGAATAGTTTATTTTTAGAGAATTTGAACAGAGGGATGTGGATTATCATTGTATTTTTTAGTGCTTATGACTTTTCATTTTGGCATTTACTCACATTTAAGCCATTTCTAATAATTGTGCAGTATGGAAACATTTGAGACACAAGGGGAAAGAGAAGGCAAGCATTTCCTGAAAGAGCAACTATTTGGATATAACATTTGAAACCTTGGCTATATAACAGATTTTCAGAGCTGAAATGCACAGCGAAATCCCTTGAATTCCACCAAGGAATTTCAGCTTCCTATGGGCAAACCTCTGGTGTCCTAAACTCTGTTAGGAGTGAGAGTTAACTCTGGCGTTCTGACATTCAGCATTCCCTCCTGTGTCTCAGCCTAATGATGGGAAAGTCATTAATAAGTTGTTCTCAGCTTAGGTGGTACTGACTGGCTTTGAATTCATAGGCCCAGAACCTTTTAAAAGTTCTGTCTATATGTTCACCTGTGTGATCACTACAAACAATACTGATCAGAATAGCAAAAGTATGACTAAGCATGTTGCTATAAAAATAATGTTCAAAACATATGTTTAGTCTACAGAAGGCCCCTGGAGCAACCTGAATCCTTCTCAGCTCTTTACCTAGAGCTTTTTAAATCTTCTTTTTTTTTTTGTGAGGAAGCTCAGCCCTGAGCTAACATCCATGCCAATCCTCCTCTTTTTGCTGGGGAAGACTGGCCCTGGGCTAACATCCGTGGCCACCTTCCTCCACTTTATGTGGGATGCCGCCACAGCATGGCCTGACAAGCGGTGCATCGGTGCACGCCCAGGATCTGAACCTGGGCCGCCAGCAGCGGAGCACGCACTTAACCGTTACACCACGGGGCCGACCCTGCCTAGAGCTTTGTAAACCTTTCAGTGTGTTCAGACTTTCCCTGAGATCTGGAACCAATCCTTTTCCTAGTCAAAGAAGTTTAAGAATCCGTAATTTGATGGTTTAGTGGCTTAGTACCAGTACTTTCCTACTACTTGTTCTCTTCTGATTGGTTACTCCCGTTCTGTTGACTCAACGTCTTCTCTTTTCCTTTGGATGAGAGTTGGCTATAATTGTGGTCGTCAGGTCCTGTGTTCCATTCTGGTGTCCTGCCTCTCTGTGCTCTGTCTGATATGCATTCCATTTATTCTGTATCACCATCCTGCTCTCTATGGTTAGACCCCACAGGGCCTGAAATCCTGTCCCTGAGCTCCTGCCACTCTGCCTCTCTTAGACTATTTACTTTTCTGTTGCGATACCAGTTGACTTTCTGTTCCTGCGTTCCCCAGTGCTGTGTCCTGTGGTCCACCGCTAGAATGTGCAGTTGCCCATCTCCTTGCTGGTTTGGCGTGTGTCTGTCTTGATCTTCTCTCTGGGTCCTTTACGATACAGCTACATCTTGGTCTTTTGGTCCGGCCAGCACCAAATCTCATTCATTCTGGATTACCTCATTGACATTTAACATTATCTCAGCTGCTGGGTGGAATTCAGAGGCATTAGACTTCTTTTTGGCTGAACAAACATTTATTGAGCACCAACTGTGTATGTCACAACTTTGTGTTGTGACAGAGAGATGAATGAGAGCTGATTCCAATTTCTAGAGCCACATAATCAGTTGAGAACAAAGTAAAATTACTACACGATACATAATGAAAAAAAAAATGGCCTAAAAAAATTACACACACACACACACGCACACACGATTTTATGTATTTGTAGAACTTGCTTTGAAGAAACCTAATCTACAATTCTGGATACACCTAAATTCATGAAACGTGCTTATTTAATCTTCTTAAGGGAATTTGGTGAAATGTTTTTGTTTCATGGCTTGTTTCTTAAAATTTCTTGGTTTTACTTTGTCCCTGTCTATATCAATGAACTTCATAAAAGTATTTCAAATTAACATGCATGTTTTAGAAAGAATGAAGCCATTTGTTGATGGAGTTATCACTAACGATTAAGAGAAAGAAGACTTCTGTGATATGTTGCTGAATTCTCTATCCAAAGGATTCATAGAGCCAAATAACTTCAAGAAATGTCATGGGTCACTTAATTACATATTCTCTCTCTTAATAGATTGAAACTTTGGGGTTTGACTCCCTTTTGTGTCCTATTCACCATTTCTCTGATTTTAAAGTAAATCTAATATCTAATGTCTTATAACAATTGAAATCCCTTACCCTCCCCCGTTTCTTCCCTGTTAGCCTTTTATTTTCCTTTAATAACTGCACGTTTCTATTCATTCCTTGATGCTTCAACATTACCCTCTTAACTCATTGTATTGCCTTTCTTTGACTCCAACTTGTCCATGTTCTACGTAAAATAAAGATTCCTAAATTCAGCCCTATACCACTGAAAGTCTGATCAGTGTAAGTAAAGGGACTTTTTCAGGATTGCAAATTATTCTTTTGCTGTACAAAAGTTCACAATCAAGTCCCTATTTTGATCATGGAAATACACTGTTAAGAGTTGGTCAGTTTTCAGTTTCAGAACTTTCTTTGTTGCTGATACCGTCATTTTCTATCTATATTTTTTATCCATATGTATACGTCCTATTTTAATAGACAGTTGTCATGGTCTGTCTTTCAAGTTAGCTACAACTAAGCTGGTGTAATTTGAAAAGTATCCTTTTCTAAGTTGCAGTACAGATAAAGGCTAGAGATTCCCCCGTGTAAACTCAAAATCTTTGGAAGATGTTTTGACCTAAAACTATCTCCATTTGATAAGACTGTCACTAGGGAAGGAATGGGCCTTGCTGAAATGCAGCTCTATTTTTCATATTCCCTTTTCATCTGTAGAGGTTGTCACTGTGTCACAAAAGAAAATTCGCTGTGGCTTATCCCTGAGCCCTGACCCTATATCATTGCATTTTTTCCCCTTTTGATGACTATTAATTTAACCTATGACAGACCTACATTATTGAGGTAAGGAGGATATTATTTTAGTGGTATTAATGAATTATAAATTTTTTTTAAAGAGAAAAATGGCATGAATATGGATCCGTTTTTTTGTTCTAAATTTTCAATAGATTCTGTTGTTTTTTTTTTTTTAAAGACAAGCTTTATAAAACTAACTTCATATTAGATGGGTATAGAACATTCTCTTCCTTAAAAATTAGAATTAAAATCACTGGGTTTTGGGGCCGGCCCGGTGGCACAAGGGGTTAAGTGCGCACGCTCCGCTGCGCTGGCCCAGGGTTCGCAGGTTCTGATCCCAGGCGTGCACCGACGCACCGCTTGTTAAGCCATGCTGTGGCGGCATCCCATATAAAGTAGAGGAAGATGGCCACGGATGTTAGCTCAGGGCCAATCTTCCTCAAGAAAAAAGGGGAGGATTGGCATCAGATGTTAGCTCAGGGCTAGTCCTCCTCACACACACAAAAAAATAAATCACTGGTTTTTTTTGCACTAGTCTCTGAGGTGATATGTTACAGTAATAGGAGTTTCCTTACAGAAAGGAAGTTTTGCTTATACAGCGTTTCTCATTTAAAGAAACAACATCTTTGCTGACTACCAGCTCTACTGTAGGAATGTTTTAAAACTGGAAAACAGACTGACTTCTTAGAGTTGTTGGCTCACATGAATCAGTCAGGGGAGTAGTCATCGTTAGATTCCAAAATGGTCATATTAATAAATTGTTTTTTCCTCCTGAAACGTGTGATGATGACTTTTAATTTAATCTGCGATATTAAGTAGTAGATTATTTTTGTGAAGAGTATATTAACTATGGTTTGTAGACTAGCTTAAATGATACTTTTTGGTTTTTTTTTTTTGGTGAAGAAGATTAACCCTGAGCTAACATCTGTTGCCAGTCTTCCTCTTTTTGCTTGGGGAAGATTGTCCCCGAGCCAACATCCATACCAGTCCTCTATTTTGTATATGGGATGCCGCCACAGCAGGGCTTGATGAGCGGTGTGTAGGTTCGTGCCCAGGATCTGAACCCATGAACCCTGGGCCGCCGAAGTGGAGCGTGAACTCAACTACTATGCCGCTGGGCCGGCCCCTTAAATGATACTTTTAACAAGTTAGTTGCCTGAGAGACTTAATTACAGTGTTAAGAACAGTGATTTGTGGGGAGTGGGAGGTGGGGGGGGGCACCGAGAGAGGGCACATATGGTAGGAACCACTTCATGTTTATTTGTGATTAGGTGACCATTAAGCAATTCCTGGGCAATATTGTACCCACTGTGTCCTTTGAAGCAACAGTGAACTCTCTGCCTATTTAAGAATGCAGTCACATGCTTCACCATGTTTGAGTTTCTTTTATCCCTTCTGATACAGTTATCTCCACATAGGCCCAAATCTGCTGTAATAATGCCAATATGGGAAAGTTAGAAAAACGTGTTAATCTGGAGTTTGATTCCTCATGACCCTTTGAGTTTCTAGGCTGGTGGGGATTTCAGTATTCTGTTCCCACTCTCGCAAATGCTCCCTGAGAGAGCAGCCCCTCTCTGAGATCCTGAGGCGTGCAGGGGTGTAATTGACTGGTGCCCAGAGCCTGCTGCCTGTGCTTTTTCTTCCTTCTTCTTGAGGAAGGAGGACAGTGCAATTCCAAAGCTGGAATAGTGATTATGGCTTTCTGATCTATGGCTGCCTGTTGGGCATGTTAAACAAGGAAAGGAAGAGAAGTTTAATGCAAATCACAGTCTCTTTGAGGCAGGGTCATCTTGAGCTGTTTCACACTGCAATAGCCTTTGGAGAAGCTGTTTTTCACTTCAGTGCATTTAGACGTGGTTTTGCAGACACTTGATGCTCTGGGCCCAAAGTCCTTGTGCCGGTGCAAGGACAGGCTGGAGCCCAGGTTCTCCTTGTTCAGGTAGAGAGAGGCTGTCACTCCCTTGGCAAGGGTTCTTTGATCCTTGACATCAAAAGTGTGTGTGTCAGATCTGCAGGGCGCTGTTTTGTGGACATATAATTGAATTTCAACGACTTCATCTGTTGGAAAGTGTAGGTAAAAATATCTCATAGAGTTGCTGAGGGATTAAAAAGTAAAATGTGAAAACCCCGAAAATAGTGCTTAGTACATGGTAGGTGCTCAATGAATGTTCATTTATCTCCTCACAGTTGACAGACCAGTGTGGCAAATGTACTCTGTGGTGGATGAACATGACATAGAATGTGAATATTGACAGTGTGTTAGGCTAGAAGTGGTTCATGCCAATACCTGGCATCTTCATTTATTAAACGAAGTTACTGTCCGACTAGCATCGGTGAGGATGTGGGGTGTTAGCAGAGCTGAAAGCAGGCTGGGCTCTATTAATGACACACAGAATCCTCCAGGACTTTGCAGAGTGCTCACCTGCATGTTTGGTTATTTTGTGAGTCAGGGAGAGCATCCCACCTAGGAGGGAATGCAGTGCGGCTTGTTGATGTGATCAAAAGTGGGTAAAGATGAGGCTGATTAGGTTGCTCTGATGATGCTCAGAAGGAGAAAACAAGCTGATGAAATGAACTTTAGAGGTTGGACGCTTTTCAGTTCTTGATGCCTTCACAAGGTGCAGGAAAGATTCTGGGTGTCAGTTATGGACCGCTAGTCATTTCAAATCTCAGGAGCATATATGTTATTAACGGGGGGCATCAATGAGTAGAGCCACCTTCCCCAGGTGAGGAAAGACCTGAGAAATGTCCTTTCGAATCTCTTTTGCTCTTTTCCGGGCTGTGGCATTGCTGGGTGTGGTGATTACTTATTGATCATACAGAACACAGGTTTTCTTCAATTCAGGCAAACGTTAATTTATAGCTCTGGAAAAGTTATTGATCTCTGGTTTTAAAGATTGACCTTCTAGAGCAGCCCTGTCCAACAGGAATAAAATGTGAGTCACACGTATTTTAAATTTTCTAGTAGCCACACTAAAAAGAAGTTTAAAAAGTAATAAAAGTAAAATAAAATGGTGAAATTAATTCTGATAATATTTTATTTAACCCAATATGTCCAAAATATTATCATTTCAATATGAAACAATGTAAAAATTATTGTTACTCTATATTCTTTTTTTAGAATCAAGTCTTCAAAGTCCAGTGTGTCTCTTATATTGACAATGTATAATCACAAGCACTATTGAGCACTTGCTACATGCCAAGCATCATTGTAAGCTCTTTAAATGGGTTGACTTAGTTACTCCTTTCAGTTATTGTTCCTAATTTATAGATAAGGAAACTGAGACACAGACAGGTTAAGGAATTTTCCTAAAGTCACAGAGCAGCTAAGTGGCGGAGCTAGGATACAGACTCAGGCAGTCCAGCTGCAGAATGTGTGATGTTAACCAACAGCCTGTCCTGCCTCAGTGAACACGATCCTTCAAGGTAGGGAACTGAATGAGTGGAAACTTGCCAGTGAAAAGAGAGATCAGTGCTGGAGACTGACATCATCTAAACTGGCACCGTGGAATGTAAAAAGTGAAATAGTTGACCACAGCCTTGGTGTGGTGAGCTGCCCTGTCTGTGCCACAAAATGTAGAACTGAGACTCCTGAGGGTTTCCTCCTTAGTTTTCTGACTTTTCTTCCTTCTTACCCATGGTTTAGCATGCAGTGTTACTCATTAAAATCCTGTCTTTTCCTGATTTTTCTCTCCGGGGGTAGGGGTGGGGAGTGGTGGGGAGTGGTAGTGGTGGTGGAATGTTCCAGTCCTCCCGTGTGCTTTTGCTTTCCTGCTCCTGGTGCTACTGACCATGTGAACTGTGACAAAGCCCCATTCTAATCTTTGGATACTGTTTAATTCTCCTGCGTGTGTTTCACAGTTAACATTTAATGAGCCTGGGCAGGATAGCCTTGGTTCAGTGTAAATCCTGTCAGGATCAGTTAGATATGTCTTTGGAGTTGAGTTTTATTGACGTTTACATGCCAAAGTTGATTTGGGAAATTGCCTCTGTTACCACATCCTTATTTCTGACCCTAATGGGGAAGCTGACATTTGCCAGATTTTTAGCAAACACTATTTCAACAAGAGGGACCTGTGTCTTTTACACTTCTGTATCCCACAGCTTTGGGTTTTGACTGGTAAGGAGAAAGTAGGGACTCAATGAATATTTATTGAATGAATGAATTTTAGTGCTTTCCATTATAATTTTTAAAAAAAATTTCTGTTTCATTGACTTATAAGAAAACACAACCTCTCCCAAACTTAGTTACTTAATATAAACTATAATTTTAAAAATAAAGACAAACAAAAGAGACAGACGTTAAATGAAACATTACTAAACATATCTAAAAGAGCATTAGTTAGGGTTCGTTTTTCTTGATTTTTCTTTCTGCCTTATTTTATTATGGAAATTTGAACACAAATGTATACAAAGGTAGTATAGTATATTTCCATGTATCTTCTGAACTTCAAGAACATCCACATTTTGCCAACCTTATTTGTCCAACACCATGTCCTTCCTTTTTTCTGTTTCTGGAGTATTTTAAGGCAAATCCTAGACACTATGTCATTTTACCTCAAAATTCTTCAATATACATTTCTGAGTTCTAACTGAAAAGGACTATTTTTTAAAACAAGTTATCATTTTACCATCACACCTAATATAATGAACAATCATTTCAAGACTTATTTCCGGTGACTTCAACGTATGTTTTTATTGTTGTTCTCCCCGTCTGTCCCAATTCAGGATCTAAACAAAGTCCACATTTTGCAGTGGTTATTGGGCCGCTTACGTTGTTTATTCTATTATTGTCCTTCCTTCCCCTGCTGCTCGGGTTTTTTCCCTTCATGCCATTGACTTGTTGACGAAATAAGCTCATTTGTAGGTTCACGTGCGCCATGTTGTGGATTTGGCTGATGGCTTTCTCATGGTGTATGTTATCCTTTCACTTGTTCCTCTATAACCTGTATTGTCTGTAAATTGAGTATTAGATCTGGAGATGTGATTAGATTCAGGCTTCTTTGTTTATTTACTTGTTTTGGCAAAAATATCTCGTAGGTGGTGCTGTGTGCTTTTCACCTTCCTTCAACAAGGACGTGGTGTCTCTTTCAGTGGCGCTACTGAAGATACATGGGTCAGGGATTTCAGATGCTGTCAGCCTGATCCTATTACGTATAAAGTTCCCCATCAACCTCTCCCTTGATGGATTTAGTATCCATTGGTGATCACTGCCTCGATCCATGCTTTGCAGTTTGAACGGGAAACACAAGATAAATGCTCGATTCTTTCTCCATATTTATGAATTTTTGGAGTAATAAATTTGTGTCCTTACAACCTCCAGTAAGAAGTAATTAACTTGTTCCCATAAGTATTATTATGAACTCCTGCGTTATCATACATGGCTATCTTTCAATTCATTGCAGTCATTATTCTTTTTGCTCAAATTGCCCTATCTTACGCCACTTTGACCCCTGTGCTTTTTGACACAGCCTGATCAGTCTTTGGTCAGCTGTGGATTTTTAATCTCTAATCTTGTTTACTGATTTCTGAAGAGTATTTGAAATTGCTCTGTGGGCATCCTGACCCTTTGATTACAAGTTAGCATTTGGGGGCTGAGGGTAAGCGATGAAGTATTTCTCCAAATGTTACCATGTTAGATCTCTTCTTCAATTTGAGGAGAAAAGATCAGAAGATAGCTTTGTGGTAAGATCTACCTGGCAGGTTCTGATATTAAAATGAAGCTCCTGGAACTGTTTTCTCATCGTGTAGGATACGGGTAAGAGTGTTGGTCAGAAATAAGACAGCCTGGCTCCAAATCCCTGCCTGACCACTTCCTAGCTCTACGGCTTGGCCAAGTTACTCACACTCTTTACATTTTAGTTTTTGTATTCTCTAAAGTGCCGATGGTAATAACACATACCTCTTAGGGTGGCTGTGTGATTCACTTGAAGTGGTAACAGTAAAACACCCAGCACAAAGCCTGCCGCACATGGGAAGGGTTCAGTAGGTGGTGGCATAAAAATGGTACCAAGTCATGGCCCTGTGATTTGGCATTAAGTCTGAATCTGTTACTTCACTCTGTGCAGCCATGAAAGGGGAATTTTTCTAAGAAAACAGGGATTTTCTTTCATTTTCATTATTCAGGTCTTGAAATTTTCTGCATTGGTTTATTTGTGGGACCTGAAAAAAACATTTTCTCAGCCCACAGCATCATGTGACTGTTTCTTATTGCTAGTCAGCAGTGTGAAACCTCAGATGAAAGTATATTAACCCAGGGTCTGGGACGACTGTTCAGCTAAGCTAAGCAGACTTTATTTAAAGAAAGTGCTTGTTCTCTTTTTCTGGACACAAAACTCATAAGAACTATGCATCACGCTGTTAAGTAGTAGCTTTGGGATGCTTTCCATATGAATGAATTTTCCAGGCAGTTGAAAGTTACTCTCTTCAAATGCTAGACTTTAAAAAATTTTTATAGCTTCTGATAAGAATTTTACTAAAAATGTAACTGCCTTAAGCAGAGGCAGTTTAAACATCTCTTAACCTTTTCTTTATGACTCCATCAGTCAGCTATTGCTATGTAACAAACAATCCCACAACTCAGTGGCTTAAAATAATTTTCATTCATTCTCATTCTGCAGGATGCTGATTGGCTAGTGGTGTTCTAGGCCATGTTGCAGGCCTATCTGTGCCTGGGTCTTCACTGTGGCTTAGGCTTAGGTCTCTTCCATAAGTGTTTATTTTGGAGTCCAATGTGAAGGGGCAGCAAACCAAGGAAAGCTTTTCTGATGGTGATGGCAGAGATACAGAAAGGCTAGCCCAACTGAACAAGCATAGTTCAAAACTCTACTTGCATCACATTTGACTTCACTCCATTGGTCAAAGTAAGTCAATTACTGAGCCTAACATCAGTGGAGCAGGGAAATATACTTCTTCCATGAAGGTGGGGAGGGAAAATGTTTGCCAAACAGTAATCTAATTTATCATAATAACCAGGATCATTGGTATGATTATCTAATATGATTTTATGTTATATACAGTTATTATTTGTACCTTTTATAACCCTGCCCTTAATCCTACTTTTCAACTTGCTCATTCTTTAGCACAGATAACCAAGTCTTTTAAGAATCATGTTTAGGAAGGGTAGATAAATTCTATCTGAAGATTTAAGGACTTCTTCTGGGTAGTGAATCTTTTTCATGGATATCTTGGATACTCTGTAGCCTCTCCCTTCACTTTTCTCTACACAGTTAGTTCCAAAAAGAATCCGTGATTATTGCCAGAAATTTGACTTCTGGGAGCAAGGAGTTAACTCAGTAGGTAAAGGTAAACCTCTAGGAAACAGAGGTTAATTCATTTTGTTCCAGTAACTGGGTCATGCACTAAACTCGTAACTCTAGATTTTCAGATTCTCATCTTGTATCTTCAGCCAGCTGACAGAACAACCAGGGGCGAATTGCCTAACCTCTGGGTGTGTGTAAATGAAACTAGTGCGGATGATAGATGTGAAAACCTGAGGCAATTGTGTTGGTATTCACATATCAAATAAAATTATTTTCAACTACTTTAAAATCATATTAATGTAAAATTCTCCTAGTTCTTAATTCGCAATCACTCTGCTTAAGCTGCACTGAAATTTACCTTAGTGCAGTCGATGGAGAAAGGGCTTATTAAAGGGATTAATGTTATGAATCCACTGAAAAAAGTACATTAGAAAAATTAGAACATTTATTTGGGGGTATAATTAATGCTAATTATAATTGGTGCTGATTTCAAGTATGGTTAATCTGTTCACACAGCAGACCCAATGGACTTTAAATTGACAATCTCCATAATGAATTAGAAGTAATAAAATGGTTTTTATTTAAATATGTTCCACAATAAATGATATTTTCTTAATTCAAAATTTATTTCTAACTAAATCACATGGGTGGAATTTTACCGTGTTTACAAAATTACATGTTTTTCAGATGCATGAAAAGCACTACAATCTCAGATAGTTGTTTTTGATATGAAATGTCTCAGCCAGGGATGTGGTGGTTAGTATTTTTCTCTCCCTTCTCTTTTTTCATATAAAGCCTTAAATGTAGTAAATATAATGGAATCTAAGTAGGAGAGAGAGGTGAAATTGCCACTATCTGTAGATGCTCTCCCATCTCCATTAGTTAAGAGTTTAACAATACATTGTCTGTAGGCTTTTCCAGTTTCTTACAGGAAGTAAAAAGAATTTTGTAAGAAACTACAATTATGATGTTTGATTCAATGGGAAATCCCAGCCTGCTGACGAGTTTGCAATCCTATCATCCCCCAGTAGAGGGGAAAAAAAAGGTAGATTTTGTACCTCAGAAACCACCACTCCTATTTCTAACCATTCTTCTTTTCTCTTTGACTTTCCTGTGCAATTACCAACTCCCTACCTGGTGTGTTCTCAGTCTTCCAGAACCACAGATGAGAGTGTGGTGGTGGCTGTTATTTCCACTACTGACATTACTATAATTTATGAGAATTTCAGGGTAAAATATTATATATTTGAAATCTCATAAAGCATCGTTTCATTAGCATAGATTTTTCTCTCACCCCAGTCGTGACATAGGTTTTTTTAAAAGAAGTTTTTCGTATTTCAATATTTCATTATTACTTCTACTTCTGTTTATTGAGTGTTTATTCCATTCCAAGCACTGTACTAAGAACTCTGCGTGTCTAATCTCATTTAATTTCCACAGCTCTCTATGATAGGTGCTCTTATAGCATCCATTTGATGCATGAGGATTCTGAGGCCCAGAGAGAGTCAGCAACTTGCCTAGTATGTCACATGGCTGGTAAGAGGCAGAGCAGGGCTCCAACCCAAGTCTGTCTCCTTGTAGAACCTGTACTCATGAGCACTATGCTCTATGCTCCATTACTCTGTGATCCACCTCCTTTGGTCTTGACATTTTGGAATCTATCACCGTAGGTAGTTTTTCCCTCTTTTCGTTCTTGAGTTCCAAGTTCAGTTACCATCTTTCTTTTTGGTTCCTTAAAGAGATAGCCATTAATGAATCATTTAATTTAATAAACATGTATTAAACATCAGCTGTATGAGGAGTACTGTGTTAGTGTCTGGAGTATCTGTTTGTTTCTATTACAGTCTACAAAGCATTTGAGGTAGCTGATAAAATACATAAAATAAGAAAGAGATATAGTCTCAAAGACCATCAAGATATAATGACTTCCCTCAAAGGGGCTATCTAGAAGGGTCCCACTTGAGGTCATTCTTCCATGTTCTTTACTTGTCTACCTGGTCTGTTCTGCAGGACATAATGAATATTCCTGTGGGCACTTTCCATCTCAGACTTCCCTAGAGGGCTCTGCCCTCATGTTGCGCCCTGGATTCAAGCCATCCTGATTCATGACCACGATGACCATATCTCCTAAAGATTTTGTAATGTCCAGAATATTTTCACATGGATTGTCTTGTTTGTTCTCTACCACCCTGAGAAGTAGCAGTCATATGGAAACTGAGTCATGTAATACAGCTTGCCCACGTTCTGCGAAGCTCCTCCAAACCTCACTGCTTCCCTGAATTGTCCAGTGGACTTGCATTCCTCTCTGACTTGGGGTTCCTTCTTCTTGTTTCGGTTCTTCTTTCATAGACTTTTTGCAGTGCCTTCACTCCCTTTCACGTCTCAGCATTTTTGTTACTGGCTTTACCCTTGTAAAGCAACCTCCTGAGATGGCAACCTCCCATCCGCACCCTATGGGCTACTTGGCAGACCCTCCAAAAACGTACCTCAGCAGTCATTTGTGTCCTTTTAAAATTTCTTTTATGTTGTTGAACAACAGCTAAAACAGTTATTTAAATCTAAATTAAATCTTAAAACAGTTAAAGATTTAGTTCTTAAATCTATCTCAGTCCTCACACCCCACAAGTCACACAACATAAGTTTTTAATGACATAAACGTTGCTGAAACATCAAGATCTCTTACTGTCTCCAGTTACTAGGTTAAAGTATACAGGTGATGGTGGCCGTATTTGTAGAGCCTAACAAAAGAGACAAAAGATGTGTTCTTTGACAGTGGTCATCTCAAATAGTTGGGTACACTGGTTATGTAAATATTCACTGAAACAGAGAAACTGTGTTATCTGGGCCTAACAGAGGTGAAAACAAAAGTCTACCATAAGGTCTGTCTTCCTTTAGCCAAATGGGAAGTGATGTTCCTACAAGTTGCTACAAATACATGGCTGATCATAACCTCTTCTTGAGCAATTTAAGTGGGCACAGGAAATCTTAGATATGACTAAAGGATGTGTCAGGGAGGAAAAATTTCTGAAATGTTGTTTAAACAAAAAGTGGCAGATGCGTAACATTTCCCCATTGATGTTAGAAAACATCCTAAACGAAAAAGGATTTTCAAAAAATTTATTAAAAGAAAAACATTTTCAGTTACTTTGAGTTTTGTTAACATTTACCCTTTTAAGTAGAGTTGCAAGATTTAGCAAATAAAAGTAGAGGGTACCAGTTAAATTTTAATTTCAGGTACACAACAAATTTTTTTTTTTTTTTAGTATAAGTATGCAATGTTTGGATTATACTTATACTAAAAACTTGTTATTTTTCTGAAATCTATATTTAGCTGGGTGTCTTGTTTTGTATCTGGAAAGCCTACTTTTAAGAAAATTTAATGATTCATATTTAGGTAATAGGTAAGTTAAGAGTATTTATTGTTTTTTAAATGTAAATAATGTGTACAAAAGCAATTGCTCTAACTTTAGCTCTTCTGGTAGAAATTTAATTACAATTAGCTAAGAAAGCATAGGGGTTTAAAAGCCGACCTATAGGAAGTCACTGCAAGTAGATTAAATTACAAATGGAGATACGGAATCCCAGAAATAGGAAAGTAGTGTTTATAGTTAATATTCAGTCAGTATCCGTTTTCCTTTAACTTTTCCCCATTGCTCCTAATTCTGCCCTCTAGAGGCTACGGAAAATAATGAAGATGATGTTATTAATGATAACCAGCCCTTGCTGAGATCAGTTATGTGCTAGGCACTGTTCTAGTGTTTGTTTTAATTTATTTGATCTTCACAACAGCCTTATGAGACAGGTGCTTTATGATTTCTGTTTTACCAATTAGTAAACTAGAGCACAGAGAAGTTAATTAGCTTAACCAAGGCCCCACCTCTCTGTCAACTCTTGAAGTATTTTCTTTTGTAGTTTTAAAGTTCCCATTTCCTTCTGTTGTTCCTTATAAGACAGAGTCTCTAGACCCTTTTCTGGCTTGTTCAGAACAAATTCTGAGCTTGCTGTGGTTTGTCAATGCCCTGGTATATATTACGACCAAAATTTAAAAGTCTGCTTCACATGTAATATAACTTATAAGCAGGGTACAGTGGGATTTTTAATGGCTTTTGTACTGGCTGCCGTACTTCTACTCATGGCCCAAGGATTAAATGAGTTTTTATTTTTTTTTTTGATGGTGAATATACTTCCACATAACACAGTTGACTTAGACTGAACTTTTAGTCAAGTAAAACTTCTAGGTTCTTTATCTACACAAAATGCAAGTAAGCCAAGTCTCCCTTAGTTTCTACACACGCAGTTTTTGTTTTTAACAAGTGTGCAGGAATTCACTTATTTTTGTATAGTTTTTGGAAAGTGTTTTGTTTTACCTCACTCTTTCTGCCTGGTAGCATGTCATATAATGCTTTATAATATTTCACAATGGTAGTAATGGTATGTGTTTAGAACAGAAACTCAGACTCCGTGGGAAAGCACAAGTATGAGTGTGTGAGCTCCTCCTGTGTGCTTCCTTTACCTGGACGTTCTATAGCCTCTGCCTGTCTTCCCAGTTGGCTTAAGCAGACATACAATGGGTTGATATCAGTGTGTATATACTATTTGACCATCTTGTCTTTGGGAAAGAAGGTTGGAGCTCTCTTACGCATTTTTTCTCCCTTGTAGCTTGACAACCTCTTAAATCCCCTTCCTTTAATAATCCACAACAATCTTGCCTAGTCAGATATATTATCCCTAATATAATATTAATTATATTTAATATAATTAATGATTAATAATAATCACCCTGTCATTCTGTGCCTTGCTTGCAGCTGTAAAGTTTCTCCCAAAATGACTGTTACTCATAGTACTTTGTTCTTAGAAATCAAAGTAGGAGAGAGTTAATAATAGAAAGAAGTATTTACCTGGGGAATTGTAGACTGTTTCTATTTCCTGTAAGAAAATATGACAGCTCTTGAGGTATTAGATCTAGCTGGGGGTAGAATATATTGAGAGAAACGGGGCAGAATGTGAGACAGAGCACTTCTTGTTTGTTTTTAAGTAAAGCTCAGATTTAGATGTCGACTAATTAAGCATATTCTAACATCTTTAAAAAAAATAGGAGAGATAAAATCATATTCATATACCTGTTAGCCATAAAATTTTAAGAATTTAATAAATTTATGTATCTTGAGTTGGTCCATCTATCAATATACCATTTAGTAGAGAACAATTTTCTGTATTTGTCAACATCATTAACAATTAGTGGAACATCTTTGTAAATGTGTTCAGTAGATATAATAGTCAGAATTTCAGTCACTTTTGGCCTGAACTTTTTAATGAATACCCACAACAAAGTAATTAGTGTTTATCGTTATGCTCTTTCTGGGACTGCTTTGACATTTCTTAGCTACCTTTTATAAATTAAGTTTATTGATTATAGTTTTTATTTCCCAAAGATATTAAAATGAATAATATTTTATAAATATTTGAGAGTATTATAGAGAAACTTATAAGTATTACTCGTTGTTTTCCAGTATCAACATTCAGCCTAAAATCTTGCAATGATATTGCAGACAAATAACTGGTATGTTAAAAAATACACACACAGGGGCTGGCCTGTAGAGCAGTGGTTTAGTGCACGTGCTCCACTTTGGAGGCCCAGGGTTTGCAGGTTCGGATCCCGGGTGCACGCCGACGCACCGCTTGTCAAGCCATGCTGTGGTGGCGTCTAGTATAAAGTAGAAGAAGATGGGCATGAATGTTAGCCCAGGGCCAATTTTCCTCAGCAAAAATGAAGAGGATTGGCATTGGATGTTAGCTCTGGGCTAATCTTCCTCACCAAAATATATATATGTATATATTTTTATACTATAGGAAGTATAATGGAAAAAGTGTTCTAATATGGTTTCCTTTTGTTTTATTTCTTTTTCCCATCTTGTAGATGTAAATATTGTTCCATTTTTGTCTTTTGTGTTCACAAGGAGCCCAAGTATGTTGCATTTTTGCTAATAGGATATTTGGCTAGCTTCTGTAGCATTTTCCTTTTTGGAGAGTTTAACTTACTTTGTGATCATCCACACTGGGGAGGATGGCAGGCAGATTTATCCCAAAGGTTGCTTTCATCAGAAAAGAGTACTGCTTTTGGATTTTGAACTTCTGCCTGCTGACAGACGTTAATCTTATTTGTTGAATATCGGTTGGCGTTCAATGGCTCTTTTCTTGTCCTCTTCACTTTTCTCTCCTTTTCTCCCATTTTGGCTTCACATTGAATAAAATCAAACATGTCTAGCTACTGTACTACACGCCTTGCCATTTATGTGTAACAGATCTCTTGGAGAAAAGAATCTCCAAACTATACTATCTTTGTTTTATGCTGTTGTAGAATACTTGAATACAAGAATACTTGTACTTGTCAACCTTTAAGGAATAGTATATTCAGTCATCTCTTGATTAAATGTAGGGTTTTTTCCCTGAAAAATAAAACCCTGTGCTATGTTTAGTTCTTACCTATGTTATATTTAGAAAAATGAGACTTATGACAAATTGACAAATTAAGTGGTTCTAAGCTTAATTTCAGTTTTAAATGAAAAATGAATTTTTAAAAATCTCATTATGTTTCATAAAACCCTGAACACACTTTACCTAGAATTTAGGACTTATTTGTAACCATAAAGGAATAATTATCAAACTTCCCACTAAGATGAGTGTTTGGGGAAATGTGAATTAAACCATCCACCTGGAGAATGTTCAAATATTGCAAAACATATTTTGAAAATATCAAGTGGGCCTTAGGGTGGAATTCCATAAATAATCAAAAAAGCCAGATGTCTTTGATCATCAAATAATGTGTGGAAATGTGCCAGTGTGTCCTAAACTTTCCTCATCTGTTTTTTTTAAATAACTTGTTTAATACGAAAATGAGCTCAAAAATTTTAATTATTTTTGCCAAATCCAGTTTGTCTTTATTAACTCTGATTGTCCAGATCCTAAATTAATGAAGAATCTGATTTCAAGATATTTTAAAGATGCTCAATTCTTTCCCTCAGTCAATGTAAATCAGCAAATATTTATTGTGTGCCTACTATGAGCAAGGTGTATGCTTGTTTCCAGGAGATATAAAAATCAGACTATTCACCTCAAATTACTAGGGACTGTTCTAACAAAATAGTTCTATGTAGTATTTATTATAGAGTTCTTTAAGTGAATATCTGACAATACTATATTTTTAGTGTGCAAGTCAACAAATATTTTAGGAGTTTTTACTCACTGTGACAGATTCTAGGAGAATATAGAAAAATTGTCACATGTGATACTTCCCTTTGACAAAGTAATATTGTGATCTAGCTTAAGAGAAAAGATAAAATAACAGATAGTGTAAGGACATGAGTAAATGATAATTTTATTAAAATTCTAAGTGCTACAGGAGTCCAAAGAAAATCAAGTTGAGAAATGAGTAGTCACTGCATTATTTGGGTGCTTCTTTTTGGACTGGAAGAGTTTATTCCTGTTATGCTATTAATTTCTCGAGGGAACTTTTCTTTTAAATAAAGGCAAAGTTTAGCCCCACTAACATTTGCATACTCACAAGTTTTGTTGTGATTATGTCTCTGTATGGGGCAGGGTGGTTGGATCTATGTGGAAATACTTTTTAATGAAAATCTTTGATTCAGAAATTAAAGTTGTCATATCACTTTTTGGGGTAGGCTAAAATTCCATTGTTTGCTGCCAATGAGTGTGGCCCAAAAGTTGGGAACTAGTTGTATTTAATTATACAATATTTAGTGAGTTGTGTCTGAATTTTCTGCTACATTATTTACATCTTTAGAGGAAAGATTTTGTTTTAGCATTAAGCTTTCTAACTGATCTCCAAATTCTCTCCTATGCTACACTTCCCCTATAAGCTGTCTTCTACACCACCATCATTGCTGTGCCATCCAAAGCAGGGAACTGCATGTTAGTCGCCAATAACTCTCTATTGTCTACAGAAAGCATTTCTTAGTACTGCAAAAAGTCTCTCCTCTAGCCTTGCCTCCTTTCCCTCTCCTGCACAAATTCTTTTCACGAGCAGGCTCTGCATTTTCTGTGTGGTTGCTTGTTATATTTTCTACCAGAATGCCCCATTTCACCATTTTCTACTGGGAGAATTCCTTCTTGTCTTGTAAGATTGTAGTTCAACTACTAGCCCTTCAGGATCTTTCCCTGGCCGCAGTGTTATAATATTTTGTTCCGTAATATGTGTTCTCGTATTTATTGAAGCACGTTTTAGATAGTGTATCAGCCAGAGTCCAATGAGGGACAGTAACCACACTAGTTATTTGAACAGAGATACTTTAATATAAAGAATTGTTAACTAGGTGTAAATGTGTTACCTAGGAAACTGACAAGGCAAGAAGAGAATACTAAAGTATCAGGGATGTTGCAACTGTAGGAAAAAGGCTACGTTATTAAAACTTAGAAACTTAGAGGGGGGTCTTATAGACCTGAAACAGACCTGAGGAGAGGGTGCTGCTCTTGCTGAGTTCAGAAGAGGGTCCCTGTGGGCCTGGGATCCAGCGGCCAGCCAACTGGTGCTGAGATCTGTGGGTGAGGTTGGTTCGGCAAGTGTGGGGAAATTGGCCAGCTGGACTCAAATGCTGCTAGAGGGACCTGCCACTGCCCAGGGGAAGAAGCGTTGCCTGGATCATACTCAGAGGAACAGCCATAGACCAGAAGGAGGGTGTCCCTTCTCCCTCCTCAGTCTTCCAGTCTCCCACGAACATCCCTATGGCAGACAGAGGAGCCAGCAGTTGGCAAAGCAGAAATGTGGTTTGCAGGGCGCCAGCCCAGCATCCCAGAACAGAGCATAAAACGGTGAATTTGGAGCTGATCGATACAGGCTTATTAACCCACTCAGAGGGATAAATATCTTGCCTCCTGTTTGAATATGAGCTCCTTGATATAGAAGTTGTATTTTATTTATCTGCCATCCTCAAATCCCCAAATGTCTAAAATCTAAATCTTTTCATAATTTGACACTCAAACCTATCTAACTTGATGTAATATTCATACATGTTGCTGCAGAAATATTAACCCTGACTAGACACTGACCCATATCTGCCTGAGAAGGTTAGTAATACATGATATTTAACCCAGATTGCTTTTCAAAACCTGGAAAAATTCTGAATTACACAATACATCGGACTCTGAGGTTTCAGATCAGGGGATCCTGGATCACGCAGGCCTAGCATACATCATGTCTTGTGTAGGTGTTCAGTAAAGATCCCAAGAAATGAAAATAGATTGTTAACTAACTTGCTATTGTCATGTTGTTTTACAAGCTGATAATCTGGTCATGAATAGTTTTTTTTTGCGCATGAGAATTTCTAAAGAGGTAATAAATTCATGAGCTCTTTGTACTTTCTGAGTACGTGGAAATATTATGGTTTATTAGAGCTTTGCAGATGGAAATGGTAGCTCTTTTGTTAGACTCTGAGAAACAAAACAAGATGTTTCGAATTCCCAATAGGTATAGCATCATAGCAGGTTATGACTCAGGAATTAATTTTCACATTGGTTTATAGTAAAGTGAGCTCAGCAGGGTGAAGAGGTATGTATTTCACTTCAACTTATAACAGTCAAGAAGTTCCACTGAAATTGTAAACATTTAGAAAGAGGAGTAATTTGGGGTTTCATCAGTCTGATTTTTCACCTAGAATATGAGGTAAGGCTCTACCCTTCCTTTGACAAGGTTCAGATGATAACTTCCTACTAGCTTTATTTCTGTCAGTATTACATATTGCTCCTGGTACATTTTTCTAAAGCTAGTGTACCTTTAGTTTTCTATGCTAAAGGTAAGGACATACAAGTAAGAAGATAAGAATTTGGCAGGTAATTGTGAATAAATTCAAAGGCTAGAAAATGTTTAAGAGGATTACATTTACATTCCTTTGAGAAGATTGAAGACTGCTCTGAGAATGTTATACTTTTACGATTTGTGTAACATTCCTATTGAAATAGAATCATTCTTGAGTTCATTCCAGTTAGAGAAGTCATAGAACTATTAAATTTTTTTTATGTTTTTGTTTTCAGGTTTTGGAATGATACAGATTTACAGTTTAAATTTGTTAGGGTCAAATTTCAAGTTGTCCTTAATAATGATACTAAAGAATTCTTCTTTTCTCTTCAGTCAATCAACATTTATTGATTCTTCTGACATGTTTATACACTCTGCCAGGCAAGGGCCATGGAAGATAACAAAGGTAGAAGTTCCTGACCTGAAAGTACTTAATACTGCTAGTTAGGAGAAAGATAAAAATGAAGGAGAACTAAGTAATAATGATCAAGAACAGTAGAAAAAAATTGCGTCATTGCCAGTGTCAGATATCAAAAAAATGCCAAATATTTTAGGAGGAGAGCCCCATTGTGGGTTGTGGTAAAATCATATCATAACTAATGCTATTATTTTAAAAACAAAATGAGTTTGTAGGACAAATTGGTTTTTCCTTCTGTCATGTAACCCAAAGCATTGTTGATTTGGTTGCAAGAAATCCTATACAGTGAACCATCTTCTGCCCCAGCGCTTTACTTTAAGCGTTTGCCTGCATGAGATAAGCAGTAACTGCTACTCAAAGAAGAATCTAGAGAAGTGTGGGCCATCCAGCTACATCCTCTTCCTACCTTTATAGTAAAAGAGCCTGCAGGCAAATGTCTTTGGTTTGCCATTTTTCCTTTTCCATCTTCTTTTCTGTTTTGGCTATTTCTAGGTAAGTAGCTCCTTTTTCAGGAAGTTTTTTCTGTTTCTTACCGCTGAATTGGCTACTCTTAATCTATGCTCTGACACCAGCCTAGACATGCTTCTGTTATTGTATATCCACCAGCATTGCCACCACCACTACTACTAATAATGCCTTAGTCAGTTTGGGCTGCTGTAACAAATCACCATAGACTGGGTGGCTTAAACAACAAGCATTTATTTCTCACAGTTCTGGAGGCTGGACGTCAAGATCAGAGTGCTAGCATGGTTCAGTTCTTGGCAAGGGCCCTCTTCCTGCTTTACAGAGGGCTATCTTCTTGCTATGTCTTCACATGGTGGAAAGAGAGCAGGCTAGCTTTCTGGCCTCTTCTTAAAAGGGCACGAGTCTTAGATGAGATCGGTAGGTACTATTTTCCCCTTTTTACACAGGTAAAGAAACTGAGAATTGAAGTTAAGTCATTTTCTCTAAGTCTTCCAACAAGAAGTAGAATTGAGATTTAAATAAGTTATTTTACAATAAAGCCCTACCTTTTAACACTGACACTATGCTGCTTTCCACATTAGGCTGAGAGCCCCTTGAAAGCAAGAATTGTGTCTTTCATTAAATTGGTCAAGTGACTGCTTGAATGAGAAGATGAGCAAAGGTGTGAATGTTATGAATGTATTTACCTTACATAGCCAAAGATAAGTCATTCTTCATGGAAGGAAAGCTTTGAGCCATCATCAACCTGATGACAAAAGTTTATTGGTTTATTCATTGTCTGGCAGTACTCAGGTCAGGCAACAGATAAGCATTGGGGTGCTCAGAATAACTGGTCAATGTTATTCAAGGTACTGGAGAGTGCATTTTAAATGTCAGGCACATTCACTGCTCTGAAGGAAGCACGTTTTGTGTGGGAGTGAGGAATCAGAGAGAGAAGTTGGGAAATCATCCTAATGATATCATTCATTAATATTCCTCTTTTTTATTTTTAACTGTTTCACTTGGGTACTTTCATCTTAACTCATTAAAGAGGTGGTTCCCTGGTGAACCGCTTGAGGGTAATCCAAGGACATAAAGAGATCCTTCTTCCATCACAGGCTCTCTGAATCTGCAGGAAGGGCTTTGGGACCATTAATTCTCTAGAAAGGTGAGTTTCCCTCTAGCTGCTGGAGGGATTCCTGAAAGTTTCTATCAGGGAAGGTGTGTTTTTCTTTAGGTTGCCTTATAGGCTGATCTTTGCTTAAGGCAGAAGTAATAATTATAATAATAATTTGTATGAATTTGTAATGTCTCTGAAACTGTGCCAGGTACTTTATGTGAATTATTTTCAAGAATTTTCACAATAAACCTGTGGGATAGCTATTATTACCTCCATCTTACAGATGAGGAAACTGAGGCTTAGAAAAGCTAATAACTTGCCCACATTCACATACTTAGAAAGAATTTAGCTGGAATTTACACCCAAAGCCACTGCTCTTAATCACTGTCTGACCCAAAGCCGTCTAGGAAAATAGAACTGTCGGGGTCATTGCAAGGTGCTGTAACATCACTTGATCATTTCAATGAGGGATACAAGACACTCTTCCCATTTTATGGTTGGAGAAACTGCCTCAGAGGGGCTGTATCTGGACCAGAGCCATACTTCTGTTATTAACTGGTGATACTGGGTTGTGAACACAACAGTCCAATCCTCTTTGTACAACTCCCCAGTAGCAATTTAACAAACAGGAACAACATATTATGCAGGAACAAAGAGATTTGGAGTTTATTATATTTTCCTTCAATTCATTTTACTTTCCCTTATCGTGTGGGACATGCATAATTTTCTTGGCTCTGTATATCATTACATACCTGCTTTGAGATGAACACTCTAAGTTCAATGACTGATGGACTGAGATTGGATGTAGTTGCACTGTAGCCTAAGTCGTTCAATATATTTCACCAAAAATGCTACTAATTAAACTGCTGGTGGTAAGAAATAGCCAGAGTTCATCTGATAGGTGTCCGCTGTAGTTTCCCATGACAGTAACGTGGCAAGCGTTTCAGAGTTCCTGGGGATTTCAAGCGGTGGCCTTTGAAGGCATGTTTTGTACCTCTCTCCTGCTCTGGGGAGTTTTCCTGTTCCCCATAGATATTGGAGGCGAGTCAAAGCTATCTGTTCTAGAAGGGCTGGCAGGAAACTCGTCCCTGCCTGTTTCCTGCGAGTCATGCTGCTTTGCAGCAGGCAGCAGGCAGCAGGCCCAGGACTCTACCATGCCACTTACACTTATTTCTTTTTCTTTTTAGTCCTGTGGTTTTCACCCAATGAGAATGCAAAAGACTTTACTTTCTCTCTCAGTGTATTTTCCATTCCTTTCTGACTTAGTTGAAGTGGTATCTCCTCTGGGAACACCACCCTGGCTGACTCATACCCATGCTCCTGTCTCCTGCCTATCTCAGAACGCCTTTCATTGCTCTGGCCAACCATTCAGGAAGAGGCACCACCTCGAGGGCCTTTCTGACCAGCTCCTCGAGATTAGGATGTTGGTGTGTTTTGTTTGTCTGGTATCACGGCAGTATCCGGTTCGATTCTAGGAATAGGAATCTTCTTTTTTTGTTTTTTAAGTTGCATGATTATTTTTCCTGGTTGAAATGTATTAATATTCATTGTGTAACATTTTTTAAAGAGCTAAAAGAAAAGCTATAGAATCACCTATGTACTCACCACCAGAAGATAACCAGAGTGAACATTTTGGGCCATTTGCTTTTGGTCTCAGATATGTGAGTCAGTGTGTGTGTTTGTTCTGTCCTTGGTCAGAAGCTCATTCTGGACACCTGGTGTTTTATCATGTTATAATGTCATGGCTCCTCCTGATTTTTTTTTTTTTTTTTTTTGGTGAGGAGGATTGGCCCTGAGCTAACATCTGTGCCAATCTCCTTCTGTTTTGTATGTGGGACGCTGCCACAGCATGGCCGCTGATGAGTGGTGCGTAGGTCTGTGACCAGGATCCAAAACCATGAACCGCAGGCTGCCAAGTGGAGCCACTACGCCACAGGGCCAGCCCCTCCCTGAATTTTTTTGATCCTTGGACAGAAGCCCCATTTTGGATGCCTGGTATTGTATCACCTGGTGATGGCAGTGGCTCTCCCTTAATAAATCCACCAGCAGTGTTTGTTTTATCTTAGAATAGCTTATATGATAACTTAAGGGGAAGAAAGTATCATGGAGATGAATTAGTTTTGAAGTGGATCTTGGAAGTCATGTAGTCCAGTGACTCCAAAGCCAGCTGTGCATAAGGACATCTGGGGAACTTGTTGAACTGCTACCATCCTAGGCCAGTTGGGCTGGAGCCTACAAAGAATAAGCTCCTTGGGGGTTTCTACAGTCAGCCCAGCACCATTCAGTGGACTAGAATTTGAGAGCCCATTCGTGAATTTATGCATCAACTATCTGTGAGAAGTGACTGGGAGCCAGGCACCCTGCGGGGCTTTGGGGATACAGTGACCACCAGGGTAGACACAGTATCCTCCCTCATGGAGTTTATGTTTTACCGGGGAAGACAGCGAATACCAAGTAAACAAAAATAATCATCAAAATCGTGGTAGTTAGTTCAAAAGTAAGGCACTGAGAGAAAATAACTTTAGATAGAATGGTCAGGGATAGCTTCTCAGAGGAAGACACAAAGTCTCAGGACTTGTAGCCTGAGAATGAGCCATCTGTATGAACAGTGTGGGAAAGAGGCTTCAGGCTGAGGTGTGGCACACACAGACACGCTGATGTGAGCAAAAGCCTGGCATGTTTCAGGAATCGAGAGAGCAGTGTGTCTGCAATGTAGGGAGAGAAGGGACAGTGCAGAGATGAGCTCAAAGTTGTTTTAGTTACCCAAGAACCAGCGCTGGTAACTGGCAGAATGAAGGCCGGAACCTACTTTGTTGGTTGCATGTCCAGTCAACGCCCTCTATGTTGCTGTATTAGTCAGCTTGGGCTGCCATAACAAAATACCACAGAAATGGTGGCTTACATGACAAATTAATTTTCTCACAGTTCTGGAGGCTAGAAGTCCAAGATCAAGGTGTCAGCAGGGTTGCTTTCTCCTGAGGCCTCTCTCCTTGGCTTGCAGATGGCGCCTCTCCCTGTGTCCTCATGTGGCCTTTCCTCTGTGCTCATGCACCCCCATGTCTCTGTCTGTGTCCAAATTTTCTCCTTAGAAGGACACCACTCAGATTGGATTAGGGCTCACCCTAATGGCCTCATTTTAACTTAATCACCTCTTTAGAGACTGTATCTCCAAATAGTCACATTCCGAAGTACTAGGGATTAGGGCTTCAACATATGAATTTTGGTATGGCGGCATGACACAATTCAGCCCACAAGAGCTGCCTTCTTGTGGTTGACAAAATCCCCCATTTGTCATAGGAGCTAGTCTAACAAGACAAAGCACTTGTTTCTCACCTGCTATTGGGACCAAGAGAGAAACCTGTATTACCTTTTTGGAATAAAATAACTCTAAACAAAAGAAAGACTGGCTTAGTGTCCCTACAACCTCTAATACAGATGGAGGCAAGTGGTATGGAACTAGCTTATGAAATTTTTGCTCCACTGGCTGGGATCTTGTGCGATTTTCAAAACCTTTCCTATCCAGAGTTTTGTATCTGCCGAGGTTCTTTGATACAAATAATAGAATCTCCCCTAGCTGGTTTAAGTGGGATTTATTATGGGATATTAGCTGGCTTGTAGACTCTTTGAAAGGATACAGACTCATGCTCTAGCCTAAATTTCCATGAACATTTCCTAGAACCACTCCACGGGACTAGTCTGACAGGAGAACTGTTGCTGACACCAACTCCAGAACCACATTGCCTCTGCTGTGATCCACAGAGTTGCTGCCACTTCTGACTCCAGACTCTACACCTTTGCCATCACCTCTGTCAACAAAATGGATGTTCTGGACTCAGCATGTTTCCTCACGTACTTACAAATCAACACTTGCATCTGAGTCATGGAACCGGTCTCATGGCTGCACTCCAGCTGCCAGAGAGGATTCACAGTATCGGGAACTGTCAAAGATAGCCCCTTCCTCTTAAAAAATGGCAAGATTTTGGGTGCTCACAAATGTCATATGACAGGTGTCCTCTCCAATCTCCTTTGCTAAGATATGCTCATATTTTACACCTTCCAGTCCTACCCTGGCAAAATTGTAAAATCAAAAATGAGCAGGGTCTGTACTCATTGTCTGTTACATCTTTGAGAGGGTGCAAATGAGTTACAGAGATCATAAAGTAGGAGATGAAGCATGGAGAAATTTTAAGAGTCCCATCAGTAAATGCCTTTCATTTTTATGATTGCATTATGTAAGATGGAAGGATGACAGAAGGCTGTGAAAGGCTGGCATGTAGCAAGTGCGGACTCAGCGTTCTGGAGGCGTCTGTCTTGAGGCTCCCTCTTGAACCATAGTTTTAATCTTCAGGACAGTCTTTTCAGGAGAGTGGAAGGTTTTGTAGATGTCTTCACCCATGTGGTTCATTTTAAACTGGGGGATTCTGCATGCTTTGTCCATCTTGTAGGTGGACTCTTTATTGATTAGTTTTCTGCTTATAATTTCTCTTTTTTGGGAGGGTGGGCAACTGTGTGCAGATGTACAGCCACGCTTGAGTACATACATAATATAAAGGCAATGAGAGCTATTGTACTTGCAGGAAGGACACAGCAAAAATCATAGAATATATGCTTCTATTTACGCATGCATTTGCAAATAGAATTGTTTAACATCGACCCTCAGCTATCACTTGTGGTATCACTGTTTTTGGTGCTGGAGATACAGCAAAGATAAGGCTATATTAGCTCATCTTGGTGGTTGTTACAATATATTCATCAGGAGGTACCATATAAAGGACTAGCTAAATATACACACAATGACAACTGCCTTCACTTTGGAATAAAATATAAGATTTAAGAATTAGCCTTGTTTTTACTGGAGGCAGAACTGTCCCTTCAAAATGTCTTGTGATTGTTTATAGTGCTTTTTCCCACCTCCATGACTCCCTTGTGTTCTTCTCCTCTTTTGAAATTTCCTTTGCTTTACACAAAGTGAATTTCTGGGCAGGAGGAATGGATATTCGTTGTGCTTTTCTTTCAACTCATGTAGGTCTGAAATTTTTTAAAATATAAAGTTGGTGGGAGGAGAGGTGGTAGTCATAATTATCAATGTTATTAATAGGACAGAATACACATTAGTTAGGAGTGTCCTACACAGAGTAAATATTTACTAGCTCCCTGAATGAATAAATGAATGAATGAATGAAAAAAAGTACTTTGGAGCGAGATCTAGGTTCAGGTTCCAGCTCTGCTACTTACTAGCTGTGATTTCATGACCTGGCTCAGTTTCCTTTTCTTTATACTGTATAATTTTACTTACTAGATAGATCTGTTTTGAGGATTAAGTAAGATAATGTATGTTAAAAAATATGAGATGATGCTGGTCTGGCTTCCGTTTAAGCACTCAATAAACATTTCCATCACCACACCATCATCACTTTATGTCTCTCTGTGAGATTCCCAGTGAAGAGTAACATAACCAAGACTCTGGGAAGTTCTCCAGCAAAGGAACTTGTTGACTTTTTTAATATCATGTACACCTTTTTTGCGTGTGTGGAACATTATTAACATCTTCGCAGAATACTGTTCCACAAAATAAAATTCAGGAAAGGCTACTGTGAATCCAAGTTACATTTATAATTCTTTTTAAAGGAAAACTTTGGTGTATTTATTTTTAAGACATTTTAAGTGGCCAGAGCGAGCATATAAAGAATTTGCTGTGTGCTGACCCTTTGTTCCATATCAGATGGAAGGATGGGATAGTAGAAAGCAGGTGTCAGGAAGGCTAGTATATAGCAGACCCAGGGCTCAGCTCCCTTAAAAGAAGGTCTTGTTTGCTTCTTGACTCCTGGGCATCTGTCTTGAGCTACCTCATGAGCCAAAGCCTGGCATTCTGGGACAGTCTTTTCCAGTGTGGCTATTGTTCTCTTTGTGACTGTGAAATGTCTCTGTGGTTTAATTCTGCAACTGCCTGGTCATGTGACCCACCTCTACAGTCCTCGAGGGCGTTGGGCAGGCCAGCCGGGGCAGGATGCAGCTGTTCTCCAGAGGGTGCGCAGCAGCCCCTTCGTACGTGAGGGTGTAGCCTCGAATCCATCCTAAGTGGTAATTATTGGAAATGCTGAGGTACACATGTGTGATCATCATCACTTGTGGGAAAGACAACTGCACATGGGCGAGGAGGTAGGTGAGCAGTTTTTAACTCCATCCGTTCTCTTTTATATTGGAAAGTGTTCATTTCTGTGAAATGAAGGAATGCAAAAAGAAAAAAGTGGTAAAGTAGGACATGAGGGATTATTAACAGTTATTGCAAATACATTTTAACCTTGTGAACTCCAGCCATGCTTTTCCTGTTAGATTTTACTTTTGACCTTTATAAATGGCTTAAAAATAAAGGATGAAAGCTCATCAATTCTTTTTCTCTGTGATTCCTCCTTGAAGGAATTGGAAATGAAATTGGCTCTTTACTGGAGCTGGCAGCCCTTTGCAAGTGGGCTTTCTCTGTGCCTAACTGTAAAATGGGCTACATGGACTTGATGTCAAGCCTGTGCAGTTTCTAAATTAAACATGGTGATCCTTCCTGCCACCACCTGGGAAATGATCTTAATTCTTTCCATTATACCCAAGAAATTTTCTAAGGTTTTCTCTTAAAAAAATTTCTTTAAAATTTTCTAAGGTTTTCTCTTAAAAAAATTTCTTTAAAATTTTTTATTGGCTCTTAAATGTATTCTCTTTCTTTTTATTCTGAGTTGGTGTAGACTTTGACAGCAGTAGTTGTGAGTGGTTATATCTGTACAGTGCACTGCGAGGGAGGTTAGTAAATGCCAGTATCTGAAAAGGAAGATTTCTCCAAGTTTTAGATACAGCCATTGGAAGGTGTCCATATCCCCATCTCTGTAACTGCTTATCAGTCTCCATGTCCCATGGCTTTCATCTTTTTTTTCTTTTGATGTGTCCATATTTATCTTAAATTAGTTTTTATATTAATCAAAAAATTATTGCTTTAGTCAACTGTCCCTGTTGAATCCAGTGGAGAGACTTCTTTGAGGAGACAAGGTTGATTAGTAAGGGCCATATATCTAGAATTCTGTTTGATTATATTATATCATGAGTTGGTGAAATAATTGTATATCACTTTTGCTGTTAAATGAAAATGAAGGAAAATATAGGATGCTTATTATCATCATACCTTGATTTGATAGGTGAAAGGGAATAGGTTCTTAAGTTTTGTCATGATGATCTTATATTCATTGAATTGAAAGATTCTGAAATGCTGCAGTGTAATTTTATGAATGTGAAATTGTTACATGTGTTTAATAACATTATTTTGATTTCATTTGCTTCTGAATGTCCTGAGTGGTTGAAACAAGGTTGTCCTGAAGCTTCTGAAATTTAGGCCAGATCAGACTAGGAAACCTTTGGTGTCCTTAGAGTGGAGCTTAATCTTTCACCCAAATCAGCTTTTTCTTCAGAGTTTTGACCTATCACTTAGGAAGAGCTTTTCTCTGCTCTCTGAACTACCCTTCCCTGCTTCACAGTTTCCCAGACAGTGTGATCCTTGGAGATGTGGGAAGAGGAAGAGGGAAGTAGGCTTTGACCTTTGTCAGTGTATATCCACAGAACCTATGCCCAGATTTGGCTTTTTTTCCTTTTCCCCCCTCTCTCTTTCTTCTATCCGGCTTACTTCATTGTCTCCATGCTCATTATCTGCCCATTGCCCCCATAAGAGAGCAAACAAACCTATAATAAGGCTCTTGCCTGACTGAAGCTCTGAGAATTGGTTACATGAGGCCTTTGCCCGAGGGACTCAATGTTTAATGTGTTCATGATTGGGTTAATGAAACAGGGAGCAGGTGACAAATTTAGTTTATGGAAGCCCCATTCAGGATAGTAAGCGTTTGAAAGGGCTGAAAAGACATACCAGAGATTCTAATCAAGCAGCGTGGCTTAGATGAAAGGTCACAGATGAAATTTAATGTGAGTTGTGCTAGGGTAATTCATATTAAGAAAATAATTTAGGCATATTACATTATGTCATCACTTCATATTGCTTTTGGAACCTTTGTGGAATAGAGGAGGCGATGTTTCCTATTCCTTATAACAGAGGTTTTAATGACTGATTTAAAAAAATAATTACCTAGGCCATGTATTATAAAAATACATTTACTATGGTAGGGATGAAGATAAAGGAATAAAAAAAGGGGAGGAAGAAGCAAAGATAAGGGGCTATCACTGCTACTCGACTTCTCTCCATGTATTTATGCAAACATTTTCCAGACATTTCTACTTTATACCCTTCATACAATATCTTCTACCTTAGTGAAACTCCACTGGTAAAAAATTTGAGTCTACACTCCCAAAATATGTATTTTTACTTATAGTTTATATACATGTACCACATACTTTTAAGCATACTATAAAGCACTTAATATAAGCATAATATAAAGCACAAAAATTTTTATAGGATACCGGTGAAGTAAACTTTATCATTTAATTTTTATTAATACTCTAAAACCCTTTTAAGCACATAACGTAATAATGTAGTTTTAGTGAGGGCAATGTGATTAAATAGACTTCATTATTTTTAACCTTAGCTTACTTCTTTGTGATACAGGCATTTTGCTTTACTATCTTTTGCCTCATTGTTTTTATTATAATTTATGTACCATAAACTGCATCCATTTTAAAGTATGCAGTTTGATAAGTTTTGGATTAAGTAGTTTATTTTTATATTTAGTTTTTAATAGCTAATATTTAATACACAAGATATAGTTAGGACACAATTCATTTTTAATGATAATGGATATAAAAATCCGTATTTCAAATAGTTTTCTTGATTATTTCAGCCTTGCATTGTATGATTTATTTCAGATTTGTTTAGCTCTTCAGTTTTTACCTAGTACATATTGCTGATTAAGGTAAATCCACAGAACTGTCAATTTTACCATTTTTGTTTGTTTGCATGTGCTTTCATTATTAGCCCTATCCTTAATCCATGTTTTCTTTCCAGGAATCTTTTTAAGCCATTGGCCCATTTTGTAAATGAGTTCAATTAAATCGATATAATCTTGTTTGTAAATCCACTTAGCCAGGCCCAGGTGCACTGCAGTCTTCACAATATGCTGCAAGTGAAGAAACACGTGGACCATTCCTTCCTGGTGGAATTCCCCCTCTTCTCTCTGGATGGCTCACAATTCCCTTACTATGTGATTTAGGGAATGCATCAGGGAGAGTTCATACAGTAGACATATAGGAGAGCTTAATTTATTTTTAAGGTAAAAAAATTATATACAGAGAAATTCTAATATGTACTCCCATGCCTCAGTGGCTCATCTTGTGGACCCAGCTCTGTCAACGGTTGTCAATTTGTTTAAAAAAAAGCCACATAACCCTTTTTTTCAAGTGACTTCTTATAGAGAGGCCAATTATGTAAAAATGAGCAGAGCTGCTCTTCTTGAAGCAGTGTTGCACAGCTGAAATCTCATCTGATCTCACCTGCCTCATTCCTTTCCCAACTGCCTCCCTCATACCTCCTCAGCCAAAGCCGGCAGAACACAGTTTGATTCAAGATAGGAAGGAAGAAGTTTTCTCTGATCTTAGTATCAGATCTCATTGTCTTTCTCTTTTGCTGTGTCTTTCTTTTTATCTTATGGACATTGAGATTCTTGTCAATGATCACATTTCCCTCTTTGCCTTTCTTTCTTTCTTTATTTTTGGAAGATTGGCCCTGAGCTAACATCTGTTGCCAATCTTCCTCTTTTTCTTTTTTTCTCCCCAAAGCCCCAGTACATGGTTGTATATACTAGTTGTAAGTCCTTCTAGTTCTTCTATGTGGGATGTTGCCACAGCATGGCTTGATGAGTGGTGAGTGGGTCCGTGCCCAGGATCCGAACCGGGGAACCTCCGGTGGTCAAAGTGGAACTCGGGAACTTAACCACTACACCACCAGGCTGGCCCACTTTGCCTTTCTTTAGTAAGAACTTAGAGCCATTCTCTGTTCCATCTTTTTGCAGTATATGGAAATGCATGGAGTATATTTGGGATACCAGGCCTCCTCCTGGCTTTATCTTCCTTTCATACCTTTATTTTACTTTGCTTC